>NC_139512.1:166950870-167502802 GCF_947247035.1 Vipera ursinii
TCCGCCCACGTCCTCGTCCCCGTCCTGGGGAAATAGGGGAACAAAACAAAAAGGAAGTGCCTGAGCTCCCCGCCGGCTGGGAGACTTTTGCAAGTCCATCATCGGGTGGACACGTCGGGTGGTTGTGGGGATTTTATTATTATTTTTATTATTATTGTTTTATTTTTCTTTCCCTCCGCCGCCACTGCTCGGCGTTGCCGCGGCGCTTTCTCCTCTGCTGCTGGGCATCGGAGAGGCGGAGGGGGCGGACGGCGGCAATCAGAAATCCGGGAAGATCCGCCTCCTCCTCCTCCTCCTCTCTCTCTCTCTCTTTTCCCTCTCTCCCTCTCTCCCTCCACGGTTCCCCGGGGTATCCGTTGGGCATTCCTGGGCTAACCATGGTCGCGCTCTATCTGTTCCTCTTCGCCGGTCGCCTGCTAGCGCCGGGGTACGCCTTCAACCTGGACGCGGAGAGCCCGACTGTATACTCGGGCTCCGACGGCAGCTACTTCGGCTTCGCGGTGGATTTCTTCGCCCCCGACCAGTCTTCGTAAGTCCCTTGGCGGGCGCCGCTTTTGCAAGACGTTGAAAACCGCCGCCGCTTCCCAGAGCTCCTTCTTACTAGTAGGCGGTGGGCGCCAGAAACTCTCCTCTGGCCAAAACTCCCAGGAAAGTTTTTTTTTTTTTCAAACGGAACCGAAGCTCGCTCCGCTTCGGTCCCTGTTTCGAGCGCGGCTCCGCTTGGGAAGGATCCCGCTTTTTTGAAAGGAATTGCCGGGGGGGGTGTGGGGAGGACTTCGGAGCAAGTGTCTATCCGGCTAGTGGGATTTAAGATTTATTTTTTTTCCCATTTGCCTTTCTTCCCTGACCAAGCGCCCTCCTTGCCAAACCGGATTAACTTTTTTTGTTACGTTTCGTTAAGATCCTCGCTTGCATTTTGAGCAGGACGTATTTCAGCCTTTAAGGAGAAGTACCGCTCTGTTTGGGAGGGAAGATAATCCCGTCGATTTCGATGGAGTTTGCAGGGGGGATGCAGGCTTCCCCTTCCCCTTTACCAAATAAGAGGATTTGGTAAAATCCAAATAATCTATTTTTTGTAGATTGAAGTCTTCTTATCCAATCTGTAGAACAAATAGTCTTTGTAGTTGGGAAAGATAGCTAGCTGTGCTTAGGTGAAGACTTATTGGATGCTGTAAACATGTAGAAGGAAAATAGAGGGCTAATAATACATGTTTTGCTCTGCTGCCGTTTAGGACTTACATTTAAGAGCACTTTTTCTTCATAATAATGTGTATACGATTTACTGCGTGCTTTGAGATGTGGCAACAAATCCTATATACATGTAAACTGTATGGATATATTATAAAGCTGGTACTTTCAGTTTATAAAGCTGGTGACTCACTGAGCGCTGTTTTCACTCAAAGCACTCTCATCCAGCAAATTCTAATTTATCTGACAGCGCTTCATTTTGATTATGGTGGCAGAAGGTTCAAAGTGCTGGGGAAGTGGGGAAGAGGATGCCCCAGGAATAAGTATAAATAGATATTTTCCTTAGGCTTCTGTTTCCATAATTACTGCTAACTTCTTAGGCCCCATAGAGTATTCTTTTGATTTGAATAGAACTTTCTTCCTAGTTCAGTGTTTGAGGGGGAGACTTTTAACTCTGAGCAATATTTTGAATGTAATTATGTTTCTGTGTGCAATGACTGCATTTGCTGGTGAGATCATACAATATGATTTGCTGTCCAATACCACCACCACCCCAAGTATCCTAGGAGTAACTTATAGGGCTAGAGCTGCATTTCTAAGAGTTTTTCCTGGTTGTTGAGTCCAAGTACAGTCTTTAATCAGCAAAAAAAGAAAAAATGACAGCAGCCCAACAACTATATTCTCCATTGCTGAGTCCTATCCGGTCTGTGTTTCCAAGTCATGCACAGTCACCTGACTTCTCTCCAAGGCAATAGGTGACAAAGTCTGTATCTTAAAGCTTCCCTAGGACCTTGACAGTATAACAAGAAGATACTGTTTATCCAGCTGAATATCTTGTTCATGGGTTGAGAATGGAATGTAGGTATCCTTAGAGATATGGCAGAAAAAAGATTTTGCCAGCATGTTTGTGCCATTACTAAATGAAAGTGGGGGAAAATCATAAGTGCAATAAACCCTACTGATCCTAGGGGATTTTACCTTTGTTTTGTATATTTTCAGAAAATACTGTTGAACACTAAAAATGAAAACAGTGAGATACATGAACCATAAATGCAATCCTTGCCTGTAGAGATTCTCAATCATCCAAGACATGGTTGTCCCAAAGTTGTTTTTTCCAAAAGGCAACCAGACTTTCTTGGTATTTTCTTTGATAGATAAAATCAAAATGTTATCACCTTTCGATAACTGGGCCTCTGGTCCAAACATGCATTGATAACAGAAATAAGTGCTAGGTTCACATATATTAAGCTGTGATTCACAGAATTAAGCACAATTAAGTCTGGCTCATCAAGCACATTAAGCCATAAACAGTTTATAAACCAAAATGGCAAGGTTCAGACAACCCAGTGAACTATTATGTAGCTGTTGCTTTATTAAGTATTATTATACCTGTATTCAGGTAGGATACCAGAAGAAATAATAAATGTATTAGGGCAGGGGTCCGCAACATCTGGTCCAGGTACCGGGCCGCAGCATGCCAGCAACCGGGTTGCACAAACAAGCAAAGCCCCATCTGCGGGATACAGGCAGTACACAAAACCACACCCCCTCCAGTCCGCGTTCCCAAAAGGTTGGGAACCTCTGTATTAGGGAACTAAGCACACTCCACACACACACACACACACACACACACACAACTCTTCCCAGTTTGCTTTAAGTTAGTCTGTCACTACCTTAGAATACTCTCATATTGTCTGTCTTTAAAGTTCAACTCTTAAAGGAGCTGAAATATTTGCTCCCTAAGATGTAGGAAAGCATGGTCCCCATATACATAATCTAAAAGATCTGGAACATGACTCTTTGGTGCTGACCAAAATATACCCTCCTCCCTTCCAACCTTTTCTGTACCCCGCACCCCTAGAACACTTCTGATATATTCTCGCGCCCCTTACAAAAGTTTGTAATAACAGCAACAAATTATGCATATACACTATAATTTTGAAAACCCAAGTTTTCGCACCCCCTGGAATATCGTCTTGCACCCCCAGGGGGTACGAGCGCCCCTGGTTGGGAACCCCTGATCTAGATAAATAGTGAGGGCCCTGAGAGAGAAAAGCTAGCTGGCTTATAATTCTCTGGTAGTCTTAAAGTAAAGGTAAAGGTTCCCCCGCACATGCGTGCTAGTCGTTTCCGACTCTAGGGGCCAGTGCTCATCTCCGTTTCGAAGCCAAAGAGCCAGCGCTTGTCCGAGGACGTCTCCGTGGTCATGTGACCGGCATAACTAGATGCCAAAGGCGCACAGAACGCTGTTACCTTCCTACCGTAGTGGTCCCTATTTTTCTACTTGCATTTTTACGTGCTTTCGAACTGCTAGGTTGGCAGAAGCTGGGACGAGTAACAGGCGCTCACTCTGTTACGTGGCACTCGGGATTGGACCCGCCAAATTGCCGACCAACGAGATGACTCTGTCACAGATCCAGTTGGCTTACTTATGTAAAGTGGGGTCACAGGAAGGGATCAGCTTTTTCCTCCAGAAGCAGAAAATGTCTGGCCCTGCTCTTGTTCCTGGTGATAGAAATATAATAAGAAATGAAGTAATTAACCAGTGCCTTCACTGTTAGTTCAGAGGTGCTCGGAGATGAGCTGTCCAACCATTTTCAGTGGTCATGTTGGAGTGTCTTTGCTTCTTTCCCAATCCCAGTGTAGTCTAGAGAACTCAAAAGCTTGCATGCTGTTTTGTGACCTTATGGCTTGTTCTAACAAAGGCATGGCTGATAAAAAAATTAGTCTCTGAAGGTTTTGCTGTTTCATAGCAGGGTAACATTTTTGCTTTTTATGGTTTAATTCTGGCAGCCAGATTCACTGAGGTAGTCTGGTCAATATTTTCTCCTTAACGTTTGACATAATATCTCTAAACAGGGATTCCGTGCATGGTGCTTATTGTAGAAACACTGTATTGTGAAAGGATTTAACACAAAGCAAAAGAGCATGAGCCAATCCTTCGGTAAAAGCTGTAAAGACCAGCATCCCCACTGTGTGGATATGGGGCCATATCTACCATATCTATATACTTATGTCACCCAGATGCACATTTCTGTGTGATGGGCAGCATATAAACAAACAAACAAATATCTAGCCCTTGAATGTGCTTTGTTTGGCCTCAGAAATTGTGTCTCCAAATCAAAAGAGTAGAATTCCTTATTATCTGCAGCAGGAAATGGAAAAAGAGAAGTGAGGTAAATGACCGCATAAGTTATCCAAACCTTTAAAGACCTTTTAAAAATCATTGAAAAATCCATAAAACTGTAGAAAATGCTAGCTGTAAATTTCTGCCCCATCCAGTAGTGAGGTAACATGTTGGTTGTTATGGTGTTTGTCTTCCTAAACACTGAGTGGTTTGTCCCCTAAGTATTAAATAGCTAATTCTTTCTGCTCTCTTCTGATTGTTTCTTATTTTATTTATCAAACTAGTTTTACTGCTAACTCGCCAACAACTCCTGGTATCATAACTACGATATATGTAAAATATTCATAAATATGAAGATCCGATGATCTGGAATGTTATATAATTAAATAAGTATTTATTTATAGTTATATGAAAATCCTTGCTTCATTTTTATGAACACATTTATTTGAAATGGCTTACAAAGCACTACAGCGCATCATTAAATTGTTTAAAATACAACTGCAAACCTAGTGAGAGCGTTATTATATATCTCATTAAAATCAATTAATGCTATATTCTTCTTTGAAGTGAATCTCAGTTATTGTATTCAAGATTAGAAACCAGCAATGGATTCCACCCTAATCTGAACACTATTAAATACCATGGGTTTATCTTCACATATCTTTTATCTTCGTCGGTTTTGTTATAAAATTATGCATACAGGTAGTCGTTGACTTATAACTGTTTAGTGACCGTTCAAAGTTACAAAGGCACTAAAAAAAGCGACTTATAACCATTTTTCACACGACTGTTGCAGCCTCCCCATAGTCACGTGATCAAAATTTATGATGGTTGTGGCATCCAAGGGTCACGTGATCGACTTTCTGACAAAGTCAGTGGGGAAGCCAGATTCACTTAACAACCATGTTACTAACTTAACAATTGCAGTGATTCTCTTACCAAATGTGGCACGAAAGGTTGTAAAATGGGGCATAATTTACTTAACAAATATCTTACTTAGCAACAGAAATTTTGGGTTCAGTTGTGGTTGTAAGTCAAGGGCTACCTGTATATTTATTTATATTCCAATATTAAAATTCTCTGGATAGCGTACTACATATTTATGTGTTTTTACTCCTTATAAAAATATCAAAAAATATAAATATAAACATTATAGGAAAGATTGAGCTTTATTTATCTTGAGTGCTTTTAAGATGCTTTTATCATGTCTCTATTGTAATTGTAATATTCTCATTAGATGTCTATTAGAAAAGATACTTTTTGTGTGTTTTAATGCTCTTATATTGACCATTGAATAGATGGTTATGCCTTATTTGTTCCCCACTCAAAAGTTATCTTTGGTCTTGTTTGATACATACAGTTGCCTGCTGTGGTATTCCTGTTTTCACATATCTGTAATTGAATGAACTTTCACATGAATGAACATACATAGGATTGTACTCTTAGAATAGACCCATAAATTTCCATTTTGTTTAATTGATTTACAAACTTGGTATAATGTCTGGTTATTTATAAATTATGGTAAATCAGAATTAATTCTATTTCATGTCAATAACAATTTTGACAAGTTTAAGGATTGGGGTTTTGGATCTTGTTCTGATTCCTTTGTCTACCCTAGTATGAAGACGTGTACAAATTTTCTCAGTGGGTAAATTTGAACTTGTGTTCAAAGGAAAAGGAAAAAAAAAGAAAGAAAATGGTCCAGATCTTCTTTTAGCATTTTTTATTTGAGTAAGATAAGGGGTTTTTTTATTTTGAGGTAGATTTATATAATAAAAGACCTTACTGTTTTATTCTTTCTCATTATTTTATGCACACTTTTATATAATACATGTATTTCACAGGGACATCGTTTTAAGGATTCTGTAGCATAAATTCAATTACAAGATCAGAGAAGCGGACTTAATTTTTCACACCTTCAGGCCTGACACTGGATATTTATTTTAGCTTTGGTCACTGATTGGAACAAAAAAAATTGGAACATAGTTCTTATGTGGAATCCGCTTGAACATTACTTGACCCACTGAAATGCTGATATCCTTATTTATATGAGGATTATTATTAATGCTTCCACTTACTGGTCCATTATTTCAATGGAAAACATGGGACTGTATATACCATGTTGATCGTAAGTTGAGTTAGTAATAAGGAAACAAAATAATATGGAAAGCTGAACTTCTCAAATTACCTTTCCAAGAAAGTTTCGTGCCTCTGAGGTGGGACCTTCATTGCTTTCAAGGAGTGACCTCACCTAGCATTTCCCCTTAAGACCAGTGTATAAGAAAAATAAGATTACCCAAACCTGGGCTGCTTTACTGGCAGTTGAAACATTAATTCCTATAGCACCATTTCTTAACCCCATAATGTCAAGGGATGCATAATGTCAAAGGGAGAGCTCAGCTAATCTCAATGTACACATGTTGTACTTTGACAATAAAGGTTTATTATTATTATTTTAAAAAAAATCAGCCACTCTTCCATCTTTACGAGAAAGATCTCACCAGAGATAAATAAAATTAAACCTTAAAAAAAAGATAAATGTAACAACTCCTTTTATCTTTAAATAAGAAAATGCAAGCAGTAACCGTTAAGAGAAAGAACTAGAGCCGCCACAATAAAGCTTAGTAAAAGAAGAAAAGTTTACATTTTTCATAACTAATTTAAATATTATTGACATTAGTAGGCTCTCCACTAGCATAAAACTGAAGATCTCAATAGTGCACGTTTTAAAATATACCATAAAGCAGTTATTGAGGGCCGCATCAGCATTGCAGTTGCCCTCAGGGGGCTGGGCGGGTGTGACCTGGGTGGGCGTGGCCTACTGGGTGGGCGTGGCTAAAGTGCATATGGCCTACTGGGTGGGCATGGCCAGCTCTACATCGTTTACATCAAGGGTGCCTATGGGGGCCTGTGCAGGAGTGGGACAGATCTGAGGGTCTCTGGCAGGAGGAGGGTCTCAGGGCCAAGGCTGTTTCCAGGATGGCTTCACAGGCCGCATGAAACCACTTCATGGGCCGGATCTGGCCCCCGGGTCTTGTGTTTGACATGTCTGCCATAAAGCTTTCTTCATTTTTGTTTCCTGGTGACCGCATGGCCAAGTCCCAGCAATTTCCTTGGGAAGATTTCAGAAGCGGTTTGCCCTTTCCTCTTTGCTAGGGCTGAGAGAGATTGACTGGCCTAAGTCCCACCCATTTGGATTATGTCTAAGGCAGGACTAGAATTTATGATTTCCTTGTTTCTAATCCGATGCCTTAATGACTCTACCATACTTTGTCATGCCATAAAGTATGCATGACCGTATTGTAAAGTGATGCAGCAAACATAAGGTTAATAAAGAGGAAAGCTCGTAAAATAGCTTGTACCATAACAGCTCTGAGCAAATTGCATGGAACAATTTTCCAGGACCTAACAGTAAAAGGAATTTAAGGGAATTCCACAAAATCGTAGTTGTTTAGGTATTAACTTCTGCTGGAACCCCCACCCTGCATTACCACAGACCTGGGTTACATGAAAGCCATTGCAAACACAAAAGATTTTTTTTTTTTTGAAATTTCATTTAAAGGATATGTGTGGGAAGTGGTTATTTGGAGCCATCTCATGATGTGAACTTCTGATTTAACATTGTTTAAACAGGGTTTTATTTACATTAAAATTCCTCTTAGGTTTCAATCCTGTAAAGTGTGAGAGTTCTGTTAATAAATTTAATCTTAGTAGTGGTTTGTATACATAGTTCAGGATTGCTAACTGCAGTTTTAAATGTTATCTAATAAATTTGATTTGCACTGCGCTTTAGTTGAACGGAATAGAATATACTAGGAACTTACATAAATAATTGCTGAAGGATTCTCAGATCTTTTACTACCTTCGAAAATTCCTGGGAAATAGGTGAAATCTTCACAACTACAGAAGAACGGGAGGAAAATGCAGGAAACTCAGTCTTAAAATGTACTGATGAGTAAATGCTAATGCAGAATTGTCAAAAATAAATAGTGCCACATTAAACTTTTTTTAAAAAAATGTATTTTTGGATTATGGTAATTCTGTGGCATAATTTCTGTAGTGAAAGGTGAAGTCTGCATTATATTTTGGATAACAAGTTTATGATTAACTTTAATGGCTGGGTCAGCTTTTAGGTGGGTTTTAAGGTTAGGAGTAGCCTTTCTGCCATATTAAGTGTGGGTTGCCTGACTGATTAATTTTAAAGTTAAATTTTCTTTAGGATTTCACGTAAAGCCACTTCGTCAAAATTAGATACATTTAATGAGGGTTTTTCCTGAAAATACAAGGCACTAGAGAAGGAGCAGTACCAGATGCTTTGTTTAATAGTGGGGTTTTTTTAATGGTAAATTGGTATTTGGTAGCTTATTTTCTTGATTTTGACTCATTGGAGACTTCTGCACAGAGGTTGGGAGAGAGCTTTGAGTTTAACAGGCCTTATATTGGTGGACTTGTGACAAACCATTGTTTACCAAGCCTAAGTGGGCTGGGTTTCATATATAATGCTATGCCTTAAATAATGTGTTATAAAACCACAGTGACTAGATTCAGATATAAACCAGTGAAACCTCATTGTATAACGTAGTATATGATTTATCAGCTTGGTCCTGATTTTACCGGGGGTGGGGTAACCTTTCTTTTCCCCCTGATCTCATGCTGCTCATTTTTATCCCGAATATATGTACGATGAACATGGCTCATCAGCATGGTGTAACATATAAACAAGGCCTTATAAGAGTTCCTATTGTTTTCATTCTGCAACTTGAGACAGCAAAACCAGGGGAGTGGCCAATACCTGGCAGACCACTGTGGAATATTTTTGGCTTGGCAGATTGCAAATTATGTTGGCCTAGTTTTAATCAACACGCGTACCGTATTTATACTCATTCTGTACTCTGCTAATACCTTTGCTGTAACCCATGTTTTTGAAATTCGACGATTAAAAAAACAAGTTTTTGGAAGACCTGAGTGCAGTTTTTGCAGAATTCTTTCAGTCTGCTTGCTGGATCGTATTGCTCCCCTGAATTATTGGAAGATTTCACTTTTAACTGTATTGCTTAGATTAATTATGCTCCAGGCACAACAAATCCATATTCAGAGAACTGTTTTCTCTGTTGTTACTTTTAATAGTAGAAGTCGTATTTTAGGATCCTGGAACCTGAGGCCAGGAAGTGAAGACTTGTTCAAATAACTGATTACCGTCTGAAAAGACTAGGATCTGTTAAAACATAGGACAGTTTTATATGCCCAAGCCAGGCAGCTTTTATTTGCAGGACCGTCTGCTGCCAGGAACGACCTCCCATCGCCCGGTGCGCTCACACAGAGAAGGCCTCCTCAGGGTGCCGTCGGCTAGACAATGTCGGCTGGCGACCCCCAGGGGGAGGGCCTTCTCTGTGGGAGCGCCAGCCCTGTGGAACCAACTTCCCCTTGAGCTCCGGATGGCCCCAGATCTCCGGTCCTTTCACCGCGGCCTTAAAACATTCCTTTTTCATCAGGCTGACCTGGACTGACGATAGGGATTTTTAAGTAGAATATTTTTAATATTTTATCATTTTATCACTGGGGCTTGTTAGTTTAATCTTTTTTAACATTTGTATTATTGTGTTTTATTGTTGTTAGCCGCCCTGAGTCCTTCGGGAGATAGGGCGGCATATAAGTCCCAAAAATAAATAAACAAATAAAATAAAAAGAGTTTTTTTGAAAGATGGCCAGAGACTAATACTGGATGAGTTGAAAATTCAGTAGGCGAGCCATTTTTTCACGTTTAACGTCTGGTGTTGAGATTTCAAAGAGCAGTGCCACATTGGATTACTGAGAGTAGTTACACTGTTGCATTTTTACACACTTTTTGCATTCTTTTCAACATGGTTTATGCAGCGGGGATTGACTGGTGAGTTTCGTCTTGTGGTTCACTCCTACAGTGACATCAAAGCTGTGTTGTCTGAGGCATCACAGCCACTGCTCTTTGCTTTATGATAACAATATGGTTGTTTGGATTGAAAGAAGTCCTTTACTTATAAAATATTTGGCAGTAGCCCAAGCACTTAGTTTCATTTACTTTTACTTGCTCTGGGCATTTTCTTTGGCTTTTAGCCTTTGTTGATTAATTAGTGGAAGTGAGAGAGGGATGTGCACTTGTCTCTTTGGCTTTTTCCAGCATTAGGAATGCCTGGTGTTGATGCTGCTTAAAGAGTATGGGGCAGTAGATAGGCTAAAACAGCTAAGTATCTGAAAATTGCCCATAATCTCCAGCTATTCATCATATAGAACAGAGGTCCCCAACTTTTGGGGACCGGTTATGTGGAGAGAGGTTTTTCCGCGGACCGGAAGATGCATAGTTTTGTGTGCTGCCTGCATCCCACGGATGGGGCTTTGCTTGTTTGTGCAGCCCGGTACCAGTCCACGGACCAGGGGTTGGGAACCCCTGATAGAGAACATTTAGGATAGCTCTAAAGCTCATTAAAATGAGTTCATTGTTTTAAGAAAAAATAATAATAGCAAGGTCTGGTTCTTTCTATAGGTCTGACCATCACTCTGTAAGACATTGGTTTGACTAAACATTCCAATTTAAATCCACTGTGCTCTTATTTTTTAATGGCTAAATAAATTATACTAAAATAAATAATAGTGTGTGATTCAGGATTTTGTTTAAGCAATTATTTGATTTATACAGCTGCCCAAGTCAAATTCCTGACTTTTATTCCCATTTAGTTCTTGGTGCTGCTTTGTATCACCCTCTTCCCAAATTCAGTCAGTATTTCATAACTCCAGACAACATGCAGTCTGTACTACTGTCATTCCACTCCCAACTGACACAGTCTTTCCTAAAATACATGGAAGATACTTCTAAACATATGAAGTTTGCCAGGACATTATCCCTTTTCATATGTGACTGTATAACCAATCATACTTGCCAGCTTTTATTTTTTAAGGAATTGCTTTGTCATCAGTGGTTAGTTCATAATGTTCCCTCAGTGATAACAGCAACTTTTCTGCCAAGACATTTAAAAAATGCAATAATCAAGATTTAAGATAAGGCAGCAGTCCAAAGAAGCAAGATGCACATATGGCTGAAATTCTTTTGGTAGTTACACACATAGAAGCTACGTTTTCAGTTTTTTACATTCAGCATTTATTTAGGAGACTGTTTCTTTAAGTATGGTCCTAGGACACTACAGATCTCCCAAGGCTTTCTCAGTGCTCCTCAAAATCAAAATTATTTGGCAACCTATGTTGAGAAATAATGCAATATTAAAATTCTGTCAAAACAATAGTGAGAAATGATAGCAGCAGCCAATGCATTGATTTTAATTTATAATATGAAAAATATAACCCATAAGCTTTTGGGGGGTTCTCCATAACTTGTTTATAGCGGAAAGTAGTCTGAGAGAAAAACATTTAAGAAACACTGATTTAGAATATCTAGGTTCACATTTAGAATATTCCAGGTTCACAGAAGAAGAAGAAGCTTGATATGTTCAAAAACTCTTTAATAATTTATTCTAGGATAAGAGGAATAAACATATATTTAAAGTCTGCTATGGGTTCCTAAGGGATGGATAATTAAAATATAATAAAGAAAAAAATAGAACTAATGAGCATTTGATAGCAACACAGATGTAGATACCATTTTCAAAGACAATAACAGAAATGGTATAAGTGAAATATCTTCCTTCCTCAGATTCTTAAGAAAACAAGAGAGAAAAACCCCTCATTTCTGTTGGATATATGGTCCTCTTATAGTGATACAATATTTGCCACAGTCTCTTAATTTATCCAGCAGCATCAGCAAGCAGCAGTCTCATCCATATATTGGATCCTATCTTTACATTGGCCTGCATTATTGTCCCTTAGCAGAATATTTTGACATGACATGCTATACTATGTTGGGTAAAACATGTATGAGGTAGTTTGCATTTTTTTTTTCTGGCATTAGAATGAGGATAGAACGAATATTTTGACTGTTTGTGTTCTAATTTTTTTAAAGACCCAGTTTGGTATAATATAGATCACGGGTCCCCAACCCCCAGTCCATGGACCAGCACTGGGCCACAGCATGCCAGCAACCGGGCTGCACAAACAAGTCCCATCCATGGGATGCAGGCAGCACACAAAACCACACACTCTCCAGTCCGTGAGAAAACCTTTCTCCTCGGAACCGGTCCCTGGTGCCCAAAAGGTTGGGGACCTCTGGGAAAGATAGTCTTCAACTGATGACTACAATTGGGACCAGAATTTCAGTCGCTAACCAGTGCAGTTGTCAAGCAAGTCATCACATGATGGACCCAATTTTACAACCATTTTTACCACAGTCATTAAGTGTATCACCACAATCATTAAGTAAATCCAGCTTCACCAATTGACTTCGCCTGTCAGAAGCCAACTGGAAAGGTCATAAATTACAATTAGGTGACCATAAGATGCTACAATTCTCATAAATGTGAGTTAGTTGCCAAGTGCCCAGATTGCAATCACATGACTGTGGGAGCGGTGGCATGGACATAACTTTGAGTACAGCTTGCAAGTAACTTTCATTGTAAGTTCAAACTGTCATTAAATGAATAGTTGTAAGTTGAGGACTATCTATACTTAAGACATCAGGGTAGAAACCAGGACACTGGTGCAATGTGCAGGCATGCAGGAGAGAGGGAATCTTTTCCGAGGAGCTAAAAGACAAATCAGCCTAGAATGCTTGATATCTAGGAAGAGGCCCAATGTGGACCCACCCTAACCCTTTCAAAGGGTATATCTAATAGTTAATGCAGGTTACCCTTTCATCCGGCAAGATTCCTGTCTGTGGGCAAGCAGCAATAAAGAAATTTATCCGAGTAAATCACCTTGTCATTTTTGGTTTCTTGAGTCTGACGGACACTATGAGTTTTAGTCTTACTTTAGACACAGGCTAGCTAGCTGAATGACCTTAGGCCAGTCACTCTCTCCCAGTTTTAGGAAGAACGAATGTCTCCAGGCAGTCACCAGGAGTCAAAATAGATTTGAAGGCATGCTTTGCCTTTTTTAAAAAATTTTTCCAATTTAAACTATTATAGCCTGGGTTCATTGAAACAAAATATTAGAATTGTGTATGAGTTAACGGCTGGAATGTTATTTCTGTGGAATATTATGGACAATAGTATTGTGAATGAAGGAAAATATACCTAATGCTTTACAAGTATAATATTTTATAGGGGAAACACCAGAGAAGCTTTCCTATAACATAAAGAGCATGGTTTAAGCTAATGGTTGCCAAAAGCCACTTATTTTATTTTTGTTTGAGTTTAAGTGTAATTTTCTGGCTGAGGAGGCTAGACAATTTTGATGTATCAAATTCAATAAAATGTAGTTCTCACAAGGCTACAAAACTACTTAAGATAATGCCAGTTGCTTACTCAAATATGGCTCATGGAACTATTTTGGTTTTTTTTCCAAATGACCCAACAATCAGGCAAAATTCTCCTTGGTGCTTCTTTTCTTTCAGTCTGACATCTCAGTTTTATTAAATTGCTGTCTTCCTGTACACGGAGTCAGTTTGAGCAGCTAATAGTTTTTAGGTAGCCTGGCTAGTATTAAGACTTCTGGGAAATAATGTCCATTTGTTTGGAAGGCATATAAGTACTGAATAAGTCACAAACTGAGCCAAATGTTACATTAGAAAGTTCAATCACTTAGGATTTTAAAATATCATGTAAGTCGAGGAAGAGGGGCTTTCTACTACACCTGTTTATACTTACATCTCAACATTTAGCATGTGGTCAATACACAAAGCAGTTACACAGACCTTCCAGATCCTATCCACTATGGCAGGGGTAGGCAACCTTGGCTCTTTTATGACTCATGGACTTCAACTCCCAGAATTCTTGAGCCAGCCGTGCTGAGGAGAAAGGGAGAGGTTTCCATGCTGAGCCATGCTGGCTCAGGAATTCTGGGAGTTGAAGTCCACGAGTCATTAAAGGGTCAGAGCTGCCTACCCCTGCAATATGGAATCAAGGTCAGCTGCAGTTGTTAGGTATTCTAGTATTCCAATTTGGAAGGCGTGATCTGCATCTGTTTTTTAAAAAAGTTGCATTTGCATCTGAAGTGGTTGACAAATATGCTTTGTCATATGCATTAGGTATTTAAAAACCTACAAGTCTCCTTTCATCTTTTGTTCTTTTTTGTGGGGATGATATACGATACTTCACAGGTTGGGGGAGGCAAAGTATAAGTGGCAGAGCTTAGTTATGTTTTTCCAACAACTACTAATTCCTGCTTCTTGAAGTCATACTTATGGTGGCATAGAAAGTCTTTTGGGATAAAAATGAGGTTCTGTTATAGCCAAACTCCTCAGGAGAGAAATGAAATGTAAAAAGAAAAGCAGGAAGCTAAAAAAGGAGATTGGGGCCTTCTACCCTGCCCATGAGGGTCCCACTCAGTTGAGTATCACAAGTCTTTCCCAGAGAAAATCAAAGGAAATAGTGATATGTAATTTATCTGAGCAACTACTTTAACCCTCGGTCAAGCAGCAAAACAGGATATTTAACAAATCTCTGTTGGGCTGGATTCTCAGATGCAGCTGGTGAATTACAGTGACCTGCTAGAACTGGAGGTGAAGTCATACATTCAGCAAATCTGTTTGCATGGAGGAAAATAGGCGGTCAGAAATACTAAGTCCTCCTCCTTCTTTACTTCCTCTTATAAAATGGCCATTAGTGTTTTGGCCCTTTCATTACATTTGCTTTCCTCCTCTTTTTATTATTATCACTGCATTTACATGAGGAATCCACTACATCCTATCTCAGATTAGCCTGTTTCAAGTGAAATGATCAGATTTCTCACTCGTTGTTTCTCCCGGCAGGATGTTCCTCCTCGTGGGTGCTCCAAAGGCCAACACTACTCAGCCTGGGATTGTAGAAGGAGGCCAGGTGCTCAAGTGTAACTGGAATTCCAATCAAAATTGTCAGCCAATCATATTTGATGCTAGAGGTACTGTTTAATCTTTTAAGATACATTTTTATCCATTGAGATCTGAATAAATTGCAAAGATGAAGGCAGTCTTCCACTCGTTAAATATTTGGTGCTGATGCGGAATACTTTAAACAAGTATTGCTTGCTATGACCATTTTGTGGCATTGACATCAAATAATGCCATCTTTGCTGGCTAGAGGCTTTTATGGTATGAATTAAATTAGGTTTGTGTGATAGGCACCTAAGTGGCTGTGGACTGCAGAAGGCCGTGAATCTGCTGGGTGGCATTTAGACCTGACCTGACCATTCTTGCATTCCTCTGATCTAGGGTGCTTTCCGGCAGTCATTAAAGAATCCTATAATCCCAGGAGATAGAATTACTCTTAGAAGAACTAAAGGGAATTTGTGTTATGTAAAGGAACAAGTTTAGGCCCATAATGAAAAATTATACTGTACATAAGCCAAGTTAAAACAGATCTCCAAACCCAACCACTTATTATAACCTGTATGAACTGGTGTTGCCTGTCTGCTTGGCCCGAAGTTTCTGACAATAACTATATAACATGTATAAGCAATGTTTACTAATTGTGCACTGAATATTTAAAGACATGTATAAGATATTCACATTTTATGTGCCTGTGTGGGAAATACGAGCATAACTCAGTGCATTTAATTGCCACTATCTTATTAATGATAGATTGTGCTATCGTTTGCATTAGTTTTCATGTGGTTTACAAAAATTAAGTATAGACGTTCAGAATAAAAGGAAAGAGTAATAGAAAACAGATGTAAGATGAAATAACCATGCTTACAACGTCCAAGAGAAGGAGGAAAGGGATTTAGCCTCATTTAGAAACCAAAGGATACTTGTACTAGGTGTTACCGCCAAGTGTTCAAATCCTACAGTTGGAAGGAGCAGTTTATGTCATCATGTCCAACCCTTTGTTCAGGGCAGCAATCAGAAAAAACAGAATCCTTAAAAAAGGGCTGTCTAGGTTTTATTTTAGCCAATTTAAAGTGACGAGTGATTGATTTTGCTCTTCTTACTGTTAGGAAGATTTATCTATCAGTCAATCAGAATCTAACTTCCCGAAATTGTTCCATAGCACATATATAATGAAATCTCCAAATTCTCTTAGTCCTTCCTCCCTACATTAGTCAGTTTTCAAGTTTCCCACTGCTTAGAAATGGGTATGAATAGAGGAATACTCATATAGTGTTTTAAAAAATAACAGCCATGAAATTCTATATTTTCAGGCTACATCCTGTCCAGGAAAAGTACATGGATGTTTCTGCTCTCCTTAAAGAATCTAAGCCAGACTTTCCTCACCTACACCCCCTACAAATCAAGATCTGTTTTTAACTTGTCTTTGTTCAAAGGATTGCTATTTTGGATGCAGTGTTTTCCAAGCTTTCCAACCAAAATATTTGCAACTGGGAACGGAAGATTTCCTCACCCCTAGTTACTGAGTCAGAGAGATTAATGTTTTTAATACTCAAATCCATCATGAGTAGAAAAGGGGAGGGTAAGAATCTACTTTTCCTCCATTTGTAGTGCTGATGTTGCTTGCTAGAAAATGAACAGGGTAAATTTGGACCAAAATGGCTTGCTGCAAATGGTTACAAACCAATAGCATCTTTGGGAAGGGATCAAAATCTACAAAAAAGCGGGTGTGATATCACGATCAAAGCTGTGTTCTTTTTGTATGTGCAGCAATACTGCCGCACCTTCTCTCTTGTAGATTGGGCATTTCAAAGATGGGAATAACAGCTGCTTGATTCTGAGAAATGAGTTATCCCATTTCCATTCTTGTTGGCCATCCCAAGAATAAAATCAGGCTGCTGAAAATGGATTGTTTTGCCACTGAAATTCAGTGTCATAATCTTGGATGCTAGGTAGCCACAAATGGGGTGTTGGAAAGTGGTTGTGGCCTGCATGACATCTTCTCCTATTTATCCTGTGTGGTATAAATCTGTTGAATGAAATTTATGTCCTTTACACCTCCAGTGATGGACTTGTTTGTGCTGCTGAAACCCAACTGTTGCAGCTCATTTTAAGCCAGCATTTAAGCCTTTATAGATCATGAGAGGATGATTAGTAGGATTTCTTTTATGTGGACATCCCTTTGTCTGATTACATTTTGCTTTAAGATGTTGTGACGTATTGCAGGTATTCTTAGTTGTTGGCTGAATTTACTCTGGCTTGCTTAGCTAATGTGTCTAATCTGAGGACCTAGGCTATTTTTAAACAGGTTTGCTGGTTAGAGTATTTTAAAGTTTTATGTTGCAGCTTTATCGATTTTCTGTGGGCCAGTATTGTTGCTCTCATACCAGCACCTGGTATCTTTTAAGTAAGAATAGTATGTTGTTAAAAGGAATAAAAGCTCTCCTTATTTTAATATCCCTCCCTTAGGTTTTGGGATTGTTCCTTTTCTACCGCAGGTCTATAAGTCTAATGCTGGGTCTCTGGCTGAAGCAGTTCATGCCAGCCTTCTCCACACTCTGGAGAACATGCATTTATTTTTGAAGACAGGCTCTCATCTCATGTCATAGAAACAGGTCCAGCAGGCTTTTCATCCAGTCTCAGCTTATGGAGTTGTCAGACAGTGAGTAATATCCGTGCATTAGTCAAGCTGTAGCTTGTTTTATATGTGAATGGGAAGAGATTGCTTAGGACTAGGAGTGACATGATAACAGTGTTCCAATATCTCAGGGGCTTCCACAAAGAAGAGTGGGTCAACGTATTTTCCAAAGCACCTGAATGCGGGACAAGAACCAATAGATGGAAAATAATCAAAGAGAGAAGCAACCTAGAACTAAGGAGAAATTTCCTAACAGAACAATTAATCAGTGGAACAATTTCTGCCTCCAGAAATTGTGGGTGCTCAAACACTGGAGGTTTTTAAGAAGAGACTGGAGAGCCATTTGTCTGAAATGGTATAGGGTTTTCTGCCCGAGCAGGGGGTTGGACTAGATGACCTCCAAGGTCCCTTCCAATTCTGTTATTCTTTTCTGTTCTTTTATACATACTATGGAGAGCAGTAAAAGGAATGGCTTTCAGCAGTCTTAGGTGGCTAACTCTTCCTTGTCTCCAAAAGACATAGAAATTCAGAATTCATTGGGGGCATCCAACTTGAAACTAGTACATATGTTTGTACAAGGTCTTGCTTACATTCCTAAACGAGTGCACCTCCAAATGGTGCCATCACCATATTTTGGGAACCAAATGGTTACTTTTGGAAATATTTTTGTTTTGTTTTTCCACTTTTACCAAAAATCCTGGCTGATAAGAGATATTTTAAGCTTTTTCAACGCGAAACCGTTAACCTTCCCCTAACCTGAATGATCCTAGATGCTGTTGGCATTGACTCAGTGATGTCACCACATCATAAGTATTTCCAGAGCCAGGAAAAAAGAAAATTAAAGAAAATTTTCTTCATTGTTTCTTTCTAAAGTCAAATAAATAGGTATCCCTGATTTAGAATATGTTTTAGCATTTCCATAGTCGTTTTTTTCCAAATAAATGTTTCAGTTGAAAATTTGTCCTTTATGTTCGTAGCAATGTATTATTTGGGTTAAATTTTAAAAAAAATACTTATTCCTTCTATTATCTTCCAAAATGAATATGCAGAAATACAGAATGGATTTCCCCTTACCTTCCTCTTTAAACTGCATGACATAAAGCCATGTCACCTGGCATATAAATGTAATATCCACTCCCTTCCAAAAAAAGAATTGGTTAAGTTCACATGTTTCCCTAAGCTATAATGTAGTTGGCTGGTCTGGGGGATTATATACCAGGCCCAGTTTTTAAAAATTGCAGGGTGCATGCTAAACCAATTTCAAGGACTATCTGATACACATATTCCTAGATTAACACTGCAGAATATATTCATGCTATGATTGCACTAGCACTAAGGCATATATACCGCTCCTTAGTGCTTCACAGGACTCTTTAAAACGGTTTACAGAGTCCGCTTATTAGCCCAACAATCTGGGTCCACATTTTACTGACCTCAGAAGGATGGAAGGCTGAGTCAACCTTGAGCCCATCAGGATCAAACTCCCAGCAGTGGGCAGAGTTAGTCTGCAACACTGCGTTCCATCCATGGCGCCACGAAGGTATTGTACATTATGTATATAAAACGGAATCCTGACATAATTTAGCTAAAAAGTACATAGAGAAAGAATCATAATCTAAATCTAGATTACTTTTTATTTATTTTAAAAAAATCAAATTATTTTTTTTAAAGAGAGAGACAGACATTTCCCTTGGCAGAAAGAGAGAGAGAGAGAAACTACTATTGTTTTAAATACTGTTTTCTTTGCTTTCTATCCTCCACACTTCTACAAGAGCCTTGGTGGAGCAGTGGGCTAATGCCTCCTTAAGTAACACCAGCTGCCTGCAATTAGTGCAGGTTCGTGTCCCACCAGGCTCAAGGTTGACTCAGCCTTCCATCCTTCTGAGGTAGGTAAAATGAGGACCCAGATTGTTGGGGGCAATTAAGCTGACTTTGTAATAATGCCGCTTGGGGGTGTGTATGAAAGCCCTAATAAGCAGGCATATACATAGAATGAAGGCTACTGCTAAGCTTGTAAGCCGCCCTGAGTCTTCGGAGAAGGGCGGGATATAAATGGAATTAAAATAAAATAAAAAAATAAAATAAATAAAATACAAAACAGCTGTAACTGTTCCTGTATTTCAGTCATACGGTCCACTCTGTCTGCATCGTCCTCACTGCAGTCTTAAGGCTGGGTGTGGAGACCAGATGTTCAGAGTTATGTCTGATAATCTGAAGCTCTTAATGCTTTTCAACCACCAACATCAGTGCCCTGCTCTTCCTTTCTTGCCTGCTTGTTTTTGTGCATTCGGGTAGTGCAGGGAAGGAGTCAGGAGCTTATCCAGGAACATTGTTGGCACAAGCACAGCAGACTGGTGGCGGCAGTCTCCTGTCTGTGACAGGAGATGTAAAGAGTGGTGGGAGAATCCCTTCTTAGAAGACCACACATTTCTAGGACCCAATTAAGAGGCATACCTATAAACCCCTTAATCCTAGTATGAACCCAATTTTTGTAATTCGTACGATTGTTTATTGTTTACTTACCCCTGTTTATTTCTTAGGACCCTGTTTATGTCTTAGAACCATAGTGTCAGAAGAGCTGTTTAAGCTATTGCGTAAAAGTTCTTAATGCTATGCCCAGTCCCCTAAAACAGAGGTCCCCAACCTTTTGGCCTTACCAGGGACCGGTTCCTTGGAGAAAGGTTTTTTCACAGACCAGAGAATGTGTGGTTTTGTGTGCTGCCTGCATCCCACAGATGGGGCTTTGCTTGTTTGTGCGGCCCAGTTGCTGGCATGCCGCGGCCCGGTACCGGTCCAGGGACTGGGGGTCAGGGACCCCTGCCTTAAAACTATAAGTACCCTGTGGCTGAATGTATTGTTTGAATCCTGTCATTCAGTGGACAGAGGTTGAGTAGATCCCCATGTAATGTAAATCCTTCCCCCCCCCTTTTTTTTTTTGAATACCTTGGCTGGATGTATTCAGGACAAGCAACTCTAGTGCTCAAATTCCCATTTAACGTGGGTAAATCAGCTTTTAAAATAAGGCTTTCCTTTATGGGGCAACACAGCTCAGTTCTCCTTGAACTGTTGAGAGCTCTGTTGATCACAGCGACAGACTGAGCCGACAATAGGCAGCTTTGTCGGCGGGGGGGGGAGGGGTGGAATGACACTGTCAGGCAGGCATAGATATTTCTGTGACCCATTTAGTGGGTGGCAATTTTTAAAGGGGCACCATCTTTTCAACTTTCTCCATCTCAGGACTTGTGCCGATGCTTTAAAGAAGTCATGCAGAAAATGTGTGGCAGAGGGCTGGGGAAGGGGAAATTGGTGAAAAGTTGCTTCCCCTGCCCCCGTCGTGAAGATTGACAGAAATGTGGTTGAACTAATGCAGAGTGGGTGGTTTGGTTTGGTTTAGTACTGTTTTGGGAGCTGAGGGAAAAGGTAGTCACATTTTTTAATAGTTGATCATAAAAATGTTTTCCTACCAACGTGAGCCTCACATCACGTTCTTGTGGGGATAATCTAATCTAAGCTTGTAAGCCGCCCTGAGTCTTCGGAGAAGGGCGGGATATAAATGGAATTAAAATAAAAAAAAAATAAAAATAATCAGCAAATTAAAATAGAAAATATGATGACTCAAGAGAAGACATTTATAACATAAAAACCGCAAAAGGCTTAAAAGTCTTATTTTTTTAAAATAGGACTGTGTTTGATATGTTTGTTGTTTTTAAGCTTTTTTTGCTGTACGCTGCTCAGGGTCACTTCTTGTGAAATGGGTAGCCACATAAATTTGCTAAATAAATAAATAGAGTACACTGGTTTGGATAATGTCGTTAAAATACTATTAGGAACAGCTGATTCAGCTGAAAATCTTCCTCTGTTGATCTATTTATTTGTGGCCTTCCCCAAAGCTCTTGCTGAAATAGCAAGCTTTTCAAGCTTGTATATTCACTCTAGAGAAGAGAAGCCTTAAACTACTCAGCTCTCCTCAGCTTGGAAGTTGATCTCTGAAAGCCTTGAGGGATCAGAATTTAACTAATAGAAAGAGGACAGCATGGCAAAATTCAAAAACAGCTTAGCTCCACAGTCACCTTTTAAGTTAAAAGAAGAATTGGGGCAGTAAGAAAAGTTTTAAGGTTCCCCCCCCCCATGGTGGCACCTTGCATGTTTATAAAATGAAACATTTTCATTGGAAATAAATAATAAAATCCTACCGTTGTTTTTTTTAAAAACCCATCATTTTTAACAGAAAGATGAACTTGCTTTATTCCTGAAGTCTGAATTTTCCTTTTGAGACAGCTGCTTGAAAATGGGTGGGTGCAACTTTCCAGGTGTCAGTCATGAGATTTGCATGGCTAAAATTGGAGCCCTGTCAGACTACGCTGGGAACTTTTGTCTCTGCTTTGCTTAGACAAGCAGACAGCCGGCTTGTCCGGACAGAATAGAAACAAGTTTCTGGTGTTTATGTGCATACAACCCCCCAAAAAAAAATTTTTTGCAAACTTTTCAAGTTTACTGATGCCTCTATCTGAGAACTCTTCACACAATCATAGGCATGGTTTTTCAGAAACATACTGTTCTATGTTCAGTACTGCTGTCTGGTATGTTCTGTTAATATTCCGTTAAAAAGAAAGCTTAAAAAAAAGAGTTAGTGTTAAGATCAGAGTTGCTTGACATTTGAGAAGCAATTTATAGTGAAAGACATACATATAAAATGTATACAGGGATAATCTTTTTTGCTAAAAGTCTCAAATTGTCAGCTGCAAGAAATCAGGAACCATAATAAGAGTTCACAAGTACTACAAGTTTATTTCATGCTACCTATAGGCAAGAATCTGAATTACAAACAGTCAAGGCAAATTGGAGCCAGATAAGAGTCAATGGACTTCAAGGGGGATTGGATTTAGGACTCTTATGGGAGCGTAGAGATTCCAAACTGATGATGCATTTGACCCCATCCTCAAGCTCAGCCTGGTAACCACTTACAGTCACAAATATTTTGAAAGTTCTGTTAAAACTTAATATCTGAAGTTGACTTCAATTTTCAGTATGTCTTAGACAAATTTTCTCCCCCAAATCAGTGTAGTCAATTAAAGATTAGTTAACATGATAAATTGATAGATTTGAAATACTAGTTCCTTTTTTCAAATTGTTTTTGGAATTGTTTGTACAGGATGTTGGCAAGAATGCATCTTGTGTCTTAATCTGGCTAGATTTATTTATCTTCCATGTTCTGTTAAGATGTGTAAAGTGTTCTATTAAGATGTTCTGCTGTCATCTTTCCATTATATTCCCAAAGTCGAAATAAATACTGTTTACAAAAGATATAAAAGGTTGGAGGTATATTGGGGAGCAATTTATATCTCAGTGTTGTCTAGAACTTTGGGAAGACTTCCAATCTTGTGATGATGCTATCAGAAAGCACAAAGCTGATGTAGGGGAAGGGGCACTTTCTCTAGCTGTGTTTTGTTTGAAGAAAGGGCAGGGGAACAGAATCCTAGCTGAATTTTAGCATCTGAGGAACTTAAATAAATTTTTGCCCAGCCTTAAACTGAAAGGTCAAGTCATTCTTTGAAAATAAAAGCATCAACATCTCAGTAAGGTAAAAATAATTAAAGAGAGCATTGCAAGTATAACTTATTTAAAAGTAATTTTATGATTTTAGTTTCTACACCCTAATTGGCACTAGCTTAAAAGTGGCTACTTTATAAGATACAGTTCACTAGATGCTACATTTATCTTGTGAAATAAGCAGATGCTGTATTCTGCTTACATATTTCAATAATGACTGAAAGCAATCCTTGTCAAAATTGGATGTGCATAGATAGCATGCCAAGGAAAATAATTGATCTGGCTCAATAAAAGCTGTTTTTTTTAACGTATCTTTGCTTAAATTTTTTGTCTTCTTTGCATGATGAAGCCAACATAGATATTCTTGCTAAGAGACAATGATGTCATAAAAAGAAAATGGGTATGGGTGTCTTTCATTGACTTGCAATAACATAGTAATATTTACTATTCTTTAGTAAAGTACATTTTTTTGGTTTTGGTTCAGCTTGCCCAAACATAGTGATGAATTTTTTATTTTATTTTATATTGATTAAAATATTACAATCCGGCCTTAACTGAACCCAGAATTTATCAGACAAACTTGCTAAGACATAATGGTTATATTTCTTTCATCTCCACTATAATGTATGACATTTGATACTGTTTTATTGTTTGATTAGTCACTGTGCACACATTATATAAATTATTGCCTAGGATTATTTTAATGGCTTAATGGGGTCATTATTACATGTGGCGAAGTTCCTGAAATGTCAGTAACTGTATCTTGCCCAGTGTCCAACTTATTAAATCAGAAGCTTTCTATTTTTCAGTAAAGGCTAATTCATATTCAGTGTTCAGCTTATGCTGGAAAAAAGTTTGTGTCATGTCATACCACCACCCCAAATTGTTGAGAAATAAATTATGAAAAATGTAAATTTGGTACCTTACTTGTATATAATTATTATTATGCTTGATCGCAGGAGCCAACCAGATGTTTAGACTGACATTTTTATTCAGTGTCACTATCAAGGACCTGAGATAGGCAGGTATTTTTGTTTGATGGTGTTAAAGGTATTATCACGGGATATATAATTTTTTCGAAGTGAAGCTGTTTTTTTGCAATTGATTGTGATTTTGTCAGTGCCGACAGTGTTCAAGCAGTGCTGCAGGTGTTTTTGGCATTACACCCAAAGAGCCTACAGTATTACCATCCTTGCTTCCTTTTGTCACAATCGTTCTACTTCTATTTGCATGTTTGTATTTTGTCATTTACTCCACTTCTTCCTTTTGTATTCTGCTGTCTCCAGGAACTGCAAAATCTATTATCCAGACTTTTCTTCTCTCTCTCTCTCTTTTTTTTTTTACAAATTTTATTGAATATACACAGTGCTTTTTTTGTAAAAGAAAAAGGTGCCGGAACTCATACATGTCATACAACCCGCCTTGCCTACCCTACAAGTTTAGGTTAGGAATGCTTGTCATCTTTTGAAATGACGTCAGCTGGCCCTCCCCCTTGTGTACAATCTTTATCTTTCCCTCCGCCACACCTGAAATATTTATTCTTCTTCTAAAGTTATGGTCACTGATACCTTAAATCTTAACAATAATATGTTCTGTTGCTAACACAATATAAAATCTCTTACACTAACACTTCTAATATACAATAATTAATGGTCTGATATATTAATCAATTTAAAATGTTTATATTACACTGCAAAAAGAGGTAAAGCCTGTCTCTTTATCACGGCTATCTGACGGGGAGGGGGGGTAGTTTTCCCCCTTTCGCTCTGGGGTTTCTTTTCTCTTCTTTTCCTTCTTCAAAGTTCTCCGGAGTGATTTTATGCTCTGGAACACCTGCGAGGATTCGCTAGGTACTCACAGCACCAGGTTAGTTGTAACGGTGTCCCGCTAATTCACCGCTATTTCTGTCCAGCAGACAGCTGTCATTTCTTCACGGCCGCCATGTTGGGCCATCTCCTTCTCCTGGGCGACTTCTCCGAGGCTTTCCTGCTTTTTACGATTCAGACCGCCGTCCAGAATCGTTAAGCTGGGCGCCTCCTTGTCCAATCTCCCTCCAAGAGATCTGGGGCTTTAAAAACCCCACTGGGCGCAGAGAAGTGGCTGTGGAATCAGTGTGCTCATTCAGAGTGGCCTTTCAACACAGCCATTCCATTTGACAGCTGGCTCCGCCTCCCCTTCTTTTTTTTAATCAACATTAAGTGTGGTGTGTTATATGCCTATCTCTTTGAATTCTAAAGTTCCAAAGTATTTTAGTTTTGTCATTTTCTGTTACTTTGTCTATTTTGAGATACCATCAGTTCTTGCTTGGAGGCAGAGCCTTGGTGGAGCAGTGGGCTAATGCCTCCTTAAGTAACACCAGCTGCCTGCAATTAGTGCAGGTTCGAGTCCCACCAGGCTCAAGGTTGACTCAGCCTTCCATCCTTCCGAGGTAGGTAAAATGAGGACCCAGATTGTTGGGGGCAATAAGCTGACTTTGTAATAATGCCGCTTGGGGCGGGCGAAAGCCCTAATAAGCAGGCATATACATAGACTGAAGGCTATTGCTAAGCACATTGGTTTGTGCTTAAATTGTAAGCCGCCCTGAGTCTTCAGAGAAGGGCGGGATATAAATGGGATTTTTTTTTAAAAAAATGGATGTTTGTTCAGAACATTCAGTGTACCTTTATTGCTACTTTTTCATGTTGTTGTTTCTAATTAGTCTGTATAATCTTGCGGCAACTAGCTAAGTTGACAACTCCTTCTTCAGTTTCTTTGTAGAGATGACATTTGCTGCCTTGTCAATCTGGCTTTATATGTACTTGTTCTTAAGGCTTGGTCTTATGCAGTCAGAATTAGCTCCTCTGCCTCTTTAATTTTCTTGCTCTTAAGGTTTGCCCGGTCTTGAAATTATCTGCTTTGCCTGTCAGTTTTTTATGTACTGGCCATCTCACATTTTGCTGTGCCATGTCTCTTTTTCTATTCTTTATTTGCTCTTTTTTTGTAGGCCAGTTTGGTCTTTCTGCCATTCAGTAAGCCTTCACAGTGCACAAATTTCAATGGATATTCTTCACTGTCCATCAAATATTCTTCCAATTCCCTTTTTTTTTCTAATTCAACTGTCTGGTGTATTTACAATATTCCACACCCAGTTATTTTCCTTGTCAGTAGAGTCTATCAACATTGCTTGTTGGATGAAGGGCATGATTCATGTTTTCTGGTCTTCCTATCCATGACTTTTAGTCCTGCTTGAGTCCAGTCCACTATTAATTTTATTTCAGAGTTTTTCCATATAGCTTCAGATCATCTAAGTAAAGGAGGCAGCCTGTCAAAGATTTTTAATGTTTGATAACCATGACCTGACTTGTTCAGTATTGTTGACAGAGGAATCTATTTTTATTATTATTATTGTTCAAAAGTATATAGCAGCTCTTCTCACCAAAAGGGACTCTGAAGTCTGACTTGAACAGGATATCTAGCTCACTACCAGGCCCAGGGCAATCACAGATGCAAACTAGGCCACTTTCTGGCCTATCTATATTTGCAGGTCATTCAGAGAGAGAACCTCTGCCTTAAATTTTTAGGACAGAAACAGAGAAACTGTAGCTGATTGGCCAGAGGAATAGCATTTCTTGAGAGCTCTTTACCTTTCAATTGACTTCTTCAGACCTTGACATGATCCTGAAGAAAAAAATCAAATAAAAAAGTTAGTTTATTGTTTGAAATATTTTCTTTCTTCCTTCCTTCCTTCCTTCCTTCCTTCCTTCCTTCCTTCCTTCCTTCCTTCCTTCCTTCCTTCCTTCCTCCAAATATATATTTTATCCTAACTGTATTTACTTCTGTTATTAAAGCCTACCTAGGAAAATTGAGTTCTTAGCATCATGTGGAGAAATCAGTGTTCTTAATATATTCATAAACCTCTTTTTGCTTTCACTTCCTACTTTATATTTGATTAGGCTTGTCCCATATTTAAAGATGCAGGACTACTCTACCAAATGTCATTTTGAGTCTAAGTGGTCAAACTGCTTTATTTTGTGTAATTGTGATAATGATGTTGCAAGACAATGTCCACTGGATATATTTATGCTGGAAGCATTTTAAATAAGGTGCTCTTTTCTTTTTTTCTTGACAAAAGTCCAGGTCTCTGCAAATGAACAATCTGAATAAGATATTAAAAAATAACTTATCATTTGTGATGGACTTTCTCATTCTTGTTGAACATTTCCTCCTTGATTTTCCATTCAAGCTGAATGTTTGGTTGTTGTTGTTGTTCTATTCTAATGCTTTTCAGTAGTGTCAGAATACTGTGGTTTAGTAAAGACAAGTTTAGATGATAAATATTATTGTCATTTTTTTACTCTGGGCACAATGGCACGCATTAAAAATGAAATTTAGTTGCTTGCTCTCAGAGTGTACACATACAATACATACTTTAATCATACCATATACAACATATGTATATTCCTACAACCTCACATATAAAGTAACATATAAATATTAATCACTGTCCATCTTGAATACATAACGGAAGGAGGAAGCTTTAGAGTTCACAAGGTTAATACTGTATGGAACAAAACTATGACTGAATCTGGATGTTCTGCTTCGGATACCACGAAGCCTTCTCCCAGAAGATAACAAGGAAAAGAGGATGTGTAGTGTCCCAGAGAATCACTGCAGCTGTTAAGTTAGTAACACGATTAAGTGAATCAGGCTTCCCCATTGACTTTGCTTGTCAGAAGGTTGCAAAAGATGATCGCATGACCCCGGGACACTGCAAATGTCATAAGTATGAGTCAGTTGCCAAGTGTCCAAATTTTGATCATGTGACCATGGAATCCTGCAAGTGTGAAAAATGGCGAAAAGTCACTTTTTTCAGTGCCATTGTAATTTTGACCAGTCACTAAATTAGGTTGTAAGTTGAGGGCTAACTATTGCTATCACTGGCTTCTAAACCTGATGAGTGCAGACAACTGCTATCTAGTTGAAAAATAGTTGTTGCTGTTCATGATCTGTTTGAGAGGGCTTCCCACAGATATCCATCCAGTTGTCCACTCTTAGAACTGTGTTGCTGGAATACTGGAGATAAATTTCTGGTCTGAAATAGTAGGACTGTTCTTATGGTCTCCTTAACTTCTGTCCTAGAACAGGATTAGGCCTTTGGTGCCATAAATATTTCTGAGTTGCAACTCCCAGTGTCTCTTAGAAATATAACTGATGGTGAGGAAGACTGGGTAAATAAAATACTTAGCAACATTTAGAATACAGTGCAACCTTTGCCCTGAAATGTATTTTTGCAGTCTGGAATGGAGATGGCATTTTGAAAGTTTTATCAAAAAGTTAACTAATCTCGAAAAGTGCTTCCTGATGTTGTAAAATGTAAACGTTATTATAATAGACGGTTTCCCTCACCTTTAGTTTATACTAAGGTTCAGCTGTGGCTCTAATGAGTTGCTGGCTTTGTGTATTGAGATTTGTGCAGTGAAATGTTACTGTGTTGGGAGATAAATGAAACCCAATTTTTGAAATTCTGTTTTAAATACTTACACCTATAGGGAAATGAGCCTTTAGAAAAGCATAGAATCTCCAAGATGAACTGATGTGGCAATGAATGTGGCATATGAATTTGTAACTGTCGGCAACTGGTTGTGGATCTCTGCTAATATGAGAACACACTAAGACAGAGTGACTTTCGGGAATCCCTCTGATCAAGTTGTGAAAATTCTGTCTGTGATTTCCTGTTGTGGAAGTCTTAAAATACAGTAGGCTTAGGGTGTGTGTTTATGTTTGGGTTTCCAACGTAGACCATAATGGTAACCCGTGATAAGAACGCAATTATGTTTCTTCCCAGAAATTTTTCACAATTGACAATGCAGAAAATTAAGTGGTAGAATTTCCACTATCCTATACTACATGAGTATAAATCACTTATAAGATTTTAAATCAGCTGTTCTTTGTTTTGAATGCTGGCAGAAACAGCCATTTCTCTGGGATTTCCCCAACAGGAAGTAATAATATGCCTAGAGGCAGAGATTTCCTTACATGGTGGATAGCATACAAAATTTTTTTGATTCATAGCCAGCAGTCTACCAAGTTAACAGAGAAGCTGCTGACTCACAGGAAAGAGGACTTTTAATCATTACCGTTTATGCTTAATGAGAGCATTGTTTAGCTGTGCTGGTATAATCTTTGGAGGTAACCTGAGTTGCTTTCCAAATATAAAACTTGGGGATATTTCAGCGAACTCATTGGATCGTAGTGATGAATGAGTAAAGCTTGAATCATGCAATATGAACAGACTGACCATTTTCAGTAAGGTTAAAGATTGGGTGGTAATGTCTCTGAGCAATCTTGAATGTCCTTGACTATTTTAATCACTTTCCTGTGAGGTAACTTAGACAGACGCTTTTGTGATTGTCCTGGTAGATTATTTACTTCATGACACGGATGGATAGACTGCAATTTTTTTAATATATTTTGGGATTTTCATAGCTTGGAATACCATCTACTATGATGTCCTTCTGACTTGTTTCTGATTGGATATTGTTTCTGATTGGATGATTATGAAGTACCTCAAGGTTCCACCTTGGGCTTTCTTGCCTTTTAGCATCAACATGAATCTGCAGAAGAAGTTCTCAGCATGAAGATAATACATAGCTTGATGTATGTTCTTCATTATCTTATCACGGGGGGGGGGGGGAATGGAAATGCTTAGTAAGTTCTTGAAACAGTTTGGAAATGGATGAGTGAACCCAAGCTGAGGATTAATCCTCATACCATAGAAATATGGGTTGAGCATATGCCTTAATCAGTGGAGAATTATGTGATAGTGGGAGATATGAGTGTCTTTCTCTAGCACAGTTAAGTAATAAATCAGTTTATATAGAGAAAGACGTTGCTAACTCAGTTATGTTGTTGTTATCTGTGAAGTCGTGTCCGACCCATTGCGACCCTATGGACAGCATTCCTCCAGGCCTTCCTGTCCTCTACCATCTTCTGGAGTCCATTTAAGCTCACGCCTACTGCTTCAGTGACTCCATCCAGCCACCTCATTCTCTGTCGTCCCCTTCTTCTATTGCCCTCAACCTTTCCCAGCATTAGGCTCTTCTCCAGTGAGTCCTTCCTTCTTATTAGGTGGCCAAAGTATTTGAGTTTTAGCTTCAGGATCTGGCCTTCTAAAGAGCAGTCAGGGTTGATCTCCTCTAGGACTGGCAGGTTTGATCACCTTGCAGTCCAAGGGACTCGCAGGAGTCTTCTCCAGCACCATAGTTCAAAGGCCTCAATTCTTTGGCACTTAGCCTTTTTTATGGTTCAGCTTTCACTGCCATACATTGCAACTGGGAAGACCATAACCTTGACTATACGCACTTTTGTTGACAGGGTGATGTCTCTGCTTTTTAGTGTGCTGTCTAGATTTGCCATGGCTTTCCTCCCCAGGAGCAAGCATCTTTTAATTTCTTGGCTACAGTCCCCATCTGCAGTGATCTTGGAGCCCAGGAAAATAAAATCTGTCACTACCTCCATTTCTTTCCCATCTATTTGCCAGGAATTGAGAGGGCCAGATGCCATGATCTTGGTTTTCTTAATGTTAAGTTTCAACCCAACTTTTGCGCTCTCCTTCTTCACCCGTAACAAGAGGCTCTTTAGTTCTTCTTCACTTTCTGCCATTAGAGTGGTACCATCTGCATATCTTAACTCAGTTATGTAAGTTCTCATTATATAGAAATCTGGTATTCAAAATGTATTACATTAATATGATATCAGTTTCACTGGCTGTCAGTTTGTTTCCAGCAGTTTAAATTGGTCTTATTCTTTAAAACTCTGAAAAATATAAAGAGTTTCTCTACCAACATGGATTTCTCTAGTGCCGAAGTTCTGCTTCCTGACCTGCCATCAGGATCCATCAGTCTGGTAGGCAGAGTTTCTCTGACGTCTACATTACACATAGGGCATCTGTACTAATCATTAAATGGATTTCTTGTTTCAGTCTGCATTTCTGAAGTGTTATAAATATAGAATTATTTGAAGAATTTTTTAAAATAGTATGGCCTGCATCAGTTTATACCAATTTCAGGAATGGCTGATAAATTTGCTGTCCAAAAGCGAGAAGAGTTCAGTTTGAGAACCTGATTATTCTAAGATAGTTGCTGAATTATTGCAAGTCACTTTTTGCTGGTAGCCTTCCTATCTCTAGAGTGGATGATTTTTGTCATCTAGTTTTCTGCCTATCCATTACTTCCAAAGATAATACAATTTGGGACCAGGAACCATATTCACATTTTGGCCTTGCTAACATTTTTCATATAAGCTCCCTTTTCCACCCTTCTTTCCTTCTGTCTGTATCTTTTGCATGATTATGCCATTCATGCAGCATCACTGTGGCTTGCACTGAGCACCTTTGGTAGAGAAATCAATTTAATAGGTATTTCCTAATTGTCAGGGGGAAATGGCTTTTAAAGTGCATGCTCCACCTCAGAGAACAGCTGTCTGCAATTATTTGCAGATGATATTCAGTGGGCACTGGTGTACATAACCAGTGGACCTACCTGATGTCAGTAATTGGCCAGATCTATGAGGACAAAGATGATCTGCCACTATCCTGGTCCTAAAGAGTTTACAGCTTTATATGTCATAACCAAAACCTTGAACTGGGCTCAGTAGCTAACTGACAACAAGAACTGTCTTCAGGATTGCCAGCACATAAAAAACTGTAGTTAGGAAAGACCGTGTATAACAGTGGTGGCGAATCTATGACACGCATGCCAGAGGTGGCACTCAGAGCCCTCTCTGTGGGCACGCATGCCATTGCCTCAGCGCTGCCTCCCCCCACGGCCCCCTCCTCACCAGCAGCCCCCCCCCCCGGAGGAGAGTTGCCCCCAGGCGCGGCCCACATGGAGCAGCGCAGCAAGCACATGGCAAATGGGCAGCGGGAAAAGACTCCGCCCTCACGCCCCGTCGCACGCAGATGATGCTACAGGACACGGGGGGAGGGTGTCGCCATGGCGCTGCTGGGCCATCTGGGTGATCTGCTGTGGCAGGCCGTGGAGGTGGGGGTGGCCCTGCAGGCAGGCGGGGGGCAGTTTTGGGGCACTCGGTCTCTAAAAGGTTCGCCTTCACTGGTGTATAATGTTGTGCCATCTGAAAGTTGCAGTAGGAGTTCCTAATCACACCGGTCACTTGGGTTTCCAAGGGCAGTGAGGACTCAAGAACTACCCTCAAACTATGCTCCCTCCTCCATTGCCCCATTTACAATGAAATCAGAACAAAATTATAGTTGGTAGGTATCTTGGACAATTGAACTCTCTTCTCGCAGCCTTGTTTCTAACTTAACAATCAAGTTGCTACTCTTGCTCTGTTGTCATTTAAATTTAGAAGGAAATGTTTTAAGTTCTTAATTGTAGTTCTGGCTTTAGGGTCCTGGTAGTAGTAGAGACCAATATGTGTCTTGAGTGTTCGTTATGCAGTACTTCTGTTATTTTTATGATTATTTTTAATTGTAATTTTTTGATAGTGTTTTATCACATTGTTTTTCTGTCATGCATTGGTTGTTACCTGCCCAGTTATTTAAGATGGGCAACCACCTAAATTTTCTAAATATTTATTTTAGAAACTTTAAAATTTGTGACACATAATTCCAAGGTCCTTAATGGACATCCCCAATGATTTCATGTGGTTATTAAATAGCACTGAAGGCAGAACATTGCTTTATGGTGCCCCACAGCACACCTTCCAAGATATGGAAACAAGGCTCAGATAGAAAGTCACTAGGCAGCAGGGAATACCTTCTATTTCCTAGATACCAACTTCATAGAGTCTCATATCTGGTTATCTGCAGAATAGCATCTCATAAAGCCACAACAATCTCCTGAATAACAAAAGTAATTCTCCTAGCACAGGGGTAGGCAACCTTGGCTCTTTTATGACTCATGGACTTCAACTCACAGAATTCCTGAGCCAGCATAGTCATAAAAGAGCCAAGGTTGCCTACTTCTGTCCTTAGCACTAGGCTAAAGCTGATGCCACATGTGAAACCCAAATGCATACATTACTGAGAGGGGTCACAAACACCCCCAAGGCCATTCATCAGCACAATAATAAATATCAAATCATATTATAGAGCTTAAGTTAGCATGGGGTAAAGCAGAGAGTATCTTCCATGCTATCAGGTCCCATAAACCTAAATCTGGACTCAAGGGTCTATTGGATACGATATATAGTATATTAAAAACTGCAAAATTTGATATGAATACTAGCAATTTTATTATAGTGTTTTGCATATTTGTTGCCTAAGGTCTCTGAGGGGGTCTAACATTGTTTTTTCTAGGTCAAGCAACAATGAATAATAGCCTATATGCCTTCACAATTTAAGGATTAATATTATAGCTTAGGCCGTGTGCTTGTTTACGTGCAATTGATAGGTTGGCTGCCAAATTATGATTTCAACATAAATTTTATTTGTTATTATTTTATTCTAGAAATTTTAACTAGATACTCTTTGAGTAGTTTTAAATGTACTGATTTTGATTGTATTAATAAATATTTGAAATAAACAACAGCCTTTGCATGACAATTGCATTTGTGAGATTTATGCCTTACTCAGCAATGGTTGAAAGTCCACTGAAATCTAGATTGCCCATTCACAATTAAGTATCTTAAATTCTATGTCATACTGGCCTCTTATTTTCCAATTAAATATGTGGACCCTCTGTAGTTAGAAGGCCTGAATTTTCTATCCTGGCATTCCTTTACTAATATTTTGCTTTATTGTCATAAAGTATGGTTAGGTTTTATGTACCAAATCTACCTTTCCTTGTGTATAATTTAAATATTAGGCTTCTGATTTTTTGCATACTTTTTCTATTTCTTTGCATGGGAAGGAAGGAAAGATTAGGAAGGAAGGAGGGAGGGAAGGAAGGAAGGAAGGAAATAAGGAAGGAAGGAAGTCCATTTCTGTTTCTTGACACAGCGAACATATCACATAGTCACATTCTTTTAAATTTATGAGGAGAATATTTGTACTTCAGTCATTTTCTAATGAACTTTAACCCTTATCAAGTCCCAGAGAAATGTATCTCTGAGTCTGTGATGAAACAGTATTCAGGCCTTTGAAGGCAAGCAGGCTGATAATGGCTTACCGTATATTGTTTTTGAAGAATGTGTTCTTTGCATATGAGTCATTCTAGATTAGTCTCTTCAGATACAACATTTACTATGTCACATTATCTCAGTCGCAGGATCTTTCAGCGGCATCAATTCATAAGCTCAGCTTTGAAGTTATCAACTTGTCAAGTGATGAAAAAACTAGTGGTATTCGGGCTACTTCTGTTATCACTTCAGCGAGTTTGATATTCATTAAAAAGGTTAGGATGTTGTCACATTCCAAGGTCATGTTCACAGAATTCTGCTTAAATATTTTGTCTTCTAGGCAACAGAGAATTTGCTGTAGATGATCTTTTGGAATTCAAATCACATCAGTGGTTTGGGGCGTCTGTAAGATCTAAAGAAAATAACATTTTGGTAAGTCTTCATTTTAAGGCTTGTCACATATTACTACTATCAATGCATAAAGTGAAATATAAAATACAAATCAATAAAAACATTTAGGGAATGTTAATATATCTTTTAAAGGCTAAAACATATGATAATAGAAATGAATCTAGCAGCAAAAAAAAACAACACCACAACACATTAAATAAAAAAGAACCACAAAAAACCCAGTATCTAATCCAAAAGCAATCATAACATGCTTAAGGGACTAAATAAATATTCAATTTCTGTGCCAAAATTAATCACTCTACAATAATCCAAACATAACTTCTGAAAAGGAAACCTACAGGTCACTTCATTGGTCAGAGCCATAGATGGCTTTAACATCCAGTAGATATATATAGCTTTGTCAATTAATCTGTGCCAAAATCAATTAGAGCTACAAGGTTTAAAAGCAGCATTTTAAATCGAGTCTGGGGATGGATTGGATTTGTGGACTTCAACTCCCAGAATTCTCCAGTCAGCGTGCATAAAGGGTTGGCTTGGTTTGTATTGAAATCTTAGTTCTGTGAACTGTTAACTCTAGTAAGTGGGCTCAAGAGCCTACTGTCTCTCAACTTGAATGCCAGAGATCAGCATAGTAGCTCATCTGCTAATTGGGGGTAGCAGATTCAGCAGTTTAGCACCCAGTCAGTGGTTTCTGCAGTGGTTACTGGTTGGTTTCTGGGACCAATTCAAGGTGCTGGTTTTCCCCATTAAAGCACTTCATGGCTTAATGCAGTCTTCTGAGAGAAGGTATGCTAAAGGTCTCCATCCCATGTGAGATGAGAAGAATGAGGGCTTGATCATATACCTTCTGTGTGTGTGTGTATGTGTGTGTGTATGTTGGGTTTTATTAATGTGTTTTAACCTACTTTTAATGTGTTTTAACTTATTCGTGGGCATTTTGTTTAATCGTTTTTAATTTTTGTATCTTGTTTTTGATATGTATTGCCCTGTTCACCGCCCTGAGTCCTTCGGGAGAAGGGCGGTATACAAATGTAATAAATAAAATAAATTATAGATAGATAGATAGATAGATAGATAGATAGATAGATAGATAGATAGATAGATAGATAGATAGATATAGATATAGATATAGATATAGATATAGATAGATATATGTTTTCTGAGGTTATCAATTCTGGGTAGCTATCATAGCTTAAAAAGAACAGGGCAATAAAAATAATAATACAATATAAAATGGCAACAAAGGAGAGTCCATCTAGTAAGACATTAGCAAGACCTCACAAGTTGAACTAATATGGGTGTTGATTATACTAATGTCTTACATTGCAAAGGAGCACATTAGCTTAGATTAAATTAGACTAGATAGAGTTATTATTTGTATTGGCTTTGTTCTTATTTTATCCCCATTGAAGTGATTTATCTAGAAATTACTAGATCGATGGCTGGATATATGGGTATAATAGGTAAGTAGATAGATATATTTAATCGATTCAAGACATAAAGTTGATGTAAAGATATATTAGATTTTTTTTAAAAAAAAATGTCTTTATTTGCTTGTTGCCTTAGGGCCTGCCTGTTCTTTTAGGTCAGGGGTGTCAAACTTGCCACATCACGTGACGTGTCGTGACGTATCACGACCTTTTCCCCATTGCCAGAGCTGGGGTAGGCACAGTTTCAGCATGATGCATCCGGCCCATGGGCCGGCAGTTTGGCACCCCTGTTCTAGGTGGCTGCTGCCCTAATCAAGCAAGATTGTTAGGCAAAAGGAGAGGGTATGTCACACCTTTGAAGTCAACAGATGTATCAGATGTAGGAAGTATAGGGTTGATAAAGTAACCATATCATTGCCTGTAAAAATTTCAGTGACCCTTTACGGATAATCTTTGACTTAGAACCACAACTGGGACTGAAATCTCGTGCCATTAAGTGAGATGTCCACATGATTGTCTCACTCAACGACCTCGATCCCCAAAGCAGACAGAGCAAAAGAGCTCCCTGCTGAAGGAGGGTAGGCAGTTCTCCTATATGCAGGGAAGGGAACTCCTGCAGCAGTCTTCAGGAATGGAGTTTGGGATTCCCACTTTGTTATTCCAGCCCTGCACAGGAGTTCCTCTCCCCTCTGTGATCACAAGTGTACAGTTACGTGTGTTGGGCTGGAGAAACAAAGTGGGGAATCACAAAGTTCCCTTCTTTGTTTCTCCAGCCCAGCACATGAGTTCTTCCCGCTTCGTGTGCAGAAAGGAACTTGCACAGTAGGATGGAGAAAGGAAGTGGGAATCGCAAAGATCCCAGTTTTATTTCTGGAGCCCAATGAAGGGTTTTCACCCCACTCACCCCCTGTGCATGAAAATAGGGGAAATCGTTTGACAGGTAGCAGCAGTTTGCAACCTTCCCTGCCAGCTTCCTCCCTGATTCCAGCAGAGAAGATTGCAAATAGCATTCGTGTTTTACTTTTTCAGGGTATGAATATCGACCATTTATGTTACGCGGAAGAGAGAAAATATATTACGGTATTTGGAGTGTATGGGGAGGTTTCTTCTTATCCCTTGAGATTTATCCAAACTTCTGATTCTGTTTCTTAGAAGGCCCTGCCATTGAACCATGGAGTCTGTTTCTCAGTCATACTTTGTGGGAACAAATTTCCTTTTAGATACATGGAGATTCTCTCAGCTTCATTCCACATCAGCATAATATTGATATACAAGCTCTTCCCCCTGAATTGTCTTGGCTTATTTGAACATGTGCATGAAGCCACTACTTAACTGAATTGTAAAATACATTACATCGACTCCTCCCACTTCATAGTTTAGCAAACTCATAGTAGGGCTGATTGTAATTTTAACATGCTTTTTGGGGGGTGGGGGATCTGCATCCCAGTTCTTTTAAAAAGCACATCATGTATCTTATTTGAAAAGCGCATCCAGTATGTGCATAGCCATTTGTTCAGAGGCTGCTTGTTGTTCATAGCCATTCTTTTCTCTTGATTTTTCTCATGGCCATGGGCCTTTTTAAAGAGCTTTCTGAATACTTCCTCTGCAGGCATGTGCTCCTTTGTACCACTGGAGAACTGAACAGAAAGCGCAGAGGGAGCCTGTGGGAACTTGTTATCTTTACGACGGGTCTAAAGCTGTTGAATATGCTCCTTGCAGGTCAAGTATGTAAAGAACGTCTTGTTAAAATTACAGCGCAAATTCTGTTTTCTATGTACCATCATCTTTCATGCATCGTTTGAAGGAATGCACCTTAAACACTCATATTTTCCATGATGTTCCTTCATAACTCATTACCATCATTTGGGGGGGATCCTTAATGGAGAACACAATGGAGAGAGGGCAAATCTTATCTTTTTAGCACTTTCTCTAGAGTTGGATTTCATAGAAAACACTATGAAGCTTTGAATCTGGGAATAAATGGAAGAGGGTAATGGGAGTGTGATTATTTGGATTTGCTTGTTCTGTACCCCCACCACCCCCACCGCAGTCTCTGTGATTTCACAAATCTATATCTAACCATAATGATGCCAAAACGATAAAACACAGATTGGGACATCACAAGGCAAGCTTTGTCCTTTCATAAAGGTAAAGGTAAAGGTTCGCCCGCACATGCGTGCTAGTCGTTTCCGACTCTAGGGGCCAGTGCTCATCTCCGTTTCAAAGCCGAAGAGCCAGCGCTTGACCGAGGATGTCTCCGTGGTCATGTGGCCGGCATGACTAGACGCCAAAGGCACACGGAACGCTGTTACCTTCCCACCGCAGTGGTCCCTATTTTTCTACTTACATTTTTACGTGCTTTCAAACTGCTAGGTTGGCAGAAGCTGGGACGAGTAACAGGCGCTCACTCTGTTACGCGGCACTCGGGATTTGACCTGCCAAACTGCTGACCTTCTGATCGACAAGCTCAGCGTCCTAACCCACTGAGCCACCGCGTCCCTCTGTCCTTTCATACTTGCCCCTAAATGGAGCCCTTTTTTACAACTGAGCAGGAATAAGCTCATCCGTTAGGACATTTGGGGGAAAATAATGCAGCAAATCCAAATTATGTATGAACTGGATGGAGTACGTGTGGCCCATTCAAAAGAAGTCAGTGAACCATTTTGGAGTTGGCTGGACATCTGTTTAAAGAATAAAACTAAAAAAAAACGCCAAGATCAAACGAGCAAACAAATGAAAAGATTGTTAGCAATTTTTTTTGTGAAGCTTTATAGTCAGAGGATTAACCATTTCATAAAGAGCTTTTTGGACTCTTTCCTAGCCTGCAAGAGGAATGCCTTTTCCTTCTTTAAATACAAACTGTATTTCATTGCTATTTCTAGCCGTAAATGCATTGTAAATATAGAAGAAAAGAGCAATATGTCATTCTAGAGAATGTTTATCTTTCACATTTTTATTTTGAAACAGGCAGTATTTTAAGCCAATGTTGTTTGTAATAACTCAGAACAAACCCCTTTTTTCATTAGTTCAGTATGACTTGTAGATCATGCCTGCACAATGTAGGATTGACAAAGCCGTATGACGTCCTATCAACCGATGTCGGAAAGAGGGTGGTTAACAATTGTGCTTTCGGTGCCTGAGTTCACCCTCAGAAATGCGGCAGGACAGAATACATGGATGGCTGTGCTTCTTCTAGCAGGTTGCCAGCTATGTGGTTTTATCTGAGCTGTAGGAAGTACAAGGTTACTTGTCCCTGAAATGCATTCTCAAAAGCAGCTGGTGAGCTGATCCCCTTGTAACTGGCCTGCATCACCTTAAAATGTAAGTGAGGACTGAATACTCCCACTCGTTATCTTCTTCCCCCTAAGAAGTCCTTGTGGACTAAAAAATAGGGAGGAGGTAAGAATGAATTAAGGGACGCGGTGGCTCAGTGGGTTAGGACGCTGAGCCTGTCGATCAGAAGGTCGGCAGTTTGGCGGGCCGAATCCCGAGTGCCGCGTAACAGAGTGAGCACCTGTTACTCGTCCCGGCTTGTGCCAACCTAGCAGTTTGAAAGCACGTAAAAATGCAAGTAGGAAAATAGGGACCACTACGGTGGGAAGGTAACAGCGTTCCGTGCGCCTTTGGCGTCTAGTCATGCCGGCCACATGACCTCGGAGACGTCCTCGGACAAGCGCTGGCTCTTCGGCTTTGAAACGGAGATGAGCACCGGCCCCTAGAGTTGGAAACGACTAGCACACATGTGCGGGGGAACCTTTACCTTTACCTTTAAGAATGAATTATGGGCTCCTCGCAGTGAGGTGTGGAAGTGGAATTGAACAACAAAGACCTTTCTAAGAAGATTGAGTAGGAAGACCTTAGCACCCTTCAACATGAGGCTATCCAGAAAAGTTACAGCCTCCAAGGATATTTCCTCTAAGAACTGAGTTTTCCTACAATAAATTACAGCAGAGTGTTATTTTGAAAGAAAGGAGAGGATCAGAATTGGCGCTGTCCCTCTGTTCCTCTCTTCTGAAGATTTTGAGATTCTGTAAGAGATCCAGGTTGCAGAACACTGATTATTCATTCCGTATTTTCCCCATTCAAGCCATCTTTCCCAGAAATAAGGTTGGTGGTTTGTTTTGCCTTATCCTTGCCCGCAAAGCAGCTCTCCTAGTCTCCTCAGTTTGCACCCTGGCTTTCCTTACGTCGCGTAGAAATTTTGTATTAACACAACTTTACAATCATTTCCATTGTTTCTTATTGCCATAGCAAGCACCGATGCTGAAGGACAGGGCTTTTGTCAAGGTGGATTCAGTATTGATTTTACTCAGGTATGGAAGTTATTTCCGCACGTTTCCTTCAATCTCAGAACCCCACAGTAGAGGGCAAAGTATCTGTAAAACCCAACCCTGGGCAGAGAAATCTGCCAGAGGAACTTTACAAGCAACAGTTTATTGTTTCATACCTATGGCCTTAAATATATATTTTGGTAAAGTTGCTGTGGACCATTGGTATCCTCAGGAGATTGTGTGGGGGTGGTGGGGGTGGGGTGGATTAAAAAAGGCAAAATGGGCTTGTGACCATGCCATCAAAGCCCCTCCCTTTTTGCACCTGTATTGATATTGCATGCATGTGCAAAAGGTGGGAGGGTTTGATGGCACGACCATGCTCCCATCTTGTCTTTTTTGATGAAATTGTTTATTTCGTCCAGGATTGCATGGGAGGAAATCAGCAAAGAAAATAAATGGCTAAAAAGAGATACGATGTTAATCCATTACTGGATCTTGTTCCTTTAAACTTAGATGAGAGCTTGGCTTAAAAAATAAAATTCTCTTCGCTTTCATACTTTAAGCCATCTTCAGTTATTTTATTTCCGAAATTTTAATTTAAACTGCTCTGATACATGAGAGATATTCACGTACACAGGGAGGCAGTGTGCGTGTATTCTTCCACATGTACACACATTTGTCATTATAGTAACAGAAAATGCGCCCATCATAGACAGAAGCAGTGGATTTCAGTGACCTAATACTAGAAAAGAAAGAGAAGAAGAAAGAATAGGATGTCATTTCTGTAAGCTCAGCTTGCCCTGTCCAAGGCAAAGAACTGCATTTGATATGTACAGAAATTTTATATCCTCCCTTGTAGTAAATGCATTAATCGAGGGACTGGGATTGTTAAGTAAAAAATTGGCACGGTTGGGATGTATTTTCCTACAAATTTAGAATTATATGAAAGAGCCTTAATGTTACCTTGGCTCACGTTCTCTTCTTGTTTCTAACAGCGAGGAACCCTTCAAAGATTTTTGCTTGCATGCATCTGTGATTAATCTTAACTAGGTTTTAGCCTGGAACAGGCAAGGTTTGTTCGAGTCATAGCTTATTTAATCACAGCATCCAAGTAAAAGTGCAACGTTCAAACCAGAAATTAAATTTAGTAAAAATGTGGCCTGATAAAACGAACCAGCATCAGGAACCAATGTGATCTTGACTTTTTTTTTATTAAAGTTTACCATCCTCAAGGATAGGCATCCACAGAGGCTTCGCTGCTTTTATCCAAACGATGAAAGCAACGTTACGCCACAAGTTCCATTCGTTTCAAATGTATGTGCAACGTCATGACACATGTGCGAAAGGAGCAGTCTTTGCATTGTTTTTCTCTTTCTGCCTACTTTCATCATTCTCCATGCCACAGCTGCCACTGGCAATCGTTGGTGTAAACCTAGAAGTTGATGCTTCTGATCTTTTCCATCTCCTAATTATTTCCTGGAAGAGGATAGAAAAGGCAGGGCACTCACTTCTGGGCTTCAGCAAACTCACGTTCACACCCCTAAATTATGGCTTAGCTTTGCAACTAATGCACACCATTAGTTTTCTTAAACCATTCTGCATGGTGGGTGAGAATTATTATCTTTTTCTTTCAATAAGAGGATTGAGGAGGGGAAAAATACATTTGCCTAACAGTGTCTGTTCAATCGATGGGTAAGCAATGAGATTTAAATGAGATGTGTTGTGCAACATTTCCTAGACTTTTTTAAAAAAATAATAATCACGGAACATTACAGAAATGTGAAACAAGGAAGTTGAAATACCACAAAACATGAATGCACTTAACAATGCGATGGGAAATGAAAACAAAAGTACTAGTATTAGATTGGCCAGAATTCTCTGTGAAGTTTGAGTCATGTCTGAAAAAGCAAAAAAAAATCTTTGATCAGACACAGTGGAGCAATATTCAGTCATTGAAAGTTGTAACAATTTCAGCTTAGTCTGGGTACTTATTTTTAGATATTACATTACAGTAAAGAAACCTCTTTTTCTTTCTGTCTTTCCTCTCTAGAAGGACAGAGTTCTACTTGGAGGACCTGGAAGTTTTTATTGGCAAGGTAAAACATGGGATTTGGTGAATAAAATGACAGTTAAACTTAATTGTTTACTTTAGGCCTGATATAAAACAAAAATGATTGTGTTTTTTTTTTAATTCCACAGAAAAAGTTACTGCAAGTTCGAAGTAGCTGAAATAGAGATGTTATGAGCGTTTAGTCTTTTTCCTATTGATCTTTCTGGGCTGTTTTTCTCCTATGAGGTGCCTGATCCTCATAAGGCTATAAACTGCTGGAGAAGGGAAAATGCATTAACTTTAGTGGATTCCTTGTTGTAAAGCAGAAGCATCTTTTGGGGGCACCTGAGTATTACAGAAACCCCAATATAAAATAACATTCCCTGGTGACAGGCAGTGGCCTAAACATATAATGTGTAAACAGTGATTATATTATTTGCACATTCCTGTAATAGCTCATTTTTTCAAATAGTAATGACCATTTACATTTAAATCAAATTATATGGCTACACTATCTGGGCTATCAGGAAGCAGCAAACTCTTTACTTCCATTACATTGTTATCTGTTTTTTTTTTCAATCCAGAGATTGATTGATTGATTGATTGATAGATAGATTGATTGATTGCCATAGTTAGCTATCAAACTAAGCTGTTGCTCTGCTCAAAATTTGAAAATGACTTTTCTGGGCAAGAGAAGTTGTAGAGATTCAGTTACGCACATCTGCATGTTAGGCTTTGATGCCTGATGCTTCTGGTGAATTAGGATCCTGGGTACAAAAGCAGCAATGAATATCATCTGTCTTTATTGCTGTTTTTCTACCACAGAATACTGTTGTGGAGATTAATCGGAGTAGGTTTTTCATGCTAATTGCTATCAGTTGTAGGTTTATCCAGAAACCTCAGGTTAGGAATTAGATATAAGTGCATTTGCTGAATTTTGAGCTACTCAACAAGGTACCTAAATAATGATACAGGTCACTCTGTTAAATCTATACTAATAAACTATCTAAGAACTTCTGTTAAAGACTTATAGATCATAACTTAATTGTCACATAGGATCATGCTATCTTTATCCCCTTTTGTGAAGCCAAAGATATGCTTGGTTACGATATGCTTGAATCAAAATATTGTTATTTAATTTCCAGACTTAGTTTGGCTTTCCTCTATAGTCCTGTTCACGATTACCTAGCAACAAGCCTGAATCGGAGTAGTTTCTAAGCTGATATTATAGAATTGCATTTTATAATGAGACAACCAATATCTGCTCAGAACTGTATTATTTCAAGGTATTCCCTTTTGCTTTTCTCCAGGCCAGCTAATCTCTGATCAAGTGGCTGAGATTATGTCAAAATACAGCGCTACAGTCTACACAACCAAATACGATCACCAGTTAGCAACACGTTCAGCTAGTGCTACTTTTGATGACAGTTATTTGGGTGGGTACTTGACTCTGAAACAGGAAATATTTTAAATTTCGCTGGGATGAAGCTTCCCAATGAGATCAGTGGAAGTATATTTGTTTTTGAAGTTTCTGAAAGAAGAACTATCCTAAATATAGTCAAATTTTTTTAAAAATATGACTGGCACATATTTACTGGAAAGTTTTCCCTTGCCTTCTTCAAGTAATTATTTAAATAATGCAGTCTGTACTTAAGCTGTATTGGATAGAGAATTCTAATTCTGCAACTGTGTATTCAGTTTTTTTCCAATTTTGAAAGAGAAATAGCACCCCCTATTAGTCAACAGTGAGAATGATTTCAGCAACTCCATGAACCGGTTTATTTAAAAATAGATGTCTAAAAATGTTTTTGGGTGCATCACATATTAAGAGTATCTCCATGCATTATTGAAATATTAATTCTTGAATTCTCATTTTCATGCTTGACAGGTTATTCAGTTGCCGTAGGGGATTTCAATGGTGATGGCATAGAAGGTATGTCTTGTTCATATTTCCATAAAATGTCCAGAAACTAATGAATTTTGACTACAGGGAAAAGATTTGAGGAAGTCCTAGGAAATAAATAATCCAGATGACCTGTTGAAATCTGTATTAACTTTTCCATGTCTGAGTCTATTTATTTCAGCTATTGTATCTTTCCTTGAGGCTATGAAAGAATAAAGATCAGAGAAAATTCTTTCTGCTTTCATTGCAGATGTAATAAGAGGTTTATGAGCCACATTAGAGATTGTGAAAATAGAAGACTGCTGTTGACTTGTTAGTGTCATTTCAATATATTCTGTCTCTCAGAAGTGATAACAAAATGTAACCTCACAATGTAATACCTGTTTTTCTATGTTTTCATTACAACAACAACATGCAAATACATGAAGGACAGAATTAGTGTTGTAGTGAAAACACATGTTTTATCATTCCCCTCTCTTTTCTCCATGGATGCCTATAGTCTTGATGCACATACTTTTAAGAGCTGTGGTGGCGCAGTGGTTAGAATGCAGTATTGCAGACTAACTGCTGACTGCCAGCAGTTCGATCCTGTTCAGTTCCAGATTGACTCAGCCTTCCATCCTTCTGAGGTTGGTGAAATGAGGACCCAGATTGTTGGAGGCCATAGGTTGACTCTGTAAGCTGCTTAGAGATGGCTGTAAAGCAATATGAAGCGGTGTATACGTCTAAGTGCTATTCTATTGCTAATAAGGAGACATAATTGGTGCTTACCTTTGAAAGACACTCTGGAGCCCTGCAGGAGCATGATGTCAATATAGGATAATTTCCTCCATGATGCAATTCTGCAGTTCAAGTTTGTTTGGGCAAAATGGAATCAAGTCACTCCAAAAAGGTAGTTGTATACATTGGTGGGATTCATATATGTGAATAACCAGTTTTCTGTGTGGATGCCGCTTCCGGAAGTCCATTCTGGACCTGGACAACAAAAAAATAGCTACCGGTTCTGCCAAACTGGTGTGAACTGGCTGAATCCCACCACTGGTTGTATACTTGGGTGAATTAGAATGAATAGGACCTGCGGAAATGTGCAGCCAACCCTGTTCTTCCATCTGTGGAATGGGTGAAGTGGACTCACAGTCTCTCTCCCATTTCATACCTCCCTAAAAGGCTCCAAATTCCTCTTGAAGATTGGGAACGTTCCAGAAGGCCCAGGAGTGAAAAAGAAATAGCATAACTATCCAGAAATGACCTATGCCACTGGCTCAAACCCTCTGGGAAAAAAATGAGAGGAAAAGGAGACAGCATTTTTAAAAGGAATTCCTGTGTAAAGAGAATTAGCTATGCATATTCTTGTTCCCCCAGTCTTGCAAGAATTCTCCCAGTCTTATTACCATTACTTACTGTCAATATATCATATCTTTTGTCTTTATTGCTTTGTATATCTTTGTCAACCTGTAAGTACTTAATGAATCTGTTCATTCTAGTTAAAATAGTCCTCTTATTGCTAATAAATAGACAGTTTGGTGTAGTGGTTAGGACACCAACTGGAAACCAGGAGACCGTGAGTTCTAGCCCCACCTTAGGCACAAAGCCAGCTGCGTGGTCTTGGGCCAGTCACTCTCTCTCCACCCTAGGAAGGAGGCAAACCAATTCTGAAACCCCTGCCAAAAAAACTGCAGGGACTTGGTCAGGCATACTCTGAGATATGATTGAACAGAGGGGGGTGGGTGGAAACTAGTGGATAAAATTAATAAGATAAACCTTTGTGAAACTAAGAATAGTATTGTGAACTACATGGGAAAACTTTCTGAGGGGGACTGATATTCTATCTGCACAGGTGATGGAAAATTCTTTTTCTGTTTTCAGATTTTGTGTCGGGTGTCCCAAGGGCAGCAAAAACTTTGGGCATGGTAAGGACAAGAAGCTAGTGTTAAAATAATTAATTTATTCTTTTTAGCAACCATTCAAATATGCGATGGTATAGAATTTCATTTGCATATATTGTGCAGGTATCCATTTACAATGGGGAAAGCATGGCATCCATGTATAACTTCACTGGAGAACAGGTATGACTTGGTTTCTATAAGAGGAAAATATTTTTATATTTATGTCTTACCTTTTACCAGGGTAGGAACGTTGGTCATATAATATACAAAATAAGTGAGAAAAAAATAGGAAATGAAAAGTTTTTAAGAGAGAAAACGTGGTCATAAGTCAGCTGTAATCAAATTCAAACATCGTGGCTGCTGTGTATCACAATTTTGAGAAAAGGTGTTCTTTCTGGTGATCTTGGCTATACTGATGGAAGATGCCTTCCCAGTTCAATGTTCCCTCTGATTCTAGCAAGTGGAATAACTGATGGAAGAAGAGCCAATTAATAATTAGCCTAAACAGGCCAATGGCAAAACCCTTTTTTTTTCATTTCTTACAGATTTAAAGTATATGGCATCCGATGTAATCACCTGTTCACTGCTAGATTTAAAATATCCATATCAGATATCCCTTGGAGATAGCTGATTAGCCAGTTCTTCCCACAAAAGAGAACCCAGTGTCTTCTAAAACAGTCTGTTCCATGGTTGGTAATTTCTTACGTCCAAATTTTATCCTAAAGCTTAGCCGAAATCTGCAGCTTTCCAATTTCAAGCCCGTTCTGATCCTCCTCATTTATCTATGAGGAGGAGATGTCTTTTGCTCTTTGAAGACAACCATCCTGTCTCCACCATCTATTCTTCCTCAGGCTCTTAGGGTTTTTTAACTGTGGAGCCTTATGCTCTGGGGAGTTGAGAACAAATGCTGCAGGACGGAGAGAACGGGATATAAATTCAAAGGTGGGTCTTTGTCAGATGCTCCATCTAGTCAAAGTGACAACAAAGCCGAGATTTTCTATAGGTTGATGCTATAAAGAGAATGGCCCATCTAAACTAAACGTGGAACAAGAAATAAGAATGGTGGTCTCAGAAATAAAACTCAGACATTACAAGTTCATTCTCCCCATTAGAAGTATGGCTTTAAGTCTTATTTAACTTTTATTTGTAATTTCCAATGAAAATGTTTTATTTTTTTAAAAAGCTTCAAAAGGAGCCTTGGTGGAGCAGTGGGCTAATGCCTCCTTAAGTAACACCAGCTGCCTGCAATTAGTGCAGGTTCGAGTCCCACCAGGCTCAAGGTTGACTCAGCCTTCCATCCTTCTGAGGTAGGTAAAATGAGGACCCAGATTGTTGGGGGCAATTAAGCTGACTTTGTAATAATGCCGCTTGGGGGGGGGGTGAAAGCCCTAATAAGCAGGCATATACATAGAATGAAGGCTACTGCTAAGCTTGTAAGCCGCCCTGAGTCTTTGGAGAAGGGCGGGATATAAATGAATTTTTTTAAAAAAAAAGTTGTTTTCATTAAAAATCAATTATTGAAACAATACCATATGTCTTATCTACCTCTAACCTCCATTAAATTGTTATCCAAGGGAAGGATGGAATCACAGCCATTCATTTATCACTTTAGGAGGGCCCACAAAGTTGAAAAACTCTGCTTGAAGGCATCCGTGTTCAACTTCAGTCCCAATGAAGCAGCCTTACTATTTATAAATATTTCTTAAAGGTAAAGGTAAAGGTTCCCCTGCACATGCGTGCTAGTCGTTTCCGACTCTAGGGGCCGGTGCTTATCTCCGTTTCAAAGTTGAAGAGCCAGCACTTGTCCAAGGATGTCTCTGTGGTCATGTGGCTGGCATGACTAGACACCAAAAGCAAACGGAACGCTGTTACCTTCGCACCGTAGTGGTCCCTATTTTTCTACTTGCATTTTTACGTGCTTTCGAACTGCTAGGTTGGCAAAAGCTGGGACGAGTAACAGGCGCTCACTCTGCTACGCGGCACTCGGGATTCGACCCGCCAAACTACCGACCTTCTGATCGACAAGCTCAGTGTCCTAACCCACCGAGCCACCGCATCCCTTAGACCTCTTAAAATTGAAATTCTTTGTGTAGTTATGTGGGTGGAGAATATTCAGTGGTGTGCTTCCCTCCACATTACTATTAGTAAAATAAAAAGGATAAAATGTGATCTGTGTGCTTTCTATAACAAGGGAAAAACATTTTAACAAATATGCAGAAATAACTAGGGAAAAAGGATATACTTCTAGACTTTGAAATATGCATGGCAAGAAAGCTTTTAGCAGGTGTAAAATGCCTCTCTAACTCCTAAGTTATTTCTGTTTAATACAGCATTTCTTTTGTTCAAATTTGTTACCCAGATAGCTGCTTATTTTGGATATTCTGTAGCTGCCACTGATATCAACGGAGATCAGTAAGTCATGCTTTTGTTTCCTACTTCTTGAAAAGGAGAAAAAAAAATCTGGTTCTCTAAAATCTTGCCTAAGATAAAAATAAAATGTTTGAAAGAAACATGGAAATCTGTTAGCATGCATATTTAACTCTCTTCCCTTCCCACTTTTGGGGCCTTCTTCTGTTAAGATTGTTTGATATAGTTCTGCAAACATTTCACAAACACCATATATAATCACAGATAAGCTTGTCCACAGATAAGCCAATCCTCAAAATTTCAGCCAAAATACCATGAAAAATGCATCATCTGTGAATAAGACAACACTTGAATTTTTAACTGCAACAATAAGTGGAAAAACTGCAATGTCTTACATTCTTATTGGTACAAATCATATGATTTTAAGCCCATGATAAATAGATCCCAATTTTTTGGGTGGTATTTTGGAGCCTAACCTTCTCAGCTCTTTCACGAGTAGCTACAGTATATTATCTTTGGAATCTTCCCTGGTAGAACTTCAAATCCTGTGAGGGCAGAAATCATTCTTTTTGATTGTATGTCCAGCCTGAACCTTCTCTCATCAGCCTTTTCAGCTGGTCCTCATTTAGCAACTGACTCATTTGGTGACCGTTCTTAGTTACGATGGTGACGAGAAAGTAACTTTATAATCAACCACTTACATTTATGACCTTCGCAGGTTTGTAAAGCAAAGGAAAACTGAAGTAGGATCTTAGGCATAGTCACAGTTACGCTTAGCAAACGCTTAACAACCAAGTTGCTGATCCCAGTTGTGGTAGCCAGGGCTTTTTTCCTCATAGAACGCTCAGAACAGAGTTCTGGCACCTTTTTTTTGGATGGAACCTTGTAGGGTAGACAAGGCGGGTTGTATTACATGTGTGAGTTCCGGCACCTTTTTCTTTTACAAAAAAAGCAAATTTACAAAAAAAAATATGAAAATGACCTGTACTTCTATCCAGCATTATTCTTTTCTCTAGTTCTCCTAATCCTCAACTTCCTTTCTTCCCTTTTTTCTTTCCCCACTCATTCCTAGCTGCTGCATTTTATGACTAAACAATATCTAGGGGGGGTGTTGTTATTTTTTTTGTCATAATGAATTACACACCCAGTATAATTACGTGCAATCCTACGCACGTTAAGCCTCAGATATGAGTACCACTGATGGGACTGATTCCCTAGTCAGCCTGTTATGATTGTAACCTTGTCTGTTTTATAATTCTTTTGGCTGCAAGAGATATGACCTGGGATTCGATTCCAGTCACACCCAGCTGCTTGTATTCTTGGGCTGTTCATTCTCTCCTCCTTCTCCCAATCGCTGTGTACTCCATGGAGCATAATAATGGCCTACGATGATGCATATAACAGAGGCGATCTTTGTGTTGAATGAACAACTTTCTCTCCCTTTCTCTCTGCCTCTGCCCCCAACTTTAGCTATACAGATTTGCTCGTAGGTGCCCCACTCTTTATGGATCGTGGTTCAGACGGCAAGCTTCTGGAAGTGGGCCAGGTGTCTCTTTACCTCCAACAAGTCTCTGGAGGATTTCAAAGTTCAGCCATGAAGTTGAATGGCTTTGAAGTCTTTGCAAGATTCAGCAGTTCAATTGCCCCTTTGGGAGACCTTGACCAGGATGGCTTCAATGGTATTGTATTCAGTCATTGTCGTCGTCGTTACTATTGTGTTGATTAAACTTTTTAGATTTTAAACTTTTTAGTTACAATTTGATTAAACCCTGTGGTTTGGTTCAAAATGTTTGTTTGTTGGTTTGTTATTTTAATGCTTTGGTAGGCCTTGCTCTAATCTAGCAAGCAAATGTTGTTTGAGTTAATGCATCTTTTTTTTTTTAAAAAAAAATGAAGCTTTGAAAAAGTACTGCACAAATAAAGAATAACACATTGCATTTATTTTAACTGCGGAATGACCTCTACTTCTGTATCAAGTGCTACCTTACATAAAGTTACCTCTAATTAATAGGATTAGTGCTAAATTCCTTTACGCTTTGAACTTGAAAACATATCTTTAAACTGGATAGTTCTCAGCTTATGACGACAAGTGGGACTAGAAGTTTGTTGTTGCTGAGCAATGTGGTTGTAAAGCACGACAGCATTGATTAGTGACGGCAATCCCTGCATTCCTTCCTTGCTGTAGTTAACCAACTCCCACAGTTGTTAGGCAAGGCAACTTCCTGCCAGCTTCCCACAGGTAAAGTCAATGGGGAAGCTGGCTGGAAGTTCAAGAGCTAGGCTCCCAGGCAGGTAATTGGCTGCTGCCAGCTGGGAGAGGAAGTGAGGGGGTGTGCGGGTTGGGGAGGGTGCAAGGGGTGTCTGAGAGGCACAGGCCAGGGAGAGTGTGATGGAGTGTGTGAGGGGATGCTTGCGGATGCGAGGGAGACAGGGCAAGGTCAGAAAGGGTGCATGCATAACTGGCATGACACGAGCATAAGAGGGGCTTGGAGAGAGTGCACAGATGGGGGAGACTTACTTTAGCAACTTGCAACCTTTCCTTCCATCTTCCCCATTGATTTTCTGGAGAAACCAGCAGGGAAGGTCACAAATGCAGTCATTTGATTATGGGACAATGCAACCGACTGTAAGTCTGAACAGACTGCCAAATGCCCAAATTGCCATCCACATGACCATGGAGGTGCTGGGACAGCTGGAACTCAAGAGGAGCAGCACCATTGTAACTTCAAACAGTCACTGAGCAAATGAGCATAGCTCAAGGACTACTGTTACACTACTAATTTGAAAATGTATCTTATCAGATTGAATTGGCTGTAATTCATGCTTAAAAGAAAAAAAATCCACTGTTCCTGCTGACCTAAATGGTTTATGGCAGAACCGCTTGAAATGTAGATTGGCTTAGTCCACGTTAATCCATGGACCTTCATTCCATAGCCCCTGTACTTGTTCATATTTAGAGACGCTAGACATTTTTCACTTTGCTTGCAGACATAGCAGTTGCAGCACCTTATGGTGGAGAAGACAAGAAAGGACTGGTTTATATCTACAATGGGAGAGCCAAAGGATTGAATGGAATGCCATCTCAGGTCCTTGAAGGACAATGGGCCTCTGAAGCAATGCCACCAAGTTTTGGTTATGCCTTGAAAGGAGCTATGGATGTAGACAAAAATGGCTACCCAGGTGATTTTTCTATAGCAATAATGGCTTATGTTCAGTAGTTTGTTGTTTGGCTGGCATGCATATTTGTTGTATGATAAGAAGGTAGATAACGTGTTTAAAGTGCATATTTTAAGACAGGCATTGTTGAGAGTTTGGAAGAAGTATAGACATAAGCTAGATTGTAAGATACCATTGTGGGTAATCCCAAAACACGCAATAGAAAATATAAATGTTGGTTTTAAACATGATGTGACTACGTATAAGGAGATTTTAAGTCTGGAAAGAAATGTTTGGTGTCTGAAACCGTACAGCCTCTTGCGAGATGAGAAGATTATTCAAACTTGGTTTCAATATATCCAGCTACGGGCCAGGTGGAAAGAAGATCAGAAAACTGGTTTTACAATGACTGATGAAAATCTGATAAAGCAAATTAGAAATCAGGGTCCAGCACATATCAAACGGATATATCTTGCATTGATAGAAATTGATTCAGAAACAGAACTTGTTAAAGATTGTATGATAAAATGGGCTCAAAATATCCAAGAAGTTATTACAATGGACACGTGGGAAAAGATCTGGGTGAGGAACGTAAAATTTACACAAGCTCAAAATTTAAGAGAGAACTTTTATAAAATGTTTTATAGATGGCATTTAGATCCTAAAAAGCTGGCAAGTATGTATCCGAATTATCAGCCCAAATGCTGGAGGTGCGGTGATGAAGATGCAACATATTTTCATATATGGTGGACTTGTAAAAAGGTTAAGGCTTTTTGGATAAAAATTTGGTGGAACATGCAGAAGATCTTCAAGCAAAAGATAAAGTTTTGTCCGCAATTCTTTTTGCTGGGTATAATTACAGAAGCTACTGTTGTGGACACTAAGCTGATGTTGAATTTAATTACAGCAGCAAGACTTCTAATAGGTCAGTATTGGAAGAAGGAGGAATTGCCGACTATAGAGGAATGGACTTTAAAGGTTTCTGACCTGGCAGAAATGGCAAAGATCTCGGCTTATTTGAAAGATCACTCGCAAGAACGCTATATTATGGAGTGGAAAAAATGGATTGAATATATCCAGAAGAAATATGGGACTAAAAAGTTTCATTTAGCATTTGAATAAATCTTCCTTTCTTTTTTTCTTTTTCTTTCTTTTTATATGTAATATTAATATTGTTTGTAGTTATCTTATATGAGCTAGAGAGCGATAGATTTAAGAGTTTATTGTTGTTAGCATATGGATGTTTATGATTGTTTTCTGTTTTTATACCTTGTACTTAGCTCTGGGAAGTCGGGGGGGGGGGGGAGAGGGGGGGAGGGGTAAGGAGGGATAGGTAGAGAAGGGGGAGGGGGATTGTTAAAGATAAAATGTATTATAAAACTTTTCAATAAAAAAAAAGTAGTTTGCAAATATATTAGCATTTATGCAATGGATCTTTCCTTTCTATTCCCAACTCACCCTCTTGTATCCCCCCCCCAAATCTTCTCTAGAATGTTCCCTGCTGTGTAGAGCAAGGCTGGGGAATGTACAAACTCTATTTTGCATTCCATTGTAGATAATGGACACAACTGAATATAATCCAGTGCAAGATTGTATGGATTAAAGTTTTGTTTGAATTGAATTTATTAAATTTATATGCTGCCCTTCTCCCTAAGGACTCAGGGCAGCTCAAAACAATAAAAAGTTAAAAAACATAAAATACAAAATTTAAAAAAGAATTAAACCATAAATGTAGTAAATACATAACAATTAACCCAATAAAACCAAATTTAAAACTATAGTCAGTCCAGGCCTGAGTAGCATTTAACTCAGGGAAAGCCCTATTTTATTTTATTTAGTTCTAAAATATTAATAATCATGGTGATGAGTTTTCAGCTGTAGACAAATATCCAATCTAAAAATCTGCATATATTTTTTCTGCTTCCAGATTTGATTGTAGGAGCTTTTGGTGTTGACCGAGTTGCTGTATACAGGTAAGTTTTCAGAAGAATATTTGTAGAGAAGTCCAGTTCTTCTAAGCAACTAGAAAAGAAAGAAAAAAATAGCTCTTATTAAATGGGAGGCATGCTTGAAACCAGACCTTAGTCACAACCACTTGTCTCTGGGAAGCTCACAAGTAGAATATGCGGGTATTAACATCTTCTCACATGCAATTACTTAGCAATCTTTATTGATGAACATGCTGTCTCTGATTTAGAAGCCATTGTGACTTGAAAATTTGTTTGTCGTGAATTTGATTCTTTTTCTTTAAAGCCATTCAAGTTGCTAGCCATTCCTATATCTTATTGGAATAAATTCACCAATTCTGACTATGTGCTGGGAGGAAAATATTAAAAATACTAATTTCCCTAGTATTCCTCCCCATTCAACTTTAATAGCTGATGTTAAGTTCCTGTACTATGAAAACAGGAGAAAACGTCTCTTCATTCTCTTTGTCTGTTCCATGCATAATTTTCTACAGCTTTGTGGATACCTAAGCCAAAAAAGCCCCCAATTCTCATAGCAGAGTTGTCCAAATCCCTTGATTAGGTTGGCGACTATTTCTGTTTAAAATTGTTGTCCAAAATATTTTCCCTCTTGCTGTTTTCTACTTCCTTCTTCAAATCCTTTGTGTATACAACTTCACCTTTCATTGTCTAGCCCACAGGTCGGCAACCTGCGGCTCCCAGCCGCCCGGTGCGCGCGCACCTCTTCCAACGGGCAGTGGTGCGCGCGCACCTCTCCAAATGGAGAGTGGCACCGCCCGTTTGGAGAGGTGCACGCGCACCTCCCCGAATGGGCGGAGGTGCGCGCGCACCTCCCCAAACCTTTGGAGAGGTGCGCGCGTACCTCCGCGCGAATGGGCAGCGGTGCCGCTCTTTGAGGAAGCTGCCGCGGCCCGTCTGTGAAGCTGCCGAAAGCGGCTGCTTAGCAGACGGGCCGCGGCAGCTTCCGCAAAGAGCGGCGCCCCTGCCCATTCCGAGAGGTGCGCGCGCACCTCTCCGAACGACCGGAGGTGCGCGCGTACCTCCGCGCGAATGGGCAGCGGTGCCGCTCTTTCAGGAAGCCCGCCGCGGCCCGTCTGTGAAGCTGCCGAAAGCGGCAGCTTAGCAGACGGGCCGCGGCAGCTTCCGCAAAGAGCGGCGCCCCTGCCCATTCCGAGAGGTGCGCGCGCACCTCTCCGAACGACCGGAGGTGCGCGCGTACCTCCGCGCGAATGGGCAGCGGTGCCGCTCTTTCAGGAAGCCCGCCGCGGCCCGTCTGTGAAGCTGCCGAAAGCGGCAGCTTAGCAGACGGGCCGCGGCAGCTTCCGCAAAGAGCGGCGCCCCTGCCCATTCCGAGAGGTGCGCGCGCACCTCTCCGAACGACCGGAGGTGCGCGCGCACCTCCCCAAACCTTTGGGGAGGTGCGCGCGTACCTCCGCGCGAACGGGCAGGGGCGCCGCTCTTTGAGGAAGCTGCCACGGCCGGTCTGCAAAGCTGCCGAAAGCGGCAGCTTTGCAGACGGGCCGTCGCCATCGGGCAACCGGGAACCGGTTCCATCTCATTTTTAAAAAAATGGCAGCCGCGTGCGTCCGCGCATGCGCAAAAAACCTTTTTGCGCATGCGCGTGCATGGACACACGCACGCGGCTCCCTCTTTTTTTAATTTGTGATGGAACCGGTTCCCAGTGGCTCTTTTTCTTTTTTAGGTTGCCGACCCCTGGTCTAGCCGCTAGACAAGGGGTGTCAAACTCAATTTCATTGAGGGCCACATCAGCATTGTGGTTGCCCTCGGGCTGGGTGGGTATGGCCAGGGTGGGCGCGGCCTACTGGGTGGGCGTGGCTGGACTGCGAATGGCCTACTGGGTGGGCATGGCTAGCTCTACATCATTGGCATCAAGGGTGCCTATGGGGGCCTGGGCAGGAGTGGGACAGATCTGAGGGTCTCTGGCAGAAGGAGGGTCTCTGGGCCAGGGCCAAGGCAGTGGGGGCTGTTCCCTCACTGTTTCCAGGATGGCTTCGCGGGCCACATGAAACCACTTTGCGGGCCAGATACGGCCCCCGGGCCTTGTGTTTGACATGTCTGGTCTAACGATTCATGCAGGTGCCCCTTTCTAGTTTTTCTTTGTTTCTTTTCGAAGAGCCCGGCCAGTCATTACTGTGAATGCTGGATTAGAAGTTACCCCAACAATTTTAAATCCAGAGAATAAAATCTGTGAAGAAAATGGTCAAAAGGTTTCTTGGTAAGTTCAATAGATTCCCCATGAAGTGTTTGCAATTAACATTGTAAGTCAAATTAAGGAACCAGGAACATCTGTAGCTGATGAAAGTGAATAATGCAAGGGCGAGTGTCTTTCCTTTCACCGTGCTTCCTAGTCTTATCACAGGATTTGAATGCATGATTTTAATTACAGAAGGTTGCTTCCTTATATTTGATTCTTAGTTTCCTTTCTTCGAAAGCAGTGGACCATGTCGAAATCCTTCTTCATGTTTATAACACTGTAAAAGGCTGCTCCAAATGGGAAAGGAATTAGATTCATTGTATAGGATCTAAAAGGGACGCGGTGGCTCAGTGGGTTAGGACGCTGAGCCTGTCGATCAGAAGGTCGGCAGTTTGGCGGGTCGAATCCCAAGTGCCGCGTAACAGAGTGAGCGCCTGTTACTCGTCCCAGCTTCTGCCAACCTAGCAGTTCGAAAGCACGTAAAAAAAGTAGAAAAATAGGGACCACTATGGTGGGAAGGTAACAGCGCTCCGTGCGCCTTTGGCGTCTAGTCATGCCGGCCACATGACCACGGAGACGTCCTCGGACAAGCGCTGGCTCTTCGGCTTTGTAACGGAGATGAGCACCGGCCCCTAGAGTCGGAAACGACTAGCACGCATGTGCAGGGGAACCTTTACCTTTACCTTTTATAGGATCTATAAAGCCCCATTTGAATTGTGCTGAATTCCATGAATCTGAATTCTTAGCTTTTTCTTGAATGATTAAGAACAAAACTGAATGCTAACTCAACTCAGAAAAGTAGTACTCTTTTGAATGGTGTAAATTTGCCCATGCCTTTCTCTAATCATTCCCCCGCCCCGCAACCTTTTGATGAGACTTACAACCATGTGAAAAGTTTCTTGAGCTTCCCCCTTTCTGTCTCAAATATACCACACATCTTAGACTCCTCAAAGTTGATTGAAATTAGGCATCTAAAATTGCTCTGGACATGCAGAACAGATCAGTTAATCTATTAATAACATATTTAATAATTGCAAATTGAAGGAATGGTAAAGACTTAATTTTAAAACTAAATTTTAATGACTCTTGGGATCAAGAATCTTGCATTGGAGTTGGATCCTAGTCCCAGTTCTGATACTCTGGTCTGAGAGCACATGAGAATGCATACCCCTTCAATATTCATAGGTTTACCTCTTGCATGTGGCCAAAAAAAATATTGTCTTTTAATTATTCTTTAATTCTCTCAATAGTTTTAGAGTAAAGTTCTGCTTAAAAGCTGATGGGAAAGGGAATCTGCCCACGGAACTCAGTAAGTTCTGCAGATTTGTTTTATTGCACATGTAAAATAATAGTTTAACATACTGCACTTGTGTATTCATACTATAAATTGACAGTCTTTAAACTTTGGGAGCTAGTCCAAGCTCCACCAGTCTAAGACATAAACAAAGCTGCTCAGTACTACCTAGAATATGACTGATGGGTTTGTGCTGATTGCTGACCAGAAACAGATTTACTTTAGAAGCAGCTTGAGCTTTATGGCAGACAACATCCGTCTGGCCTCTGATATTGAAAGCTCAGGATTAATTATTTATCAGACCATAAACATAAGGATTGAGGTCACACAAAATAGCTCAGTGCCCTGGTCATCCAGTTGCTGCAAATATCTGCCAAGATGAGAATGTGCATACGTTTGCCTATGAACTTCATGATAGAACAGAGTTTTTCTGAGCTGAATCCATCCCACATTTATATATCACATAAAATACATAGCATATATAGCTAAAACATATAAAGAACAGTTGCTGGAATTGGGTATGTCTAATGAAAAGAAGGACTCAGGGTGACATGATAGCAATTTTCCATTATCTGAGCAGCTGTCACAAGGAAGAGGGGCAAAGCACTTGAAAAGGCAGGACAAGAAGCAATGAATGGAAACTAATCAAGAAGAGAAGCAGCCTAGAACTAAGGAGAAATTTCCCAACCATTAGAACAATCTATTAGTGGACCTAATCCAGAAGTTTTGGGTGCTCCAACATTTGAAGTTTTTAAGAAGAGATTGGACAGTCATTTGTCTGAAATGGTTTAGGGCAGGGGTAGGCAACCCTGGCTCTTTTATGACTCGTGGACTTTTAACTCCCAGAAGTCCTGAGCCAGTGCCGGCTCAGGAATTCTGGGAGTTGAAGTCCACAAGTCATAAAAGAGCCAAGGTTGCCTACCCCTGGTTTAGGGCTTCCTGCCTGAGCAGGAGGTTGGACTAGAAGACCTTCAGGACCCCTTCCAACTCTGTCATCCTGTTATTATTTTACAGCATGTGTTTGTTTGCTTACTTGGAGAGGCTCATTCTTAGTCTTTCCATCCCAGAAAGTTTGAGGGCATTTCAAACTTATTTGTTTTCATCAGTCAGCCATACCCTTCTGAGATTCGAACCTGGGCTGATTGCACATTAGGCAGTTGTTTTAGCCTCTAGGCCGCAAGCTCTATTTCACTTTGTTAGCTGAGAAGCAAGGGAGATATGTGTAAATGCTTGTTGACTATTTAGATTTCTCCCATGTTTGGGACCTAGCAAGGTAATCTAAACCAAACATGGGACAAATCTTATTTCCTGTTTCAGCCTAGAGCACAGGTCTGCAACCCGCGGCTCCGGAGCCGCATGCGGCTCCCAGTCCTCTGCCATGTGCAGTCCAAAAAAAAAAATCTGGGACTAAAAAAGTTCAACCAATCAATTCAAATATGCAGGGTAGGTGCATATCTCGCCTTGGCTCCACTCTTCAGTCAAACCCTGTTCTGCGCATGCGCCCATGTATGCGCATACGCACACATTTTTTTGCGGCTCCCAGGTTTTCCTTTTGTGAGGGAACCGGTTCCGAGTGGCTCTTTCACTGTTTCAGGTTGCTGACCCCTGGCCTAGAGGTTAAAACAACTGCCTAATGTGCAATCAGCCCAGGTTCGAATCTCAGAAGGGTATGGCTGACTGATGAGAATAAGTTTGAAATGCATATCAGTCTCCCTTTAATTCTTTGTTAGCAATCTAAAAATATTTACACAAATATGAGCTGTCATTACTGTGACCACTGCCTGTGGATGGCCTTGGGTTAGGCTGAAACAGGAAATAAGAACTAGTCCACGTGGACTCCTCATAATAGTTTGAGACCTCTACACTAGAGCATACACCTCCTATTTCACTTTAAGAACAAGGCATCAAAGTAGGCCTCTAAAAAAGTCCTCTTAAGATATCTAGTATAAAGGGCAAGAGCAGTTGCCCACCTATTCGTATTCTACAACCCTTGTTAACTCCTATTTTCAATCGTGTTGGATCTCCCTTGAATGCTTCTCAGTGACAGCCTTTCTAACTTCTGAGAAAAACACCTCATCATTAGGTGCTGCAGGGAACACACAAATCTAAAGGCTGTGTTACTAAAATGTTTTTGTGTTTGGTGATAGCTTTCCATGTGGAGCTCCTGTTGGACAAACTTAAACAAAAAGGTGCCATAAGGCGAGCTCTGTTTCTCCACAACAGACAACCTGGCCACTCAAAGAACATGACAGTCTCCAAAGGAGGTCGAAAGAGTTGTGAAGAACTTGATGCTTTTTTAAGGGTAAAAATACACAACTGTACTTTGCCCTGGCTTACTTTTTCTTTTTGGGTGGTATGGTTTATCTCAGCAGCTTCCAGTGCCAAGAGCCAACGTAATGATTTGCATATTATCTAGTTTTACCATAGATATCTTCTCCCTTTACTTTTAAATGGAATGGCTGTGTCCACGCAAAAGGTCCAAATGTGTCCAGCTGTGAATAAAATGGAACTTGAGCCATGTGGATGGTCACATTTTTTGATCCAGTGTTTGGAGTCAAACATTTTCTTTGGAATTGCCTCGATTCCACACAATGATGGAGAAAACTAAACAAAACAAAAAAAGAGAGAGATTTTACCCATTGATCTCAGTAGTGCTTTGACTCTTTTATCCTGACTTTTTTAGCTGATTATTTTTCTCTTTACCACTAGGCCAGGGGTAGGCAACCTCGGCTCTTTTATGACTCGTGGACTTCAACTCCCAGAATTCCTGGGAGGTTGCCTACCCTTGCACTAGGCCAGGGGTAGGCAACCTCGGCTCTTTTATGACTCGTGGACTTCAACTCCCAGAATTCCTGAATCAGCATAGCCGACTCAGGAATTCTGGGAGTTGAAGTCCATGAGTCATAAAAGAGCCGAGGTTGCCTACCCCTGCACTAGGCCAATGCATATAGATAATTGCAAATATTTGTGGTAGAGCCTTGTAGAGAGCAATAGAAATGACTGGAAAAACTAGACAGAAATAACATCTGCAAAAACATGCCTCCTGCACAGGGAACAGAAAGTGTGGCAAGCAAATACAGACTGACACCTCTCTAATTCAGCAGTGCAAGAGGGAGATAGGGAGGAGGAGGAAGAAGAAAAACCAGTCAGGCTTTCAGCTTTCTGTTACTATATTTTATATCAATAGAGTTCAGTCAGACTTGTGATGTCTGTTTTCTGACCCTATCCCCCTCAAAGAGCAGACCACATTTGATAGAAGTCATAGTCCCCAAATTCTGCAGTTCTGATTTTTGTTTTATTTTAAAACATACACCACCATCCCCATTTTGTCTCTTCTAGGATGAATCTGAATTTCGAGATAAGCTTACTCCAATTACTATATTCATGGAATACCAACTGGATTATAAAACTGCTTTGGATTCTACTGGTTTACAGCCCATCCTCAACCAGTTCACTCCTGCAAACATTAGCAGACAGGTATAAAGCTGGGAAATGTAATATACTTTTTTTTTGCAACCAGCAAGTTTTTAAATGTTAATGATGTTTTTAAGAAATATAAATATTTTAACAAAGTCATTGTTTTTATTCTTTGTATGTTGTGTTAGAGAAAGAAAGGATATTAACCTCCCCCCCCTTTGGGTTAGTTTTTCTAACCAAATTGTATAGATTTCTCTTTTAAAAGAAATAGTAGTTCTTTGATGTCATTCTCCCTTTTCTGAGTCCGAGAAGAACAGTTTCTTGAGTCAAGGATGCAAGCACTAAGCTGATATTTTGCTATTCATCCCTATTGTAAAATTTATTCCCACAAGAAAAGTGTTTTTATATTACAACTTGGCTTAGTGCCATAGTAAAATGAAAGTGAGTTACATCAGTCTTCAGTAATCTGAAGAAACAAGAAAAACAGTCGGATTTGTGGTTTAATTTTAATTTTTTCTCAAATTTAGATTCATATTCTTTTGGATTGTGGGGAAGATAATATCTGTCACCCAGATTTAAAAGTTGCTGTATCTGGGATTTAATTTTAATTTTTCTCAAATTTAGGCTCATATTCTTTTGGATTGTGGAGAAGATAATATCTGCCGCCCAGATTTAAAAGTGACTGTTGACAGGTAAATTCTGGTTGATTTTTGATTCTGGAGGTATTTAAATATGATTAAGAAATGAGTAAATAAGCACAAATGTAAAGACAGGGCATAAAAACAGAAATTGGCAAGGCAGGGCCTAGTCAGGGGTAGGCAACCTTGGCATGGCTGGCTCAGGAATTCTGGGAGTTGAAGTCCACGAGTAATAAAAGAGCCAAGGTTGCCTACCCCTGGCCCTAGTGGTTCTCAAGATAGAGCTGTTAGGTTCATGTGTCTCAGCAGTTGAACATCAAGCAATCAGCCAAGTATCTACTAATTTTGAAGAATGGAAAGAAAAACCCCAGAGAATAGATTCTAAGGTCTCTGTTTTCTCCTCACTGCAGTGGGCAATTAGTTGCATTGAGAGGCTTCATTCTTGTCTGCAGTATTTATTTTGATCTAGCTAAATCATATTTGGGAAACTTCTGCCAAGCTAGCTGAATGCTGAATTAATGGTGAAATGTTTGGAGTTGTGTGATTTTATGCCCAGCTTGATTTGCCGACAACATTGACTCAATTCAGCATATCATACCAATCCATAGTTCTCACTCAAGGCACATGTAACCAGGTACAGATTAACCTACTTCAGATACAGGGTGCAAAGACCTAGCTCTCTAAAGACAGCTCTAATGCTGGGAAAGGTGGAAGGAAAAAGAAGAGGACAACCGGAACAAGATGGACGGAGTTAATCACCATGGTGATGGGTGCACCACTGGAGGACTTGAAAGATCCGGTTAGGTATAGATCTTCATGGAGAATCTATGTTTTCACTAAGAGTTGAAACTGGCCAATCAATCAATCAATCATGCCTAGGATCGTTAACGTTATTAAAACAGGATGACCCAGGGCAGCAGAATTCAGGGGTCTTGCATGGTTCAGATTCCCTCTTCTGTAGCAAAGGATAGTTGTGCTTTTACTTCCTGGGGAGCTTTCAGAAAATCCTAATTGCCTGTATTGGTAATAGAAACAGAAAGAAAAAAAATCTCTTTATCTTCTCTTATTGCTACTGATTGTTAGTCAATGTATAGGAATTTACTAAATAACTGCCTGTGATTATTTTCATTTGTATTTGATAAAAATCTAATCTGCTTCTCTGCTTCAAAATACTTCTAAAAAGAACTCCATGGAGATAGGCAACCAAGACCTGACATTGGACGACAGGTCTTATTTGGAATTTGATGAAGAGGGATCGCTTTTATTTTGTCTCGGTTTTTTTGCAGCGATCAGAAGCAAATCTACATTGGAGACGACAATCCATTAACCCTAATTGTCAACACTCAGAACTTAGGCGAGGGAGCCTATGAAGCTGAACTCTTTGTAACCATCCCACCACAAGCAGACTTCATTGGTATAGTTCGCAACAATGAGGTATGTCTTGAGGGCCTGGGTGAATGATCTCATTATTGCTACTGATTGGAGTAGTCCCTCAAAGGTTCAGCTTCAGCTTTCAGTGCAAAAAGTCTCAGGATCAGTTCCCAATCCAGCTATTCTTCTGTATCTTGTGTGAGAGCTGGTAACAGATCAGTCCATCACCCAAATACAAATGGAAACCAGGTCACGTTCCCCAAAGAGAGGACCATGAAGCCTATTACATTGTTTGGGCAGAAGAAAGGTGCAACATCTTTTAGTCTTGATTTCACTAAACATTGGTCTCACGTTTGATATACCACAGTTGCTCGAATTGTTCTGTGATGGTTTCTTAACAACAAACCTATTTATTTCAGCTTTTCTGCCTTTGAAAAGCTATTACTGGATTTTGTTCAGTTATAGTTTTACATTGTCAACCAAGGAAAATATAACATATTGGAATTTCTATGAATTTGATACCAGGTATCTGGATAGCCATAAAAAGAATATAATGCAGCAAAACCTAAATATATCGTGGAATGTTTAGGGGAAGTGGTATCTGTTACTTCTGAATGCCTGTTAAATCCAAATTTATGACATTGGCATCTGTTTACAAAATTTTGCATCATATGCCTAATGGTGTAATTATAATGATGATTGAAGTTGTTTGGAAAAATGTAAGAATAAGTGAAAAATTTAGACTACAGACTTAATTCACTCTTTCAGGAGAAAGTGCAGATGCATTTTTTGTTGCTGTTTTGCATCTGATGACCAGTAAATTAAGCCAATTAATTTATTATTTTAAGTGTCATGATCGTTTTATGATGTATCTGAGCACTTTCCCTGGTGTACCAAACGATCTATTGTACCTTGGCTATTTAATTTCGGGGAAAAAATATTTGCATTCATTGCAGACTCTCTCAAGACTTTCATGTGCATTTAAGACCGAGAATCAAACTCGGTTGGTTGTCTGTGATCTTGGAAATCCTATGAAAGCAGGAACAAAGGTAAGAGTTTGTTTGTTTGCTGTCTTTGGAAGAAACAAGGGGAGAACCCATCCACAGAGCAGGGCTTGCTAGAATGGGATAGAGAGACAGCGCCAAACTTTGATTCAGAGCTATAGTAGTATCCAAGCTTGGGTCTCTTTCTGGATGTTGCCTATTAAAATCTGTATATTTTCTTTTGTGTTAAAGCTCTCAGCTGGTCTTCATTTTAGTGTTCATCAACAATCCGAGATGGATACTTCTGTCAAGTTTGATCTACAGATCCGTAGGTAAGGAACACTTACATAATGTGTTTTTGTTATAATGAAATATGATTATCTGGTACTAATTATGTTACTTTTAATACTTTAAAATATGGAAAACCTTGTGTAAGATGAAAATATAGGAGCATACTATTTTAGTCTTAAATATACAAAGGCAATTCGGAAATAAACCTCCATTTGGTTATCAATGACAGATACTCGCAAATACAGAACTTTTATTATACACATTAGAAAACTACAACATTACATTACTGTTCAACATAATTGTCATTCAAATTGAGGCACTTGTCATAAAGTCTTACAAGGTTTGAAATACCTTAGTAGTAAGTAGTTGCTTGGCGCCAAATCTGGGCTATTGGTGGTGGTGGTGGTGGTTGGGGGGGTGTTAAATCAAAAAATTCCCAGTGGAACTGCTTCAAAAGTTCTTGGGTGCATCTAGCGGTGTGCGGGTATTATTGTGAACCAACATTACACCGGAAGTGGTGCCATAGAAAATCCCGCCAAATGTGAAGATGCCAAAGGAGTTCTGCTAGTGAAATTCATGGAGCATGGTTCAACCATCAATTCAGAAGTCTTCTGTAAAACATTACGAAAATTCATATGAGCCATCCATAACAAGTGTCGGGGCATGCTGACTTCCAGTGTGATGTTGGTTCATGATAATGCTCACCCACACATGTCGAAAAGTAATATAATGTTATAGTTTTCTAATGTGTGTGTAATAAAAGTTCTGTATCTGCAAGTGTCTGTCATTGATAACCAGACAGAGGTTTATTTCCAAATTGCCCTCGTATATAGTTCCAATCTCATTTCATTAAGTTTCATTTCTAGCCTTTTGGGCCATTAGTATCTGAACTGGAATATTTCAGAGTGTCCTTTTACTTAATAGATTTGGTGGTCTTTGTATTTAAAGAAGTGGTTTGTTCTAAACCAGCTCTGTTCTAAACCATTTTTAAGATGACACCCAAATTGTTGTCAACTACAAAATTAGTAGTTAGGTATTTTAGTACAGGTAATCCCCAAGTTACGAGCAGTTAATGCTCGTTTGAATTATGTGATAAGCGCCCCCTCGTGTTTACGAGCAAAATTACAAATATTGCAGCACCACAGCAGTCATTTGTCCTTACGAGCAACTTCAGTGGCACTGCAACATTCACCCTATTCCGCCCCCTATCCAACACGTTAGGATGTTTAGACAAAAAGACTCCAAATAACTGGCCTTACAAATGCAACTATGAAAAGAAGAGCAGTTTTGTCATCCTTAGTGGGCACCTAGGAGCCTGGGATTTTTCAGACTACCTCCTTTGAGGAGAGCATTCCATTTATAAATTTCCTCTTTGATGTTCTGCAGAGTAGCAGGAGGGAACACTTACAGACATTTTAAAACGATTGTAAAGAAAAAGAAAGGAACAGGAAAAGCGAGCTCCCGAATAGAATTCAGTGCTACATCTCTGGTATAGCCAAACTTCTGAATCTGATGGCATTTCAAAACTTGAACCTTACCATGTAACTGCATTATTCTACAGCTCCAATTTATTTAACAACCTAAGCCCAGTGATCTCATATCAAGTGGACCTGGCCATTTCAGCTGCTGTAGAAATCAGAGGGTGAGTGCTGATCCTTTCACAACCTCTGTCTTGATTTGAGGCTTCTGCTCCATGTACCGGGTCCATTCATTCCTGCTTGTTCCTCATCCAATTTAGGGTCTCCTCTCCTGATCATATTTTCCTCCCAATTCCCAACTGGCAACCAAAAGAAAATCCAGAAACAGAGGATGACATTGGACCTTTAGTTCAACACATCTATGAGGTATGTTGATGCTCAGAACAACAAATAGTAATCATAGATCCTGAAGACACAGAATGCTTTTTTTCCCACCATTACTTCTTGTTGTAAGCTGACCAGATAACCCTGTGGGTGCTTTACTGATTTCCAAAGTAAAAGCCAAATATCTCCTTCAGGCACTCTTTTACTCCTGCTTTCTTTAAACTTTTGTCTTCTACAGCTACTGGATTTCAACTCCAGCATGTCCCAGCCAGCATGGCCAGTTCAACACATATGTGGAATATTACAGCCTTCTATAACCGTGCATTTACCAGCATCAAGGCAATTTAATCTGACCTTCTCTATCCTAGGCCTATTTTGGTCTCATTAAGTTAAATGAATCTCATACATTCCCATATTCTATCTTATGGGTTGATCTGCATGACCAACCCTGTGCATGTGATGCATATTATTTCTCAGGGGAAGGAATGTGTCATGTCATTTTTTTTATCCATCCTAAGCCTAGTATGGAACAACCTTCAGCTTATTTGTTTATTTATTTCTCATATTACTAAAGCTGGCCAACTCCATAGCAACACCATGATTGGTGTTTTTTAATTTACACTTGCACAAGCACGGGAGTCCATTTCATCTTCTGTGTTTTAAGTTTAAGTTTAAGTTTATTGAATTTATATACCGCCCTTTTCCCGTAGGACTCAGGGCAGTTTACAAAGTATTTAAAAACGTCAATACAATACAAAAGTTAAAAACAGTTAAAAATAATTAAATTTGATCCCTGAAAAAATATAAAACCCCATTTAAAAACTCTCAGCCTGGGCCGGAAAGCTCAAAGAGCCAGGTCTTCAGGTCCCAGCGGAATGACTGAAGGTCGGGGACAGTACTAAGCTCCACGGGCAGCTGGTTCCAAAGGGCAGGCGCACCCACTGAGAAGGCCCTCCCCCTGGGTGTTATCCGCCGGCAGTCTTTTACCGGCGGCACCCTGAGAAGGCCCGCCATGTGGGAGCACACAGGATGAAGGGAACTTGATGCCGGCAGCAGGTGTTCCCTCAAATATCCCGGACCCTCGCCATTTAGGGCTTTATAGGTCATCACCAGCACCTTGAATCTCACCCGGAGGGCAACCGGAAGCCAATGCAGCTCGCGGAGTAGAGGTGTTACATGGGAGCATCGGGAAGCCCCCATCACAACTCGCGCAGCAGCATTCTGCACCAGCTGAAGCCTCCGAGTGGTCCTCAAGGGCAGCCCCATGTAGAGAGCATTGCAGTAGTCTAACCGGGAGGTCACGAGCGCATGAGTGACTGTGCGTAGGGCATCTCAGTCCAGATAGGGTCGCAACTGGCGCACCAGGCAAACCTGGGCAAAAGCCCTTCTGGTCACGGCTCCTATATGATCTTCAAAATTGAGCCATGAATCCAGGAGGATTATTTATTATTTATTTCATAGAAGGAAAATGAAATTTCCTCTAAGTGGTTACTGTGCTTTGTGTCAAGAACATTTTGGCCCTCCTGTCACTGATTGCTGCCCTGCACAGTTATTTTGTCCTGAGCTTCAAACTGTCTGCCTCCTTCTGAAAATTCTCCCCTTCTGATGGATTTTTTTCCTCTCCTTCATTTTACCATTGGGCTGTCCAGCTGTTTTTCTGTGACCATTTCTTCCTGTCAGCTCTGCCCCATTCAGCCATATGGTCATGATGTGATTAAATGAGTAGAAAAAGAGCCAAAAGTAGAAGGAAAGAGATGGGCACAATGTGAAATTGGTGAAATAGTAAAAGGCTAGACTTTTTTTTAAGAAGTTCACTGATAAGGAAATGAAACATGTACCTTTTAAATGAAATTGACAAGAGTTTTCCACAAATTGTGCACAAGGTAAAATACTGATATTTCTTTTGTCAGTCTGCTGGTAGGTGTATCAGACTGCCAAAGTATATGGGGGAATCAACAGAGCAGCTCATGCAAAAGGTTTATCGGTGCTCTCAAAGATTATGTTTGATGGTTGCTTTCCTGGTATGGGTGGGATGGATCAAAAGCAAGGGATTCTGCCAATCAGAACCATTTTAATTAGGCCTAGTGATCGCCCTGGCAAAAGAGGCAGAAAAGGTTGAAATCCCAAAAGGGTTTCTTAATGCTAGTTCCATTTCTAGCCAGTTTATGCCTTTCACAGCCTGTGCAAGACTGCTTTGGAAGCTGTTTCATTGAATATGGTTCCTATTAAACTGATTCCGTTTCCACTTCTTTGTTAGCTCAGAAACAACGGCCCAAGTACCTTCAGCAAGCTGATGCTCAATCTTCAGTGGCCATATAAATACAACAATAACACTCTTTTATATATTATGAAATATGAAATTGAAGGACCCATGAACTGTACATCTGACATGGAGATTAACCCACTAAAAATTAAGGTAAAAGGAAGCCTATTCAGACTCTCTGAATACCAAGCTAACTATGTGTTAAACTGTGTGGATTATTGTCAGTAATTATAGCAATAATGAATGTTTGGCATCAACAGGGAAAAAGATAAAACAATTTTAATGGGATAGTAGAGCCATCTATACTAAGTAGATAAATCGAGGTGGTCACATTGGTATGACCTATGAAAATAGCTGGAGGAAGCAGCTTCAACTCCTAGCTTAAAAATCCTTTTTTTTCCATGAAGGATTCTATCTACAATCAGTTGGTTTTCATATCATAGAGTTAATGCTTGAAATATTCTGTCATTTTACAGTGTTCCGCAATATTCTCTAGGTAAAGGTAAAGGTTCCCCCGCACATGCGTGCTAGTGGTTTCCAACTCTAGGGGCCGGTGCTCATCTTCGTTTCAAAGCCGAAGAGCCAGCACTTGTCCGAGGACGTCTCCGTGGTCATGTGGCCAGCATGACTAGACGCCAAAGGCGTACGGAACGCTGTTACCTTCCCACCGTAGTGGTCCCTATTTTTCTACTTGCATTTTTACGTGCTTTCGAACTGCTAGGTTGGCAGAAGCTGGGACGAGTAACAGGCGCTCACTCTGTTACGCGGCACTTGGGATTCGACCCGCCAAACTGCCGACCTTCTGATCGACAAGCTCAGCGTCCTAACCCACTGAGCCACCACGTCTATGATGTAGTTTATCATTTTGGGACTTGTACATTAACTTCATCCATCCCAGTGCTGCTTCTGGCTTCCTCATTGCGTATTGACTCTTTGATGTTGTACGTGGGTAGGGAAACAGCCTGTTGCAGTGGATCACACATTGTTATATCTACAAATAAATATGGATTAACAGCATTTAGAGTTTGTCCAGGAAATGTGCCAGTAATCAAACCTATCTTGATTCAACAGGTATCCACTTCTCAGCAGGATGAAAGGAATGAAACGCTTAGTGGAGAAGATAACCGCAATCACCAAATCCATCGGAGAGATCTAAGTGTTCCAGAGGAAGATGTGCAAACTTTGGTAAAGTCTATGTGCTGACTGCTTTACAAACAGTCCTTTGTCAATATTTTAGAAGAAAGTTCAGATGTTTAGGAATATTTTAATTTTTCTGTGACGCAAATACTGGAATCAATTTATTGCTCTAATTCAGGGAATTTCAAACTTGGCCCTTCTATGACTTGTGGACTTCAACTCCCAGAATTCCTCAGCCAGGCACGGTGGCTGAGGAATTCTGGGAGTTGAAGTCCACAAGTCATAAAAGGGCCAAGTTTGAAGACCCCTGCTCTAGTTGGTCAGAGTATGGTTGGGCTATGGATAAAGTAAGACCAAAAAAAAAAAAAAGGCCCGCTACTGAGCAAGTTGGTAGTATAGTTGCTGCTTTAGTTTTTCTCTGTTTTTCTCTGATCCCTAGACTTCATTGACTGAACAACTTCTCATCTGCCTGCTTGCTTACCTGTTTGCCTACCTAGCTCTCTGTCTCTTCCATCTCTATCTGTGTAGAATTTTAAAAACTATTTCAATCTTTAAAGACTGTAAGTGGAATTGAAATTGTCTGGATGTTTTTCAATGAATAATTCAAAATATCAATATTGATGAAAGATTTAATAAAATGTGACATGTTCAAAACAGATCACATCTTCAACAGACATTTCCCCTTTGGTTTAGAGAGGTCTCAGGTACAAATATAGAGTGTCTCTGAAAAAGTCAAACTAAGTTCAGTGACTTTAAGAATCTGGTAAATTTTAGCTGGTAGAAATATAAATTAGGATCAGGGCCAAATAACAGCCGAATACACCAGGACATACTTGAGAGTAATACGTGGAATACATGCAGGCAGCAGGCTCTTAAACAGAAGAAAAACCAAAATCAGAAAGCAAACCTTTGGCTTACTCGGCCTTATAAGCAATACATTTTGAATTTTGTTCAAACCAATTTCATCTTAGTGTATATATTTTTTGATATTAAAGGTAAAGGTAAAGGTTCCCCCGCCCATGCGTGCTAGTAGTTTCCGACTAGGGGCCGGTGCTCATCTCCGTTTCAAAGCCGAAGAGCCAGCGCTTGTCCGAGGACGTCTCTGTGGTCATGTGGCCGGCATGACTAGACACCAAAGGCGCACAGAACGCTGTTACCTTCCCACCGTAGTGGTCCCTATTTTTCTACTTGCATTTTTACGTGCTTTCGAACTGCTAGGTTGGCAGAAGCTGGGATGAGTAACAGGCGCTCACTCTGTTACGCGGCGCTCGGGATTCAACCCGCCAAACTGCCGACCTTCTGATTGACAAGCTCAGCCTCCTAACCCACTGAGCCACTGCGTCCCATTTTTTTTGATATTACGGTATCATTAAACCAATAGAAAACCAGTCTCTAAACTGTTAATCCTTGAATCAAGCTTGAGTTAGAGAAGTTTGGGATCTGCAGTTAGGAACAGTTGTTTGGATGCTTGGTTAATGTGAGACTTCTGGTGGAAAAAGAGGCTTGAAGGAACTCCTTTTTCTGTTGCATCCAGCTCATCATTTCTCCTAATGGTATATTCTCCTGCAGGGGCAAGTTGAAGTGTAGCCTGCACATGGAGAAGTTCTTATTGCGATACCTCAGCCACTGCATTGTTAAAGAAGTTGGATCTCAATGGTCCTTAGTAGGGATGATTTAATGCTGCCTCCTCACTGCACTTCATGCTCCTTTGATGTGTGATGTGCAAGCTGCTGCACGTCACACATTTGCCAGCTGAGTAATTTTTTATCTAAAAATTATTTTTCCAGACAGTCCTGGGAACCCTGGAGTTCTTAAAAGTTTGTACTAAGGACTTCTTTACAGTTGCTTATTTCAAGGGTGATGGCACCATATTTTTAAAAGTGCTTCATTATAAAGGTGCAATGAAAGGAAGGGCAATGAAAACAGGCACTTTTGCTCCTTTTTCTTAATTTTGCATCAAGTATTAATGTGCACAAGATCACATCATAAAAATGTCAACTAAAAATGTAAAATACGGTTTTTGGTATTACAATCTTGACTTATAAATCAAATAATAGAGAGGTGCAGAAACCAGAAAGGCCTATTTAAAATTGATATTTTCCTTCAATTATATCTCCCATCTTTTTTCCCCCCTCAGTAAATTTCTTTAGAAGGAAATGGCACACCAGCTGTACAATATAATTTTATGAGTATTACCAGAGCATCCACGGGTCAAAAAAAATCAAGACAGAAACCACAACCATGCAATTGAAATTTTGCCCCTTTCTGCGTGGAATTTTGCGCGATTGTGTGATTGCATCACCAACACTTGGGCTGGAAAATAACAATCTGTAAATTAAATCTAACAAGTAGTTGAGTAACTAAATAAAATTAACTGTTCTCTTCATCCTCCTTCTTTTTAAATGGCAGGGTTGTGGAAACGCAGATTGTTTAAAAATATTTTGCCAAGTTGGTCGCCTAGAGAGAGGAAAAACTGCAATTCTCTATTTGAAATCTCGCCTTTGGGCTCAGACTTTCATGACTGTAAGTATCTGGTACTACTCCTGCAGTTTCACTCTGTTCCCGAGTACAGATAATAACTGATTCTAATATGACACTTCTCTGTAATTATGACAGAAAGAAAACCAAAACCACTCCTATTCTCTCAAGTCATCAGCTTCCTTCAATGTCATCGAGTTCCCCTATAAGAATCTTTCCTTTCCTGAAGATGTCCACAATTCTACAATAGTAAGTTGTTTGATAATCAAAAGTAGATTTGACATTGTCAGTGTAATTAATAGGAAACGAAACAATAATCTGATCAGCTTCTGCTGTTTTTGCTAGGCAATCTTACACGGTTGGTAGTCAGATTTATACCATCTGATTACATGCTGGTCAAGTGTTTATTAAATTTGAGCCTTTTTATGGGCCTTGGAAGTGATCTAAAGACTGCTGTCCAATTTGGACTCTCTTGTTGAAGGGGGCGGGGGAAGCAGCTGTTACACGTGCAGTTTCCTATTTAGGAAAGGGAAAAAAATCTAGTTGTGACCAGGCAGTCTTATTTGATAGTGCAGTTTAGAATGGTCTTCGCTTGGCAAACATGGGGTGAATTTAATTTAGTTCCATAAAAGTCAATGAAATTAAGCCAGAAAACGTTAAAGGCCTTCTGTTTAAACCTTTATAATATGATGTGCAAAGTTCCTAAGATATCCCGTGCGCGTTTGGCTTTCAGCTGGATGAAGAATCTCAAGCAGAAGGCAGAGTGGGAGATAAGCAGCCATGAGACTCTGTCTCCATCCCTTTGTTTAAGTTGTGTCTCCCTACCTTCTTAATTCCAGTTCCTTAGTCTTTCAAACATATCCTTGTTGTCTTGAGGGCTAGAAATCTGTACTTTTTTATTTCTATGAAATGTTTTAGACAGCTTGATTTTTCAGATTCTGCTGCAGCCAAGAAAACATCCACAGGTTTTCAGTCATAAGCCAATAAAACCTTCTTCTGTGACCTTCATTGTGGAATGTATAGTTCAGCCTATCAGACTCAGGTGGTCAAAATCTTGCACCATGTTATGAAGTTCCTATTTTTATCCCTGACCCAGTTTATTTTACTCATTTTTTTCCAGTAAAATATGTTGACATTTCTTTCCTTTTTAGGTTACCACAAACATCTTGTGGGGTATTCAGCCAGCACCAATGACAGTACAAGTATGGGTAATCATACTGGCTGTCTTAGCAGGGTTATTACTTTTGGCCCTTCTAGTTTTTATAATGCACAAGGTAAGTGAATATTTAATCAAATCCTGTCCGTTTCTGTTAAAAAAAATAAACTAAATATTTGAAATAATTTCTGATTTTAATCCGGTGTGAAGAGCAGAAAGTTCCGTAACTATTATCTGGGGAAGTATTGCCTTTGTTAGATTGAAATAAATAGATGGGCTCTCCTTGTGATTGAGAATCCTCACTTTTTGGAAAGCCCCGCAAAAGGTAATGGGTGTGGTTCAAGATGCTATCTATCACCTATAAAGACCTTCATACCACAAAACCTAGCTATTGAGGGGCAGCCTCTCTCTGACTTTTTGGTCGTTCCAGGAAGATCAAGGATAGTTGAGGTACTATAGGTCCTCTCAGTTACACTATGAAGTCTTTAAGAAGCTTGCTTTTCTCCATACCTGCCCTTGCCTTGTGGAATACTTTCCCCCCAGGTTCCAGTAGGACCCTAACCTTTCTGCCTTTTCAAAAGGCTAAACCAGGGGTGTCAAACTCAATTTCACTGAGGGCCGCATCAGCATTGCGGTTGCCCTCAGGGGGCTGGGTGGGTGTGGCCTGGGTGGACGTGGCCTACTGGGTGGGCGTGGCTAGAGTGCATATGGCCTACTGGGTGGGCGTGGCCAGCTCTACATCGTTCACATCAAGGGTGCCTATGGGGACCTGGGCAGGAGTGGGACAGATCTGAGGGTCTCTGGCAGAAGGAAGGTCTCTGGGCCAGGGCCAAGGCAGTGGGGGCCGTTCCCTCACTGTTTCCAGGATGGCTTCGTGGGCCACATAAAACCACTTAGCGGGCCGGATCTGGCCCCCGGGCCTTGTGTTTGACATGTCTGGGCTAAACTGTGACCACAGCTCAGTACAAGTGAACGTTCAGGTATGAGGGATTCATATTTGGGGGTACCTAGAGTTATTTTGATGCTGGTCAGATGCTTCCTCAGCTGCATTTCTGTGAGCCACTCAGGATTGCTATATGTAAGATGGGCAGTCATAGAAGACTTTTTGAAATAAATAAATGACAATGAGTCTCTTTTCTTTTCCGTGGCTTGAAAATGGACAGAAATCGGGGGTGGGTGGTACAGAGAAATGTGTCTCCAACCTTATTTTTATCGTGTCAGCAAGGAGAGGAGATCAGTGGCTCTGAGGTTGGAACACTTTAACTTGCAGAGAAGATTGTCCCGTAAAAATATTGTCCGTGGCCATTTGATACAGTTTCTTTCCTGGGAAGGAAAGGAAGCTGGAAATTAAATTAGAAAATAGTTGCTCTTTTGGCCAACTCAGGTTTTTGCTTGGCGGTTCTCTATGGAAATGATACAAAATGGCACAAATAAATTCATGCAAATATGCATGTTCTGTGTGAGAGGATTATACTAGTACGGTATATCAATTTTTCCCAACTTATCTGATACAATACCATTAATCCACATGCTCACTTGTTATTCTGGTTGCTAGCACCTGAATTATCATCCCACTCCTTGCTATAATGTCTTCTCTACATTATAGGTGGGTTTCTTCAAACGTGTGCGGCCACCTCAGGAAGAACAAGAAAGAGAACAACTTCAACCTCATGAAAATGGAGAAGGGACCTCAGAAGCTTAAGCAGTATTTTAACTGCATCTTTTACCAAAAGATTTAGAGCGATTGCCAACTTCCTTTAGAAATATGCATTTTGATCCTTGAGGACTGCATAGCAAATGCCGTTTTTGCTATTGGCAAAATTAACTGGGAACTGAAAGTGACATATGCTTGTTTCCCTCTTATTAATCAAGTTCACATTTGTGACTAATACAGATGCACTGACTAATGTATTTTAGTGCCACAATTTTGCTTACTGACGTCCAAAAGGCAAAGTGAGGAGATGGGATTTGGTTGGTGTTCCATTTGTTTTTTTAAAAAAAATATCGGTACAACTTGATCTGCTCCACTACTTGTAAACTTGTAACAGTGACATCTGTCTAGAGAACATGAACATAAACTGAAGACCTGCTCCTGAACTTGTTAACTGGACATCCCCGAGGTACTCACCAGTTTCTGAAGAATTTCTTCACCATTTCTAAGTTGGAGATATCAGTGGCATGAAGCACTGAGTGAAATACTGACAGATCTACTTCAATTGACTATTTAGGGATAACTTCTGTATAGAAGAGGACCTCGCTGTCACCATGATGTGTTTCCATTTAAGGAATTGCTGTCCATTTTATGGAATCTTCCATCTGGAAAGATGTACTTTGGTTGTATGGAAGATCATAGATCCCATTTATCAGTTCCGCTGTCCAGTTTTATGTAGCATCATGAAATTGACTGATTCGTGCAATCTTTTTCTGATTCTCTTTTTTAATTTTCTGTGGTTTTTTACATTAAAGAAAAAAATCAAAATCTGTGCCAAGTAGTCCAAATTCTACATTTAGGATAAATAATTCTTAAGATTTTCCTGTATAATTTAATTCCGTTTTGAAGCTCCAGGTTTACAAATAGTTTGGAATCATTTCTGGTTAAAAGTCAGACCTTGAAAAACTTCGGGAGTTATAAAACAATAAAACCCATAGTAATTTCAGTAAGCTCTCTGCTGTTCCTGTAGAGCTTCTTCATTACATTACATTACGTTACAGATTTCAACTCTTTACTTTTCATATAGAAATTTAAAAAATTCCTTAAATTTAATTACGTAATAGTTTTAATAATAACTTTAAAGGAAATCGTCATTCTTATCTCAGAAAGTCAAATCAAGCCTGGGTCCTATGTTCATAATTATCATAAAGGAGTAAATAAATTATAGATGGGCAACTTGAGCTCCCCAACTTCCAACTGACCCCCTTTCCTAACCATCTTTGAGAAATGATTGCTGAATACTGACAGGCATTTCCTGCTGTTCTGACATGGAAAGCCTATAGAAACTCTAGTTTAAGCCCTCAAAAAGGGCTATCACGATTAAAAACTAAAAGTAATATCCCCAACATTCTCTCAAGATCTGTCCTGTGAGGTAAGACCCCCAATGATCTGTGGCCTCCAGATCCCCTCCTCCTAATGTTAAATGCAAATGTGGCCAACAAAAATTATTGTGTTCCCAAACTAAATGCACTCCCAGCTATAAGCCTAAGAAGAGACATTGATTGTTTTAGTGGTTAACCAGTAATGATACTGAGGAACAATGTGGTTTTTAATGCCACGCAACTAGCCTTTCCCCAATTTCATGGCCAGACACTCTTTCCATTCCACAGCTTTTGCAATACATTTGCTACATTCCAGCCAGCAACATCAGACAGTTTCTTGAATTTCAGGACAGGATTGTAAATTCAGGGCAGGCTATATAAATCTCATCAATAAACAAACATGCTGATGTCGGACAAGTAAAGACCTCAACCCAGGCATCCATCGTTAGCTACAATGGTAACAAAATGACAAAATTATGTATAGCATATAGTGCACCGTCTTTTGGTTCTTGCATCACAAAATTACACAAAAGTACATAAGTAATTGAGTTTGTGTCACATACTTTGTTCCTTGTCTCCTCATCCACCCATTCCTTTTAAATACCCATGAGCTTTCAAGATCTATTTTAGACCACTGGAATGAATGGAACTTCTTTTTGAGATTTTCTGGGATCCTGGCAGAAATTTTCAGTACACACGTACACACACAAAAGCACAATATTTACTTGTGGGGCATTTCCTTAGGAAACCTTGGCAAGGTGTGGAATGTAATGGCCCTTAGGCAAAGCAAATTCACCCAAGGGAAGGCTTCTCAGAGAGACCTCTGCCTTACCTACTAGCTGTTTCTGACTTTAAATAAGGGAAACACATTCAACCTATATGTAGCTACTGATCATCTCCCTTAACAGTAAGTTGAGATCCACCCTAACAAAAGTTATGTATGTAAGTGACAGCAAGTCTGTCTACATATCTGGAAATCCAAAAGAGTAGGTCAAATATTTAGTAAGGCTACATGTGTAGACAACCTTGGGGAACAAGGGGAAGAGAAACCGACAAAGAGAGGCAGGAATCCCCAGTGGCTTAAAACTTAGGAAGAAACCAGCCTAATTGACCAGACTGTTAAAAGTAGCAGCAAGACATTCATACTTTCAGGCTTGCAGGATTCTGGTAATGTAGCTTTACAGTAAAGTAGAATTAGCTCATCTAGTCATATTTCTAGTCTGGATTACCTGGAAGAACTGACGGTCCCTTATTTAAAGTTAGAAACAGGACTCAAGTCAAGGTGAATCCTATCAACTTCGTCCACAAACAATGATACCATTTACACACAGTCACTAACTAATTCAGTTCCCTCTCTACTGTTTTGGTTAAAGAACTTCTGCCTAATGCAGAAAAAGAGTATGGAATCAGAGTTATAGGCATGTGAAACAAGGTAGAACAACGTAAAGTTATGTTAAGCGTTACAACTTTGTTGTGCAAATAATCCAACTATATGATTGGGTGGTGATATTTGATACAAATATCTATTGTACGTCATGTCATTTGTATCATGACACATATGTAGTAATTTCCCTCCCCCTAGCCCTTGCAGTTTTGTGACTCACCATATAAAGAAAATAGATGAGGTCCAATATAAGTCCCAGCCATTTCTAAAAATGGTTAGAAATGTATTACCGGTATATATTCTGCTCTATGGTTTGACCAAAGGCTAAATCTAGAATGTTACTATCTACTGATATACTGTTATATCAGGAATGAAACATGCCTTAAGATAAGTGCAGCTATACTATTCTTTGCAGCTTATTGTATTATTGGAAATCACATTTGTTACTGTTGAGTTTCTACTTTTATTATTATTGCAATTTCTGCTTGACCAGTTGAATTGTTTCTGACAAAAAAGTTGGGGGTTTGTGTCAATTACAACTGTCCGATTTGAAACAAATCCAGAAAATTCAAATTGGTGATACAATTGAGTATAACACAGAAATAGAGGTTTCTGTCACCAAGAAAACGTGAATACTAATACTAATTCAAGTTTCCATTACAGAACATAGATTTATAATTCTCAGCTCCAAATGCAATTTCTTCTATTCAATGCCCATCAAACTACATGGTTCAGTATGGATGAACCTTCAAATGAACTCTACCATAACATTCCTATTAAATTCTGAATCAATTAGAAGTGAGTTGTTTCGTTATATTTCATATTTCAATGATTAGTGGGTAACAAAGTTCATAATAAAGGACCCATTCAGGTGAGATTGAAACTGCATGTTTTTTAATAATTTAATTCACTAAACAATCACCCTTTTAAATTCTGAAAAGTAGAATGTAATAATAATAAGTGTTTTTGTTTAGCCTTCTATTATCTCTTTGGGGCACAGAGTCTAACGAAATCCTTGTTATCCACGAGGTCTCTTTCACATAAGAGTAACATAAATGCGCACAACTATAAGTAAATGGTTATCTTTCTATTTTATTTTTGTCTTGATACTTCATATACTTTTGGGAAGAGAAGTGGAGTTATGGGGAATTATGGGGATTACAAAATGTGTTTGCTTTCTATTATTTAGTTGCCTTTTAAGCCATATAATGGAAAGACTGATAAATATCACCACGTAGGATCAAAATTTGCAATCTGTTTAAAACATATTATATGCAATATGCACTTTTTGATATATATGTTTTCTTTCTTTCCCTCAAACATAATGAAAATTTTCCTAATACAGTACAGAAATGAAGTACAGGCATACATTAAAGCTTTTTTTTAGTTACTGGAGTTTTGTTTAACCAAACTCTTTTTAAAAAACAATGCAGAAATAAGAATATTAGAACTTTTTTGGTTATTGAAGTTTAGCAAATAAATTTATTTTAAAAACTGGGTTATATATAATACAGTACAGAAATAGAGTATAGATATACAGTGTATTACATCTTTTTTAATTACTGGAATGTTTGTTTGAAAACATTTTTTTAAAAAACTAGACATACAGAATATATATAGGTATATATTGCAACTGTTACTTTAACCAAAAGCTAAAAAAAAGCTCAACATACAAAGAGAAATAGAGTATAGGAATATATTAGAGCTGCAATTATATATATATATGACAAATACTTGTTAACTATTAGATTACCTTGCTAGGCCCCAAACATGGGACAAATCTTTATCTCCTGTGTCAGCCTATCCTGAAGGTCATCGACAGGCAGTAGTCACACCGGTGACAGCTCATATTTGTGTAAATTTTAAATTGCTAACAAAGAATTAAGGGAGACTGCCTAATGTGTAATCAGCCCAGGTTCAAATCTCGGAAGGGTATGGCTGACTGATGAAAACTAATAAGTTTGAAATGCATATCAGTCTCCCTTAACTCTTTGTTAGCAATTTAAAATTTACACAAATATGAGCTGTCACGGGTGTGACTACTGCCTGTCGATGGCCTTCAGGATAGGCTGACACAGGAGATAAAGATTTGTCCCATGTTTGGGGCCTAGCAAGGTAATCTAATAGTTAACAAGCATTTGTCATATATCTCCCCTTGCTTCTCTGCTAACAAAGCGAGAGAGATCCTGTGGCTTAGAGGTGAAAACAACTGCCTAATGTGTAATCAGCCCAGGTTCGAATCAATCAGACTTGAAGTTACCAACATCCTCTGCACCAGCAAACCACCCAAAAGCAACTTACCCAAAGAGGAACAGACAGCACTACTTAACCTAAAAAAAGACACCAGCAATCTTGAGGGCCATGATTTGCTGTTTGGCTGGCATGCATATTTTTTTGTATGATAAGAAGGTAGATAATGTGTTTAGAGTGCATATTTTAAGACAGGCATTGCTGAGAGTTTGGAAGAAGTATAGACATAAGTTAAACTGTAAGATACCATTGTGGGCAATTCCAAAACACGTAATAGAAAATATAAATGTTGGTTTTAAACATGATGTGACTACTTATAAAGAGATTTTAAGTTTGGAAAGAAATGTCTGGTGTCTGAAATCATATAGCCTCTAGCGAGATGAGAAGATTGTTCAAACTTGGTTTCAATATATTCAGCTACGGGCCAGGTGGAAAGAAGACCAGAAAATTGGTTTTACAATGACTGATGAAAATCTGATAAAGCAAATTAGAAATCAGGGACCAGCACATATTAAAAGGATATATCTTGCATTGATAGAGATTGACTCAGAAACAGAACTTGTTAAGGACTGTATGATAAAATGGGCCCAAAACATCCAAGAAGTTATTACAATGGATACGTGGGAAAAGATTTGGGTGAGGAACGTAAAATTTACACAAGCCCAAAATTTAAGAGAGAACTTTTATAAAATGTTTTATAGATGGCATTTAGATCCTAAAAAGCTTGCAAGTATGTATCCGAATTATCAGCCAAAATGCTGGAGGTGTGGTGATGAAGATGCAACATATTTTCACGTATGGTGGACTTGCAAAAAGGTTAAGGCCTTCTGGATAAAAATTTGGTGGAATATGCAGAAGATTTTCAAGCAAAGGATAAAGTTTTGTCCGCAACTTTTTTTGTTGGGAATAATTACAGATGCTACGGTTGTGGACACTAAGTTGATGTTGAATTTAATTACGGCAGCAAGACTCTTAATAGGTCAGTATTGGAAGAAAGAGGAACTGCCGACCATAGAAGAATGGACTTTAAAGGTTTCTGACCTGGCAGAGATGGCAAAGATTTCGGCTTATTTGAAAGATCACTCGCAAGAACGTTATATTATGGAATGGAGAAAATGGATTGAGTATATCCAGAACAAATATAGGACTAAAAAGTTTCATGTAGCATTTGAATAAGTCTTCCTTTTCTTTTTCTTTTTTTTCCTTTTTTTTCTCTATATATATTTAATATTAATAGTGTTTGTATTATCCTATATGAGCCAGAGAGTGATAGATTTTAGAGTTTATGGTTGTTAGCATATGGATGTTTATGATTTTTTTTTTGTTTTTATACCTTGTACTTAGCTCTGGGAAGTCGCGGGGGAGGGGGAGAGGGGTGGGGAGGGAGGGGGAGGGGAGGGGGAGGGGGGATTGTTAAAGATAAAATGTATGTTAAAACTTTTCAATAAAAAAAAAGACACCAGCATAATCATTCTGCCAGCAGACAAAGGCAACGCCACGGTGGTAATGAACTCATCTGACTACCATACCAAATTATCCAACCTACTCCGAGACTCCACATACAAACTCCTCAAGACAGATCCCACCACCTACCTGGAAAAAACCACAAAATCCAAAATAAAAGCCACCCCCATCAGTGAAGAGATCCAGAAAACAATCATTCCCAGAGAAAAATCATCCAGATGTCCTAAGCTCTATGGTCTGCCCAAGATACACAAAGAAGGAACCCCACTCAGACCCATAGTCAGCTCCATAGGCTCACCTCTACAAAATCTAGCCAAATTTCTTGCCAAACAACTACAGCCTTACGCAAATTCCATCACCTCACACGTACAAAACTCATTCCAATTCATAGAGATCATAAGTAAACTAAACTTACAGCCCTGTGACCTACTTGTGAGCTTCGATGTCGTATCCCTCTTCACCCAAGTGCCAATCAAAGAAGCCTTGACAGCTATCCAAAATAAATACAACCCCCCAAAACACATCCTAGATCTGACCAACCACTGCCTATCTAACACATACTTCATCTACAATGGACAAAGATACAAACAAATGGAAGGAGCACCCATGGGATCACCCCTTTCACCTGTCATTGCAAACCTCTACATGGAACACTTTGAAACCCTCGCTCTAAAAAAATCCAACCACAAACCCAAACTCTGGCTCAGATACGTAGATGACACCTTCGTAATCTGGCCACACGGCAAAGAAAAACTGGATGACTTCCTCACACACCTCAATAGCCTACACCCCAAAATACAATTCACCATGGAAACAGAAGCTAACAATCAACTTCCCTTCCTTGATGTCTTAGTCTACAAGAAATCCAACGGCTCCCTAGGACACACTATCTACCATAAAAAAACACACACAAACTGCTATCTGAACGCACTCTCACACCACCACCCAGCACAGATCAACTCCGTAGCCAAGACACTCATCTCCAGAACACCTAGCTGACGAACAACACCTAAAAACCGAACTACACACTCTCACTAATGTACTAACAGCCAATGGATTCCAAAGAAACACGATTACCAACTTAATCTGAAGAGAGACACCCACAAAAACCCAAGACAGAGAACAAGAAAATGGCAAAGCCCTCCTCCCATACTTAAAAGGGACCACAGACAGAATCAGCAAGATCCTCCAAAAACACAACATCAAAACAGCATTCTACACAGACAGAAAAATATCCACCATCCTAAGAAACCCCAAAGACATAATTGGGTTAGAAAACCAAGGAGTATACAAAATCCCATGCACCACCTGCCCCACCACATACATCGGACAGACCAACAGAAGAATAAGTGCACGCATTGAAGAACACAAAAACTCACTCAGAAAGGGAGAACAAACTTCATCCCTGGTCCAACACTTTGAAGCCACGGGACATGAAATTGACTTTAAAAAAACCAAAACTATCGCCAAAATTGAACATTTTAACAACAGAATAATCAGAGAAGCCATTGAGATAGAAAAACGCCCCCACAGCATGAACAAATGAGATGATACCTCTCGCCTACCAGCCATTTGGAAACCCGCCTTGATTGACAGACGAGTCCCAACCACCAAGAATGATACCAGACCCAAACTCATGATAACATCACATGATACCACCACCACACAACCATTCAAAAAGCAAATCTGAACCCACAATGATAATGACGCACAACCACAAAACAGAAACCTAACTACAGCTGCAACATCAGCCACTTTAAACCCCTCCAAACCACACAATAAGCAAACTGACACCCACATAGCACCACCACAAACACGAAGCCAAACAAAAGCAGCACAACTCACCAGCTCAGGTCTAAGGCTGGCAGCTGAGACCAGCCCATCCACTCAAAACACCCCCCACCCAATCAGAACACACCCACCATTCAAAACACACTCCCACCCAATCAGAACACACTTAATCCCCCACCCAATCAGAGCACACCTCCACCCACAGAACACCCCCCCTCTGGCAGTTTAAAAAAGAGGAACATACAGCCACTACCACATGCTTCTCCCAGAAGAAGGAAGCTGAAGCCACCAGCCTGAGGATGACGGATGGGATTCCGTCGAAACGTTGCTCCTACACCTTCAACTCTACGCGGGGAAAAACCCGAAGTTTTCATTTAATGTGGGTTTTTGTTTCACCAAAAGCATTTTTTTTAAAAATGAACATACAGTATACCATACAGAAATAGAATATAGGTGTATATTAAATCTTGTTTAGTTACTGGATAAAATCCCTTCTCACCCTTACGATTGGTATCTGTGTTCCTCCATTTCAATCTTTGAGGGTTCTGCACACAGTATTGTAGCTTTTCCTAGCACTGTACTCTTCTGGACACAGAACTCTGATGGCATTCCTGGGATCTGTGGGAGACACTTTCCCAGCTTAGGAGTCACAATGCCTAGTGCTGCCACCACTACTGGGACCACTTTGGCCTTGACTTTCCACATCCTATGCAGTTCCATCTTCAGGTTCTGGCACTTCTCCAGCTTCTCATACTCTTTCCTCTTTCAGGATGGTGCTGTCACTTGACAGTGCTAAATCTACCATCACCACCACCACCACCACCACTGTCTTCTGGTCTTTATCTACTATCACAATGTCTGGTTGATTGGCCAGTACTTGCCTGTCTGGATCTATCAGGATCTGGAAGTCCCACAGGATCTTAGCGTTCTAATACAGCTCAACCTCCAGCTGACTCAGGAATTCTGGGAGTTGAAGTCCATGAATCATAAAAGAGCCGAGGTTGCCTACCCCTGGTCTAGCTCATATTCTGTGCAGATGTTCCTATATATGTAATGCTGGCTGGTTATTTGAGCCATTCACAATATGCTATTCCTGTCTGCATCTGACACCCTGCCACTATGCGTTGGACTGTCTCTCGGACGTCTCTGCCTAGTATGCACCTTGAATCCTGTCTAACAGCAGAACCATAGAAACAAAAGATGGTGCTTAGTGCCTTTTTTGTGCTGCTATGAGCTGTGCTGCAGTGTGGACTTAAAATCCAGTGCTGACACACACACACACACACACACAAACACACATAATTTCTGTACTGCATTATATATGTTCAGTTTCTTAGAAAGGTTTTTGCCTAAACCAAAACTCAGGTAACTAAAAAAAAGCCCTAATACATATTTACATTTTATTTCTATACTGTACTATGCAGTGCTTTTTTTGTAAAAGAAAAAGGTGCCGGAACTCACACATGTCTTACAACCCGCCTTGCCTACCCTACAAGGTTCCATCCAAAAAAGGTGCCGGAACTCCGTTGTGAGCGTTCTATGAGAAAAAAAGCCCTGGTACTATGTATGATTAGCTTTTTAAAAAAGATTTTGGTTAAAAACCTCTCTAGTAACTAAAAAAGCTTTCATATATACCTTTATTTCTGTACTGGTATGTATTCAATTTTTTTAATAAAGTTTTTGATTAAATGAAACTCCAGTAATTAAATCCAACACACACACAGAGAAAGGGGGGGTATACACAGTCTATTTCTGTATTATATTTTATATGTCTAGGTTTTTGGTTCTGTTTGTAACAGAACTGGTTTCTTAGATAACCCAGTACTCAGATAACATTCTTGCTGTTTAATGGTGAACAAATTTTTACTATCCTCATCATTCCACTCTAGATATTTTTCTCCATTGTAGCAGGGAAGAAAATAATCAACTTTTGCTAGTTTACAGAATAACAGAACTGGAAGGGTCCTTGGAGGCTGTCTAGTCCAAATCCCTGCTCAAGCAGGAAACCCTATGCCATCTCAAGCAAACGGTTGTCCAATCTCTTCTTAAAAACCAGGTAGCTATGTAGCCTTTTCCATAGAAAGATATGTCTCGTGCCATTTAAAGGACCAACAAAATTATTGTGGTATATGGACATGTATATATACTCAAGATTGCATCAAACACTGCAAGCTATAGTGAGTTTCCTACCTGTTGACAACATTTGATGTCCTTGGACACATGCACATGATCTCCAAGAGAGCTATTCTATATCAAGCAATAACAACATAGTCATTTTTTGCTAAATAATTTCAGTGGAATATCTTTTTTTATGCTTTCTTGGAAACAAAAATTAAATGCTTTCTATGGATAATCAAATACACAAAACACTGGTTTAAAATTAATAGGAAATCTCTTTGGCAAACATTGATCACTGCACCTATTTCCCCCCACAAGCACACATATTAGCTTATGTGATGATGAGAGATTTATTTTTTTAAAGTTGTACTCTAATGCTTCCAGGAAAGCCAGCTTGCAACAGGGGCAGCTGCAACAGCAGCACCAGCTGATGATGATGATTAGATTAATAAAAGCCTGCTTGAGTTTGCTGGTGGGGGATCAGCCTGCTGTCCCATTAACCCAATGAATTATAAGGGAGTGTAAGTTCCTCATGGTGTGCATTTCAGACCATGACAACAGCAATCTTCCACAACCCTTTACTTTCTAGTAGTATTGGCTTTTTATCAGAAAAAGTAGGTCCATATGAAATATGATTACTAGACATATCCTGTCATTAAGATCGTAAGGTTGCACACATTCAGGGAAAGCCCTATTTTTAACTACCGTAATGCACAAAATCTGCCTCAAAATGCTCCTAAACTGAAGGATATTCCAACTATGTCTTTTGAAGGTCAAAAGAGAAATAACATGGGAAATTAAAATTTCCAAAAAGTTTAAAAATTGACACAATTGATAATGGTATAAGCAACTATAGGTCATACTGCGTTTTGTGGAAGTGACCTAACCTTGAAAATGGCTGTATCATGGCATAATGGTCTGTTTCAGTCTAGCACAGGGGTAGGCAACCTCGGTTCTTTTATGACTCATGGACTTCCAACTCCCAGAATTCCTGAGCCAGCCAAGCTGGCTCAGGAATTCTGGGAGTTGAAGTCCATGAGTCATAAAAGAGCCGAGGTTGCCTACCCCTGGTCTAGCATGTCATATACGGTAAATGGAGAGTCTAATTGGAGGAATTCAGGAAGTTCACAAGCATGGAGTAGAACAGCATCCTCCAACGTTTCCAGCTCAGCAGACTGGCCGAGATGGCAGCAGGGGAGAGAGGATCTTTTTGTGCGTGCCCACCACTTCCATGGCCCGGTTCTGATTGGGCTGTAGCCCGGACAGTGGATTGAGGGTTGGGGATCCCTGGAGTAGAAAGCAATACCACTCTTCCACATATCACTAGCTGGCCTATGAAGTGTGCTGCCTGTGATTCATACTGGAGCAAATAACCATCTCTAAACAGCCTGATTCTTTCTATGTTTGTCTAGTCCAAAATTGCTGACTTGATAGCAGCAGATTTCACAGCTTAACAATGTATTGTGTAAAATGTTTTCTTCTACTGCTTCTGAATTGCTTGCATTGGTTTTTAATAGATGAGTCAGAGTTCTAATATTATGAGGGCAGGAGGCAAGGCATATCCATGATCTACATTTTCTGTAATATGTATGATATACATCTACCACGTCTTTTTTTCTTGATTTTGCTTCAAATTAAAAGCAACCATTTATCCAGCTTGAAGTGTTTCTTTAGGAACTCATTGCAATTCTTATTTTATTTACTACCCAGGGCATTATGGGATTATTAGCCAACACACCCAATTCATTGCTCACTCTTTATTACAGCTGATTTGAAAATATATTTTTAAAGATCATCCTGAAAAGTCCAGGCTTAGTATTAGTCATGTGGAACACCTCTTCAGTTTGAAATTGTTAATTTATCCCTGTCTTTTGATTCCCTCTTTTGGGTACTTGCCCTTTTATTCCAAGGCTGCTGTATTTGTTCAGAAGTCTTCAAAAAATGATTTTATCTTTTTTAAAAAGTCCAAATATACAGTCTTGATAAAATGTTGTGCCCAAGTATACATGTTGATTTTTAAAAAATGTAGATTCACAAGACAAGAAGCTAAATTGGTCCCTTCTCTGCAAAGTTGCTAATTTTAAAAGAAGCTGTATTTTTTTTAAGATCAGTAATTTTACCTTTTAATTAAGAATCCTCAGATGACTGTCACAATAGAATATTTTATCTCTAATTTGTCATTTTTTTTGCTTTTTTAACCTTTATTTGTTTTGATACATCTAATTTTTCTCTTGCAATCATGGCATTGTTTCCAAATTCAATAACTTCTAAGTTATGGACAAGTTCAATCTCCATGTAATCATAAATCCAAAGGCTTTTTTGTGTCCTAGTAATGCAAAAAAATGTGAATCTGGGGCAGGGATTTAATATTTAAAGTGAAATTTGCTGCTTACAATATAGCATAAGCTTCAGAGATATATTTAAAAAGCTTAGAGTGAGTAAGCTGGGGCTGGGGTGATGTGGCTAGGGATTACCTATGATAACATGAATAGATAAATGTTGTAGACCTAACTGTTCTGAAGACATTATCTTCATGACCTGTAGACTAAGGGAACAAATTAATAGGGCATTAATGAGTGCCCTGCTTCTGGAACTGCAGGCAGCAGACCTGAAATATCAGCTGCAGAGAGGAGGATAAAGGATTTGGCATAAGGGCAATGGTAATTTTCTGTGGTTTCTGGTGGATGCAAAATAAAATAAACATTGTGTATCACTGTAGAGCCAAAAGTTACCAACTCATGATTTATCTCTTTATGCCTGTTGAGAAAGCCAGCCTGTGAGGACTATGACGGGTGTCAAACTGCCAGCCCATGGGCTGGATGCGTCATGTGAGCCACCCCAGCTCTGGCAAGGGGAAGTTGCAATACATCACAACACGTCACGGGATATGGTGAGTTTGACACCCCTGATCTATGAGGATCCTTGCCTCAAATCAAACCACTTTCATTATAACAATGTTAGAATTCTCAGATCTGTACATCTGATGGCTGGTCACTGCCAAAATTTGTGATCTGTTTTCACAGAGGTTTCAGGCGAATCTGATCCACATTTTATGCCACACTGATGTCCAAAGTTTCCAGCTGCCAGTTATCTGAAACTTGATGTTTAAATGTGTAAATGTTTGTGAGTCAGAGGACATATGAATCTCCAGGGTTGTGTCATAGTGATGTCATCAAGTGTCGGATTGTGGTGACTCATTCTTTGCAAACCCAGCCTTTGATTTGAAGATTTCATGTGAATGCCTTCTTCAGTTAACAGGATCCGTACTCGGACTCGTATTTGCATCATGTCAGAGCTAAGAATGATTAGATCCAATAGTTAGGATAAAACCCATATGGACAGACATAATCTATTATTTGATTTTAAGAGCCATGGTGGCGCAGTGGTTAGAATGCAGTATTGCAGCCTAATTCTGCTGACTGCCACTAGTTTGATTCTCACCCACTCAAGGTTGACTCAGCCTTCCATCCTTCCAGGATCAGTAAAATGAGGACTCACGATTGTTGGGGGCCATAGGCCGACTCTGTAAAGCGCTTAAAGAGGGCTGTAAAGCACTGTGAAGCTGGTATCTAAGTCTAAGCACTATTGCTACTGCTACAATTCCAGGGGAATTTCCTGTTAAAATGATAATTTTTAATTTTAATTTAATTTTAATTTTATTTAGATTTATATACCGCCCTTTCCCGAAGGACTCAGGGCGGTTTACAGGGCATTTAAAAAACAGTCAATACAAACGTTAAAACAAATTAAAAGAGATTAAATAGAACCCTGAGAGAATTAAAACCCAGTTAAAATTAAAATTAAAATTAAAAATATTCTCAGCCTGGGCCAGAGAGCTCGAAGAGCCGGCCAGAGAGCTCAGTATGTCAGTATGTTCCATCTTGATCTTTTGATACCCCCAAACCTTACTCGCTTTAGGCACGTATGCATCTTGGCCGGGGGAGGGGCACCCAGATGCCATTTCTGGACAAGATCTTTGCCAAGAGAAATGACAGCAGGCTGCCTCAAATACAGCAGACAGGCACCCCCTCCCTCCCTCCCCAAATCTAAATGGGGCTTCCAGACACTTTAAAGCAGGGGGTCTTCAAACTTGGCCCTTTTATGACTTGTGGACTTCAACTCCCAGAATTCCTCAGCCAGCATACGCTGGCTGAGGAATTCTGGGAGTTGAAGTCCACAAGTCATAAAAGGGCCAAGTTTGAAGACCCCTGCTTTAAACTTCCAGTCTCTGGCCTTGTCTGGAACTGTGCAAGGTGTTGACTTGCAAACCATCTGGAAAGGCACCAGGTGGCCTCGGGGTACCTCCCCCCATCCCAACTGTACGCACTGGTGTGAGGGTCGATAAACAAGACCTCGGGGAGGGGGTGCGGGGGGGGCCGAATCGCCTTCCCTCTGCCGCCTCCCTCTCGGTCACGTGGTTGCGAGGAGAGCCGCCTCCTGCCCCTCAGCGCGGAGGCGCGTGCCGGGGAGTCAAGAGCTTCTCCTTGGCGTCGCAGCGGCCGAGCTGCGGCCGGCCGGGGTGGTCTGCGCTCCCGCCGTTTGGCCGCTCTTTCCTCGCCCGCAATATGCCTCCGCTGCTTTCCGGCTGGTCGCCATGCCTGGGATTCGCGGGCGTCCGCCGGCTTCCACGCTGCTGGGATTGGCCGCCGCGTCGCTTTTCCTCTTCTTGTTGCTGAAGAGCCGCCCGGGCTCCGCAGCAGCAGCAGCAGCCGCCGCCACCGGCGCCGTCGGCTTCACCAGGCGGCCTCAGCAGCAGCAGCAGCAACAGCAGCAGCGAGCCGGCTTGTCGACACCCTCTTCCTCCATGGCTGCTCCGGGTAGGTGCCCTCGATTTGCAAAGGGTTTCTGCCGGCGACCCAAACGCCGGGCTTTGAACGGCATCCTCGGCGTCCCCTGGCATCTTTCGACGCCTCTGTGTGTGTGTGTGTGTGTGTGTGTGTGTGTGTGTGTGTGTAGGTAGGTAGGTAGGTAGGTTGGTTGGTTGGTTGGTTGCGAGGGATGCCTCTCCTCCCTCCCTCCCTGCTTTCAGTCACCCGGAGAACCACCAGCCATCCCCTTTCCTTTGCATCGGCTTCCTTCCGTCCGTCCTTCTCTCTTCATTTTATTCCTCGGCGGGGAGCACTTCGCGCTCCCTTATTTTTTCCTCCTTTTTTTTTTCCTTCCCCCTCCCCCCGCCCGCTCCGCCTGCGGTAGGACTTGGCTGGCTTTCCTCTGGGGATGGCGGATTTCTGCCTGGCGCTTGGAAGGCTGGACCCGCGAGGGCTCGCCCTGGAGGAAGAGAGCATCTAGTCGTTCCTCGGGCGGGCCCCGCTGCGCCGACGTGCTCTTGGCCGCCTCCCTCCTCCTCCCCCCCACCAGCAAGGATGTAAACGGCCTCCTTGTTTTCTCACCCACTTGGCCGCCACCTCGCCCCCCCTCCCTCCCTCCCCGCTGCCTTTCCCCGTCGCGTCCTTTTCTCTCCCTCGCTTTTGCCAATCGGAGCCGTCTCACTTGACTCGCCTTCAGGTGGACGGGTAAAAGCCAGGATGCTAGAATGGATTCTTTCTTTCCCCCACCTCGGTTAAAAAGAAAAAAAAAGAAAAGCAATCGAGCTCGAGAAGAGCGATCTTCATCAAAAGGTTCCTCGATGGTTAATGAGGGGGGGAGGGCGAAAGGTTGGTTTCCCCTCTGTAGGGAAATGAGGTTGGCTTCCTCCCGTGGGAGGATTGTAATGGTGTATGTAGTACAGGGGTAGGCAACCTCGGCTCTTTTATGACTCGTGGACTTCAACTCCCAGAATTCCTGAGTCAGCTCTGCTGACTCAGGAATTCTGGGAGTTGAAGTCCACGAGGCATAAAAGAGCCGAGGTTGCCTACCCCTGGTGTAGTAGCATAAACCTCTCTGGTCCCCAATGGAGAATGTGATCTGCCTCTTCTTTCTCCACCACCTTAACTTTTATTTCTTCTAGGTTGAACCCTCCCCTCCTTTTAGCTTGCTTCCATCCCCTCAATTTGTGCCTGAGTTATCATGGGATTTTTAATTAATGAATTTTAATCTTAAATTTGTATTAATTTTATGGGCATTGTTTAATTATGTTTTAATAATCTTAATTTTTGTATCTAGTTTTTTATGTATTGCCCTGTTCACCGCCCTGAGTCCCTAGGGAGAAGGGCGGTATATAAATTAAATTAATAAATTAATAATAATAATAATAATAATAATAATAATAATAATAATAATAATAATAAACCGTTATTGTCAAAGTACAACATGTGTACATTGAGATTAGCTGAGCCTCTCCCCCCCCCTGCTCTCTCCCCCCCAACACACAGTGACAACAAACCCTCCATCCCACCACACTATGTGAACCAACTACAACACACACCGGCCTCCCAAGTCAATTCTGCATAAGATTATGTCCCATTTAAAAGCCTAACAGCCCACGGATCAAAGCTTATTTTTCAGCCTGTTGGTACGGCTGGCTATATTCCTATAATCATATAACAGGATTTTCATTATTTTTCTCCCTGGAACGGTAACCTGCAAATTTCGGAAACCACAGTATGTAGCTCGGCTGTGGATCAACAAATCGGGTCTGTTCCTGGCCTGTTAAGTTTCACATTGGGGGGGGGGCTATAATAAATTCATTCAATTTTAGTAGCACGTTGATTTTTTTAAAAAAAATCCCCAAGGATTTTTCCCCAGGTAGCAGGTGAGGTGCCTTCCCTTTGATGCCTTAGCTTTTCCTTTAAGTCTGGCAGACTCCCCTTTTCTCCTTAGCTTTTCCTTTAAGTCTGGCAGACTCCCCTTTTCTCAGGGGATTAGGCTAGACACATGGTGTCACTTGTTATTTATGGATTGCGCTGCTGGGGAAAGGTCTTGACCATTGTGTGCTTAATGAAGCAGCTTCCTTGCCTCTTGGGAGGTGTGAATTAGCCCTCCAGTTGCTCTTCCTTCCCCACTATGCGATTTAATTGCTCCAGGAGAGCAGCTGCAATTCTACTTTAAAGCGAATATGAAAGCAGCTCCTTTGGCATATGGCCACTTGATTGTCTTTCACAATTACCCTGTAATCACAGAAAGGAAAATATTTTATTCTTACTTGTACAAGATGTCTGTGATCTGTAGGCCCAGGGACCAAAATTTAAGCAGAAGAGAGTTTTGGATTTATTTTATTTTTTTGCATTTTGTCTGTGTAGGTGCACATATGTATTCAGTATATATCTAGATGTCATTTGCACTTCTACATTAGTGCAAATGCTAGTGTTTGAATGTGCTGTTGAGCAACTCCATTTTCTGCTTTCATTGGGAATTGGTTCAAATAATGCCATGTATGACACATCCAGCCAGGAGTGTAGATATCTAGTGATCTGTGACTGCATCTTTGGTGGTTTAATTTATGGTTTAATTTACAAAAGAAGTGTTGGCTTGTGACATTGCCTATAATTTTTAATCATAAAGAAAGGTGAGTTTTTTCCCCTTCCTAATCAGAGTGTACTTTGCTGACTCCTTTTCTCTTAAATCTTCAAATGTTATATCACTTTGTGTTATCCTTTTAAGGATAAGTGGTGGCTTTGCAGTATATTCTGTATGCTGCTTAAAAGTGGTCTTTAGTTTGTAAGGTAATCAGTGCTTTTTTGTAAAAGAAAAAGGTGCCAGAACTCACACATGTCATACAACCCACCTTGCCTACCCTACAAGGTTCCATCCAAAAAAGGTGCCGGAACTCCGTTCTGAGCGTTCTATGAGAAAAAAAGCCCTGAAGGTAATATTTGGGAGAATATGGGAGGCTAAGATGATCATTTCGAACTCTTTATGTTCTCATCAGTTAGTCATACCCTTTATCTGAGATTCGATATATAATCAGCCCGGGTTCGAATCTCAGATAAAGGGTATGACTAACTGATGAGAACATAAAGAGTTCGAAATGATCATCTTAGCCTCCCAAATTCTTTATTAGCAATTTGAATAATTTGCACAAATAATGAGCTGTCATAAGTTGACTAGTTCCTGTGGATAAGCCCTGAGCCGGGCCAAAACAGGAATGAAAGAGTTAATTAGCAAGGTCCATTCAAAAAGCCTTGACAAAATACTTAAACATACATTTGCCTTGCCTTCCAGCTAATATAAGAGAGAAGGAACCCGTGGCTCAGGAGGTTAAAACACTGCCTGATATATAATCAGCCCGGGTTCGAATCTCAGATAAAGGGTATGACTAACTGATGAGAACATAAAGAGTTTGAAATGATCATCTTAGCCTCCCAAATTCTTTATTAGCAATTTGAATAATTTGCACAAATAATGAGCTGTCATAAGTTGACTAGTTCCTGTGGATAAGCCCTGAGCCGGGCCAAAACAGGAATGAAAGAGTTAATTAGCAAGGTCCATTCAAAAAGCCTTGACAAAATACTTAAACATACATTTGCCTTGCCTTCCAGCTAATATAAGAGAGAAGGAACCCGTGGCTCAGGAGGTTAAAACACTGCCTGATATATAATCAGCCCGGGTTCGAATCTCAGATAAAGGGTAAGACTAACTGATGAGAACATAAAGAGTTCGAAATGATCATCTTAGCCTCCCAAATTCTTTATTAGCAATTTGAATAATTTGCATATATATATATATATATATATATATATATATATATATATATATATATATATATATGGATCAGGACTACTTGAAATTAGCAGCTTATCATTTATGTCTTAAGCATCATCATGTTAATTCAGTGTAGCTTGAATTTCTCTCCAGTGAGAGAGTCAAGAATACATTATTCTTTATGGAGATGTGATTCTATAATGGATTAAGCAGCAGCCATGTGAAAGATAAAGTGATATGACTAAACGAACCTGGGTTTTTTAATAAGATTAAGAGTGGGAGATAATTTTGATCCACGTTTTTATGCAACCTGAGCTTATTTGCATTTATCTGATAATAGGTAGACCATAGCATAGTTATGATTTAGCTTGTGTATTCCTCTGAATTTTCAAATACAGTTAGTGCTTCAATAGCTGATTAATAAGTGAGGAATAGCTTATTATTCAATAGTTAAATAATAAGTGAGGATTTAAAACGTATTATGGAAAATGTCATGGAAGTAATTGCAAATATTTTGTGAGGCTTTTTAAAAATTCAGTGGGCTACTAAAACTGAACTTATTATGGCCTGAATGTGAAACTGACAGACCAAGAACAGACTGATTTATTGATCCATAGCTGAGCTACATAGTTTCTGAAATTTGCACCTTACTGTTCCAGAGAGAAAATAATGAAAATTCTGTTACATGGGATTTCAGCCAACTAATTGCCATTTTAAATAATAGGAAATTTATTATTTTTCTTAAAATCAGAGAAACATAGATAAAACAGGAATGAAATCTAATTGTTTACCATGTTTAAATCAATGACATCAAATATTTTACAGTAAGTAGTCATAAAACAGATATAAACACTTCAAAATTTGCTCAGCTTATAAACCATCTTGATTTTTATTTGGTTTGCATGAGATTCAGGATGAGGGACTATGGTGGAATAGGGGAATACTTGAAGATAATCTGAAACTAGTGCCACAAAATTTTAGCTTGAATATATATATATATATATTTGGAAAGAGACAAGAAATCCAGAAGAATCCCAGTAGAGGTGAAATAAATGAATACACTGGTAAAAATTATGCATGAAATTGTTTATCGCAAGAATAATGTTTATAAACGTGTCACTTCTTATTCTGAAAGGCTATTCAGAAAAGTAAAAGGGAAGTAATTTTTTATGGAAATAAAAATAACTGATCAAGAACCTTTTAAAATAGGATGTGAGGACACAAATTCTGATAAAAGAATTTAAGTATAATAATTATGTATTTAAATATATATCATAGAACGTGTGGTATACAAGTCATGAATGCTTCAAGAAAAGAATGGAAAGCAAATGTAAGAAAAATTGTGAGATCCCAAACAATAATAACCTGAGAAATAAATGAACTGCCATCATTGGGCTCAAGAGAAGAAGAAGTTCATTGGAGACCGAGAGAATTTTGGAACAATCTGGGAAAGGCACTATGAAGAGGATCAATGTTCTAACAGTGTATGGGATGGGAAGGGGAAGATGTGGATACAAAAACAGGGTGGACAGAACCGGCATAAACATGTTTCAAGCAAAATATCTATGCCCTCGGTCTGGAAGATGACAAGAGATCAAGTTATAGAATTCAACACTGAGTTAATTCCACCCAAAGAAGCTTCTGTTGGAAGATACTTTACAAGGAAAGAACACAAAATTGTTTTGTTTGATCAGGGGTAAAATAAGTACTTTTGTAAATGTTGAAAATCTTATATGACTTTTCTTCCTGAAAATAGTTAAAATGTCTTGGGTGATTTTTGCTTTTCTTAATTAAAAAAGGATTGAATACAGTATAGGAAGAGAAGAAAAGCGTATGAAAGCTAAAAGAGGAGGAGAGAAAATAAAAGTTGCTCATGACTACTGTAAAGAAGACTGGAAGTCGTCCTTTCTTTATAGTAGACATGTCAAACTCACGACGTCACATTATGTTGCACAACGTATCAGGACTGTTTTGCCATTGCCGGCAATGGGGTGGGTGCGGCTTCTGCGTGATGCATCCGGCCCGTGGGCCGACAGTTTGACACCCCTGGTTTTATAGGATCTTTTTCTTTCTTTTTTTCTTTTCTGCATTTTCTTTCATCTTTTTCCTTTTCCTTCTGTTTTATATTTTTTTTCCATTTTCTTTTACTCATCTAAAAAAATTTTGCAATAAAAAGTATAAGGAAAGAATGATTTACACAGGAATTCTGTATGTGAACAAATCTATTATTATACCAAATATCAGCATACATCTGTGTTTATATACAGTAATGAGGAAGAGGATGTATAACTCTTTTGTTTGTACTTGTTTCCTTGCCTTAACCATGGTTTTACTAGAGGCACTATATTTCTTCACCCTATTCAGGCTCAAGAGATTAGTCTTGAGAATTGATCCTGTAGAATAGGAGATTGCTTTACATTTTAAGAACAAAGGAAAAATGTCATGGCCAAACTTTATCAGTCTCAGTATGCAAAATTTAGAATAAGGGAATAATAAATGAATAGTAATAACGAATAATAAAAATAATAAATTTCATGAATAATGGAAGAATTTGAACCCAGGTGTCCTTAGTCGAAATTTAACATGTAGCTGGTCTCACTAGCTTTTATTGCAGGGGTATCAAACTCGATTTCATTGAGGGCCGCATCAGCATTGCGGTTGCCCTCAAGGGGCCGGGTGGGTATGGCCAGGGTGGGCGTGGCCTACTGGGTGGGCGTGGCTAAAGTGCGTATGGCCTACTGGGTGGGCGTGGCCAGCTCTACATCGTTCACATCAAGGATGCCTATGTGGACCTGGGCAGGAGTGGGACAGATCTGAGGGTCTGTGGCAGAAGGAGGGTCTCTGGGCCGGGGCCAAGGCAGTGGGGGCCGTTCCCTCACTGTTTCCAGGATGGCTTCACGGGCCGCATGAAACCACTTCGCGGGCCGGATCCGGCCCCCGGGCCTTGTGTTTGACATGTCTGTTTTATTGGATAGCAACTTATATAATACTCAATCCCCGTTGGGCATTCAAGTTGGTATGATGGTATATGTAGGGCCAACCATTTAGATAGTTTAGGAAAGCTGATATAAGAATTGAATATTTCCTGCTTTTTAATTGCATGGACAATCGTGAATTCTTGATTATTTATGTGGAGTTATTCTATAGAAATTGATCTTTTTGTTGAAATAATACATATTAGTCCACCTTTCTTCATTATAATTCGAGGTATTTGAAAGTAATGACTCGGCATATGATACATTTTCTCTTAAATTCTTTTGTAAGAGAATTGATTCTATAAGGATTGTATAAGATTGATGATTTATCTTAGCTCACTGGGCTTGTTAGTTCTTTGTCCTTGTATTTGCCTCTATTGATTACTTTTCTATGAAAAATTCAATGGACAAAGTTGAAAAAAACCCACTTTCTACAAATTAGCTTGTCTTCATGTAAATATCAACTTTGCCTTCTAAATATTTTATCACATATATATTATTTATTAACATGTATTTAGCTTTTAAGTTTCGTGAGCAGTGCCTGAATTAATTTGACAGCAGGTGTTTGATACATTATCTTGAAGCCGAAAAGAAGGATGCCAAGTAGTGGCACATATTTAAATACATTAGATTCTGTAGTTATCTCTGATTATAATTAGTAACTTTAAGATGGTGACCCTACCCCAAATTGAGGGATTACAGGGTTATAAAAAGGGAATTTAAAAAGGAGTTGTGTATGGTAATCTGTCCCTGCCTTGGCACCAGTGCGACAGAAGTTGTGACACTGAATTGAAAATACTTAGGTTGCAGCGTGTGCACACGTATGCGTATGAACCAGTTATATCTGCTAAGTTCTTTTTCATATAAATTTCTCTCGGAGAAGCTGAAGCCTTTTTTATCTCCTTCTGTATTTCATAGCTGACTGTTCCTGAGCAGTGCCTTGCCTTCTGTTTTTCTGCAGTAAAATTATGGCTGCTTAACATCACATTCCCTGTGGTGTGTCACACCACACGGAAAACTGTTGGTAAACTCTATCTGGAGATTGTATTTTTATTGCTTCAAAATTGACAGGTGGTCTGGCACCTTTATGGCAATTGTTTGGTTCGGGGGGGGGGAGTCATGTATTTATAGTTATTAGAACCAGAAACATTTCAACCAGCTCTGAAAGATTCGAAAGTAGTGCATGGAATTCTTTCATAGTGCAGGATGGTGATAGGAATCTTAGAGCTTGAACGGATTTACTGTCAAACATCATTTCCCCCCAAATGTATCTCTTGGATTAAAAATTATCTATATAGTATATGTTATATGTTATTTCTTTGCATGAGAAGGAAGGACTCACTGGAGAAGAGCCTAATGCTGGGAAAGGTTGAGGGCAAGAGAAGAAGGGGACGGCAGAGAATGAGGTGGCTGGATGGAGTCACTGAAGCAGTAGGCGTGAGCCTAAATGGACTCCAGAAGATGGTAGAGGACAGGAAGGCCTGGAGGAACGTTGTCCATAGGGTCACGATGGGTCGGATACGACTTCACAACTAACGACAACAACAACTTTGTATTTATTTCCTTGTTTGCTACCTTTAAGATAAAAGCCATGGCTAGAAGAAGGAGCCTGTTCTAAATCATTGGTCCATGCTGTCCTACCACTGCTAGTTCAAATCTTTCAATTATAGCCATGTGAGTTGGATTAATTCTGAGTTTGAACAGCTAGTAAGGTGTGGCTGCTTCTCCTCTCACAAGAGCAGCCTGACATTGCACACTGAAGCATTGACAGCTCTAGCTACAAGCCAATCCTACATAGGTCAGGACTACTAGATAGATAGTAACTGAATGTTGCAAGTTCAAATGAGTCTCTTTTTCTTCACTTTATCTTTGTGTGAACTAGGTAGAGAGGCCTTGTCTGAGAGCTTTTCTCAAATTAATTTCCTGGAGAGGGCTTAAGCCCTGCTTATCTGACCACTTCTTTGCTAACAGCTTTTCTTGCTGACCTTTAAGGCCATTCTCTATGTGCCCTCTACAAGCATTAGCAGAATGAAAAGTCGATTGATCCCATCATTATGCCAAATCCCTAAGAATGCCAGGTATTGTGTAAGTTACATGCATGTAACTAATGAAAGGGTGTCAAAAGGTTGGTGGAGAGCTGTCCAGTTTTTTTTCTGTATGAATTGTGATTATAACTGTTGTAGTTCATAGCTTATTTTTTACAAAGAATCCTAATCTAATGCTTGGTTGAAGAAAATGTGATATTCTTCAGACAGAAATCCATTCAACTAAATAGTACATGCCATTTGGACCTTTTAGCTTTTACAAAGAGGTGTTCAGGGTATTTTTTTTATTGTAATTTCAAATGAATCTGAAATTATAGGGCAGCGGCTCCCAACCTTTTCTATATCCTGCACCCCTAGAACACTTCTGATATATTCTCGTACCCCTTACAAAAATTCAAAATAACGACAACGAATTATGCAATACACACTATAATTTTGAAAACCCAAGTTTTTGCCCCCCCTGGAATATCATCTCGCACCCCCAGGAGGTGCAAGCACCCCAGTTGGGAACCCCTGTTGTAGGGATTTTAGTAGGAGGAAATTAAATTATTCAAGTGTAACATCTTGCTGATAGTAATTTTTTCCGAGTTCTGGAAATGAGTTTATTTGGATTTTTATTTTCCTTCTGTGCTAGCTATCCACATCTTTGTACTATTGCTGCTTCAGAAAGTAGCTTCTCTTGGTCACTAGGTTGATGTACAGAGGTTTCTAAAAAATACGCTGAATGATAAAATGCTGAAAGTGGGTCCTGTTTTTTAATTATGATGATCATGATTATTAAGACGTTTAATTCAGTTGTCTACCTCAAAAGTTCCTAAACTTTCTTGGTTTCCTTGGTGACATAATTTTTTAATTGTGTGCCTAGGCCAAAAGAACTGTATTGTTTAGTTTTGTGAAGTCACTTGCTTCAGATGGGAGGCCATATAAATTACATAAATAAAAATAAAAAATATCTAAATATCTAACAGTTGCATCTATTAAACAGGTTCAAAGTTAAAATACCCTGTGGAAATCCTGTGAATTTGCCACAACATTCCAGGATACTGCAGCACACCATTTGGGAATTGCAGATTTACAGATGATGCTTGTGATGATCACATAAATTTTACTCCTTGGCTGGATGTGTCTGTAATGGATGTGAGAATGACAGGAGGAGACAGGAGGGAGAGGGAAAGGAGATATTGGAAAGGAAAATTAAATCAGGGGAGAAATATTTGCAAACTTACAGGATTCTGCTACTATACACTTACAATAAGTGTTAGCTGCATGGTTTGTGTGTCTTGTCTGGATTACTCTGAAGAGCAGATAGTCTTGGTGAGTTAATGCTGTTGTGCTTTGAGTCCTCTTTATCTGGAGCAGAAAGTGATGCTATGGCTTACTGGTCTCCCCATCGTATTTATAGCATAACTTGAATTAAGCTGACTTTGTAATAAGGCCGCTTGGGGTGTGTGTGAAAGCCCTAACAAGCAGGCATATACATAGAATGAAGGCTACTGCTAAGCTTGTAAGCCGCCCTGAGTCTTCGGAGAAGGGCGGGATATAAATGGAATTAAAATAAATAAATAAAATAAATAAAAACATCTGGCGTCTCCATGGCTGTAGTCTGTATTGGATGGTCCTAAGCAGGGTTTGTGTGTGTGTGTGCGTGCGCACGCTTATTTGTGGATTTACAGATATTGTATGATACTTTCCAGACTATTGAGTTTCTTTTAGTTGATATTTGTATAGACCTCTTCCAAGGCCTTTTTTCCAACTGTTTGTCCATCAATCCCAAAGGAAAAATCTCTGATCCCAACTGTATATTAATCTTTAGAGTCCTCTGAACCAGTGAATATATTTGAATCCAAAATTTTCTAGCTTTTTCACATATCAAGCATGATAAAATTTATCTAATTATTGTTGACATTTCTAATATGAATTTGAATTGCCTTGTACTTTCTAATCTAGACCATTTCTCTGATAACAAATCAACAGTACATCATTTTTATTTTAAAAAATCCCTTTAAGATTTATAGCGTAATATAAATTTCAATCCTTTCATCTGTTGATACAGGCAGTGGTGGGATTCAGCCGGTTCGCACCACTTCGGCAGAAACGGCAGCTAATTTTTTATTGCCCAGGCCCAGAATGGACTTCCGGAGGTGGCATCCACACAGAGAACCGGTTGTTCCCATAATTGAATCCCACCACTGCATACAGGTATCATTTGGGTTATATAAAGACTGTTAGGAATTAATCAGGGGTGTCAAACTCAATTTCATTGAGGGCCACATCAGCATTGTGGTTGCCCTCAGGGGGCCGGGTGGGTATGGCCAGGGTGGGCATGGCCTACTGGGTGGGCGTGGCTAGAGTGCATATGGCCTACTGGATGGGCATGGCCCATCAGCTGTACATCGTTCACATCAAGGGTGCCTATGGGGGCCTGGGCAGGAGTGGGACAGATCTGAGGGTCTCTGGCAGGAGGAGGGTCTCTGGGCAAGGGCCAAGGCAGTGGGGGCCGTTCCCTCACTGTTTCCAGGATGGCTTTGCGGGCCACATGAAACCATTTCGCGGGCCGCATCCGGCCCCCGGGCCTTGTGTTTGACATGTCTGAATTAAATCATTGGATTAGCAAAAATTGATAAATTATCCATGTGCTTCATTTTGGCACAAGGTTATATAGTCCAACTATATTTTTGTTAATATTCCCAACTGTGGCATTCCGTTTCTAGCACTATACCACCACTACTAACATCCAAAAATGGTAGCACAGTAGGATGTGGAGGCAATACATAATGTTTGCATGCATGATGCACACACATATAAATAAAAGAAACAGTGAAATCACTTGCCCATAGAGGAAAAAATAAATCCTGGGTAAGAAGGAACCATTATTGGTTATGTCCTTCCTGGCAATCACATTATTAATAGATAGTCCCTTTCATCACAGCCATTTAACAAGATTGTCCAATATACAGAGGCAGCATAGTAATTAAGATCTACACTTGGACCCAGGTTTAATTTTCCATTCAATCATAAAGCCTTTTCATGATTTTTAGATCAGCCACCACTTTTTTTTAATCTGGACTGTTCTCAGAATGACAAATCTACTGACCAACTCAGAAAGGTTTAATGACCCCATCCTATATGACCAGTCCCATCTTTCTAAGGAATGTTTGTGTATCCTGCCACAAATAGTTGGGGTGGGGTTTTGAGGGTCATGAGAAAATACTCTCCAATACAATAGTGGCTGCTACATGGAACAGCTTTCTCCAAAGATATTGGCCTGGATTCTTCCCTGGTTTTATTTTTAAGATGTTCTTGTTGCAGTGTTTTAACTTTGGGGAAATAGGTATGAAATTTAAAGGCTGATCGTTCCTGACTGACTGTTAGAGAAAAAAATAATTGTTGATTTTTTTAAAAAAAGTATTATCTTATGTACATTGCCTTGGATGGTTTTGCTAAAAGAAAATGCAAGATTAAAAGTCTCCCTAATATTAAAAAGAATAACTATATTGACAAAGCTACTTTAGTGCTCAGGACAAATGAAATTATTCTCTTGTTTGCAGACACAATTAATAGCGTATAAGAAGTGGAATAGCGATAGGAAGAGTGCTCTTTAAAAGATTTATGAATCTTGATAGCGTAGCACTAACAACAACAAAATCACTATCCCTAGGATTATGCAGTTGATAAAGCAGTCTAAGTGGGGGTTGAGACTGAGAAATCAGCAAGGTTGGAGTTTATATCAAGACTATAAGTTCACCGGAGTTTTAGCGTTCGAAACAAATCTGTTCTTATTTCTCAGAGTTCTGAATTTGGAATGTGATTATTTAAAAATAAAATAAGAGATATGTAGAATCTCAGCTTTGCCATGGAAACAACTATTTCCTGAGATAATGTGCATACATTTGTGTATTTTTTTATCACCTTCAGCTTTAAATGATTTTCCAAAATGTGTATTTTGTACTTAGTTATAGCAAATAACTGTAAGAAATAGTTGTGGTTCCAGCAATGTCATGTTTGTTTCCTAGTTGCTGCATACTCAGCTCCTCTTGCTTTCTGCAAATTTTTGCAATGTTGGCTGGGGAATTCTGGGAGTTGAAGTCCACACATTTCAAGCCACCAAGGTTGGCAGACACTGGTGTAGACAAAAGAGGAGATGGGCATTAAAACAATCCAATTTTATCAACCTTTGACATTTACTTTCAGCATATTGCTCAGAAGCTTCTTTGTTTCATCAGATTTGTCTCTTATACAAGTGATCCTCGACTTACAACCATTTATTTAGTGGCTGTTTGAAGTTACAACAGCACTGGAAAAAGTGATTTCTGACCATTTCTGACCATTTTTCTTACGAACATTGCAGCATCGCCCCATGGTCACGTGATCAAAATTCGGACGTTTGGCAACTGACTCGTATTTATGACGGTTGCAGTGTCCCAGGGTCACGTGATCACCTTTTGTGACCTTTTGACAAGCAAACTCATTCTGGAAGCCAGATTCTAATTTAATTGATTGTTACTAACTGCAGTGATTCACTTAACAATTGTATCAAGAAAGGTTGTAAAATGGGGCAAAACTCACTTAACAATTGTCTTGTTCAGCAACAGAAAATGAGAACTACCTGTACATCTATAAAAGCCTGCAGAAATAGCATGTGGATCATACTGATCCAAGAGATGTGTTCAGACCTGAAAGAACTGGAATACATTTATTTGCTGCTGCTTCTACAGATAAACACTTTGTTTTAGTCATAATTACTTAAAATGGATGTCACCAGATAGATAGATAGATGCACCTGAGGAAGAAAGAGAAGAAGAGGAGGAGGAGGAGGAGGAGGAGGAGGAGGAGGAGGAGGAGGAGGAGGAGGAGGAGGAGGAAGAAGAAGAAGAAGAAGAAGAAGAAGAAGAAGAAGAAGAAGAAGAAGAAGAAGAAGAAGAAGAAGAAGAAGAAGAAGAAGAAGAAGAACATCCATTCAGTTGTGTCATTCTGTGGGTCAGGTCTCCCCACATCTTCCAATCTTGCACTACTTTGAGTTGCTCTATGTCTATGCTCTAGAGCTGGTGTCATCTTTGATGGTGTCCTGCCACTGTATTCTTCCTTTTACTGCTAATTCTTCCAAACATAAGTGAATTCCCATGCATGGCAGGGCCAAAATAAATGAGCAGTTTTGTGATTTTACTTTCCAGTAACACCTCTGGTATTATACTCTCCAGTACTTGTTAGTCATTTTTGCTGTCCAACAAATAACACAGGAGCCTTCTCCAGCATCACAGCTCAGATGAGTCAGTTTTCTTTCTGTCACACGTACAACACATAAAACACATTTGAATATAAACATTGTACTTTACCATTACACCAATTGTGGTTTATTTAGAACAAGGGGGTCAAACTCGCAATGTCATGTGACATGTCATGACGTGACATTTTTTCCATTGCTGGCAATGGGGTGGGCACGTTTTTGGCATGACACATCTGGCCCACGGGCCGGCAGTTTGACACCCCCGATTTAGAAGACCATCATTATGTGGAATAGAAGAGAATATTTGTAGCTGAGGGTTGAACTACGAGTCTGTAGTGCTGTCTGAGCTTGGTTGTTTTCTCACAAATGTTTCATTAGCCAACTAGGTAACGTCATCAGTGCTAGAAGGGAATAGCCTTAATTTTTGGAATCCATCAAAAATCCAAAGCCCTTTATTCATAATATAATTTGCTCATGGCCTTTGTCATGATATGGGGTTTAAAAAACACTATTTCCTGTTCTATTAATTTAAAATATGATTTATTCACCGAAAAGTTAAAACAGTCCCATTTATTTAAGTTTTTGAATTAATATTTGAATGTAAATGGTAATCAGTTTAAATGTCCTCTTTCTTGAAGTATTCATTATGAATTTTAAAAATGCACAGAACATATGTGGTACAATTAAATGCAAGTGTTAGTTTTTCCCAGTTAACTTCATTGTTTTTTTAAGACTCTGGTGGCAGCACAATAGCCGCTCCTTTTCCTACAGCAACTTCCTAGGGGAAATTAAACTCCTATTCTCACCTTCCACTTATCAGTTCACTAGAAGAAAAAGTCTGTGTTTGTGTGCCTGGCCCACCTCCAGACCTGTGACAGACTCTTACAGAGAGGCACAGCTTCCCCATGAGTTGTCTTACTGGGGTGAGCTGAATCTATTGACTACTTTTATTGTTGGCCTTCTGTGATAACTGTGCATGCCGAGTTAATGTATGTAGTAAGAAGACTGGTATCTTCAGCACAACAGATTTCTTCTTTATAGGTCAGTGCACCTTTCATATCACCAGTACGTCTGAGCAGGAGATAGCACGAATGAGACATGGAAAATGATGTTCATTCAGCCATGACCAAATAAATCACCCTGGGTGAGATCCTTAGCAAGTGAGATGGAAATGCATATTGGAGATAGCTTTTGGAAAATCTGAAGCATACATCAGGAATTTTTTGAAATAAGGCAAACAGAAAAGACTGGAAAAAGATTTCTGGGCTGGTTTAGTGCTGAGTGTTCTGTTCCAGCCTACGACCGGCCCTATTTGTGTGTTGGGGACAACTCCTTTTTACAGTCAATAGGCTGAAAAAACTTAACCCAAATTTATTTACAGTTCAAACAAAAAAGCAACAGAATATTTCCTTCAATAAATAAATCAAAATATCAAACAACAGTCAACAAACAAGAGTCAAACAGATTAGCAAGAACAGACCAGAATTCTCTTAGAATGTCTTCAAATGGTTGCCTTCAGCAACCAGCCCCGCCCACACCTTCCCCTTTTATTATCAGTCCCAAGGCGTGGCTTCTCACTGCCTTCTCCTCCTCTCACTGAGTTGCCTCATTGATTTTCTCTGCTCTGCTCTGCTGGATTGCCTTCTGCTTCTAGCGTCTCTGAACAGATTCAGCTGTGACTCTTCTGAGTCCGACACCTTGTACTCACACAGCTGGGCCTCATGAGGAACATGACTGGAGGGGCCAGGCTGAGAGTCCTGCAGTGTATCAGAGCCTCCCTCTGACACCAAAGGCTCTCCAAACCCCTCTTCCTTCTCCTATTCATTGGACTCAGCTGCTGGGAGCACAGGCTGACACTGAATCACAACACTGAGGAAGAAAATGTGAGAACCCCCCTCCTCCCTCTCCTTTCCAATGCAAGCCAGCCCCTTGCTCTTTATATCCCAAACCTCTATATTTAATTGATAGTAATTCCTTTACAGTTTGGTCCTTGGCTGTAAGCATAGATTTGTGGAATTGAAGCTTTTATATGGTACCATATATTCCTATATTTGACAACACTGAGCAAAACTAGGCCGCTAAATAGCTGTGGAAAGGATGATACCAGTTATTAGGAACTGAGGAAGTGAGATTTCTCAATAACAATAAACAAATGAACAACCTGTTACTGGAGATCACTGCCTCCACATGTATTAAAGGACTGTCAGAATCTTGATCTTTTTTATAAGCAAAACAGAAGTTGTTGCTACAAGTATTTGTCCTTACATTAGCTATAGAAAACGTGAGCCAGCCTTCATTGACAGTAATTCAAGTGGTAATAAATCATATCTGAAGGGATAGCGTCCAGAAATCCATTGCTGTCTCCACTGAGGAGCCTTGAAATATACATTCTTTTTATGTGTATTCACCCATTATTGATTACATTAATAAGTAGCACTAATAAATAAATAAATAAAAAGCACTTAAAGTTTATTTCTGATCACCAGAACTAAGTGCTTGCTAGCATAGAGCCAAAATGGGAGCTGCCTTGCACAATAATGAATGTGTGCTAGTAAACTTTAAAGTCTTGAATAGATTAGATTATTTATTGCAATGGTATTCTGTATTTCTTCTTGAAGCTCAAGATGGTCTAGTAGAGAGGGAGGATATCCCTTTATATTATGGCCACATCAGCAAATCTATGAGGGAAAACAGGATGAGAGGAGACTGTCCTGAAAGAATTCCATTAAATTCTGTAGTGAACTGGGGAGCATAAATGTGAGTTTTCTTAGTTCTACAACAAACAATCAGTACAATACTTGGACTCACCTGATTTTAATAATAATAAAGTTAGAAGGGATCTTGGAGGTCATCTAGTTCAACCCCCTGCTCAGGCAGGAAACCCTATGCCATTTCAGACAAATGGCTGTACAGTCTCTTCTTAAAGACTTCCAGCATTGGAGCATTCACAGCTTCTGGAGGGAGGTTGTTCCACTGGTTAATTGTTCTAACTGTCAGGAAGTTTCTCCTTAGTTCCAGGTTGCTTCTCTCTTTGATTAGTTTCCATCCATTGCTTCTTGTCCTGCCTCTTCAGGTGCTTTGGGTAATAGCTTGACTCCCTCTTCTTTGTGGCAACCCCTGAGATATTGGAACACTGCTATCATGTCCCCCCTTGTCCTTCTCTTCATTAAACTAGACATAACCAATTCCAGCAACCGTTCCTTGTAAGTTTTAGCCTCCAGTCCCCTAATCATCTTTGTTGCTCTTTTCTGTACCCTTTCTAGAGTCTCAACATCTTTTTTTACATCATAGTGACCAAAACTGGATGCAGTATTTCACGTGTGGCATTACCAAGGCATTGTAAAGTGGTATTAACACTTCACGTGATCTTGATTCTATCCCTCTATTAATGCATCCTACCACTGTGTTGGCTTTTTTGGCAGCTGCAGCACACTGCTGGCTCGTATTTAAGTGATTGTCCACTAGGATTCCGAGATCCCTCTCACAGTTACTACTATTGAGCAAGGCACCTCCTAAACTATACCTGTGCATTTGGTTTTTCTTGCCTAAATGTAAAACCTTACTTTTTTCACCATTTTCCAAGAAGGACTATCTTCCAGTGCTTGAAAAGGTCCATTGAAAGCAACAGTTGTGTTCCCCTTCCCTGCATCTTTCTACTTTCATTATCAGAAACATGACTGGATGGCATGAGATGGGCCCAGCACCTCAGCCAACCCAGCCCAGCAACATGGTGCAAAGCCTCAGTTGACCTCATTGCCCTATACTCCAAAGTATCTGTAGCTTCATGCTTTACTACTCCATCACCCTACCAGACCTTCTGCATCTTCTTGCGTCCACTGCTGCTGAGGCATGCCTAATCTGGCCCTTCATGAGGCAAATGCTGGCCACATGTAATTCTGTAATCTTATGAGGAAACCACCCCATGTGATCTTGGGAAGAAGACCTCATGCAGCCAGTAGTTGCTTGTGAAAGGCCAGGCTGGGTATGCTTGATCAGTGAGAATAAGAAGTAATAAGTAAGAGCGAGCTGCCAAGTGCCCAAGTATTGATCACATGACCTCAGAGGCACTGCAGCAGCTGAAACTTTGGGGATTGGGCCTACATACTTTTTGTTCACCTTTGCCATAACTTGAAACAGCTGATGAAAAATTGATTGCAACTAGAGGGCTATCAGTACAGTCCATCCAAGAATCTCATATTAATTACTAATGGTATTTTCTAACTGGTAATTGAGGAAATTGTGAGTCAAAGATGACATGTTTTATCTGAGTTGATCAATCTTTATTTAATCTCTATTCCAGAACATGAAAGTGCAGGTCTAAAGTGGTTAAAGATTCAGTAGTATGATCTTGTTCTCCTACTTGTGCTTCCATACTTGATGTCTTCATTTTCCAATCTGGACCAATTCTGTCATGCATAAACATTATTTATCTTTCCTGATTCATGTTTCTAACCTTTGCATTTTGATTCCAGGGTAAATTTTCTTGGCCTTAAAATCAAAACGGTAGGTAAAGAATTACAGCATTAGCTGTTGTGGGGAAATGACATCTTCAGGTGGCATGGGAATTTGCTTTTCAGGAACAAAGTATTCCAGGAAAAATAGGATTTAAAATTCTCCACTATTTCAGGATGTGAATAATCTTGCTTTCTGCATTTGCAAACATATAGAGCACCACAAATCTTTTATCTCTCTGTAGGTGTAATTTTTCAGAGAACGTCAGCTTCTAAATTATATAAAACTTACGTTTAGCTTCAGATGAGATAATCTTTTGATTGCTCTTGGTTGAAAAAATCTGTGAAGTAACAAATAGGAAATGTGACTGAAATCAACCTATCTTGCGTGGTGAACTGTATTCTATTCCCTCCATGTACGTTATTAATATGCAGAGGAACTTTATATTGATACTGTGCCACACACTTTTTCTTCCTCCACTTTTTCACTTAAGGGTGGAAATATGCATGAGTCATCCTTATGGATATGCAAAATCAGTGCACGCTTTATGGGGATATAAGTAAGAAAATGCATAGATCTATTTCTCTGTAGAAGTCTCAACAATCCAGTAATATGAATCGTGTTTTGCTTTCTCTCAAGTCATGAAACCTGCAAATATTTTTCTAGATGTTCAAAAGTGCATCCCCAAGAAATCAGACTCACTCTTTTTTTTAAAGTAATTAAAATAATTGAGATTGCTCTTTTCTTTTCTTTCTTGTAGGACCTGTGTTTACCCTGAAAGTGCAAGTTAATGATATAATCAGTCATCAATATCTACACCAAGCTGTTGTAGACATCTTTGTCAACTATACTAAAACAAATTCTACTCTAACTGGAAAAAATGGAGCAGTATTGATACAGGTTCCCTATCAGCTAGGTCTGAGTTTAACCATTGTTTCTTATAAAGATGGTTATATGTTAACATCTTTACCTTGGAAAACTGGGAGAATGCCAAGTAAGTAAACAAGCTACAAGAAATATTTTCTTTAAACCAATTTTTGGGCGGTATATAAATTAAATAAATAAATAAATAAATAAATAAATAAATAAATATACTTTTCATCTAACCTTTACTTTCTACATTTTCCTCTTCTATTCATTTACCCTCCATTTTTATATTTGTTGTGATTCAGTTTTCATTTTTGCTGAGCAAAACAATTCATTTATTTCATACTGGTCACTTATTTCTGATTTTTTTTTCTATATTCATCACCCTTTCAGTCTTTACCCAATCTCTTTTATTTATCATTTAACTAATCCCTTCTCATTGTATTAAATTTACCTTTGTTCCTCCTAACATACCAAATCCTCACTTCCATAAAATAAAATGAGTAGAAGAATGCTCTTATGCGCAGACATTTGTTTTAATAGAACACTCATTTCTCACACCACACCACATGTGATATACTATCTTTCTACTAGCCTTTGCACAATTACATTTTGTCAATCTGTTTTTCCTCTTTACTAAATGTTCTACCATGGTACAAAATTTCATGTATTTGCTCTGTTTTTTGCCATTTATGTATAATTTGCATTCATTGGCTTTCCCAATGGCTTTCCCAGTTTTTTGGATTTCTATTTCTTGTTGTATCATCCGGTCTAATCTTTATTGTGGATAACTTTTGTTTTCAGCTAACAACATGAGACATTCTGCATACATAAATGGACATATATTCATTCTTCCTCCCATGGAAGAATACTAAAAGTATTCCTTATATATTTACTCATATAAAATCTAAAATAGATTACGCTCAGTTCAACCTGAAAAGTGCATTTCACAGTCTTGAGATAGATATAAAATTAGTACCAAATAATCCAGTCAAATGGTTTTAAATAATAATAATAATAATAACAACAACTTTATTGTCACTTTGAATGTACACCAATCGGCATACATCAGAATGAAATTTCATTGCATACAGCTCTCAAAGGGTGACCACCTCTGATATACACTCCTTGTTCATGGCCAGCTCAAGTTTCAAAACATCCATTTTAGTCTCTAGGGAGCAAACGATGGCAAACAGGACAGATGGAAACATTTTACACTTAATATACTGTACACAGATTACTTTTAAAAATAACACATTTAGAGATGAAATGTAAATTTACAATCCATATTAAGTTGTTGTCTGTTGGGAATGTATGTATTGAAAACTCCAATTTTTAATTAAGGTACATATGAATAAAAAATCTGAATATATTCTTCACCCAAAAGGTAAAGAGTCTGTCTAGCAAAATTGCAAAGGATCATGCTCAAAATGACATAAAGCTTCTATTTCCTTCTCCCCAAGGCAAGAAAAAAGGAAAGCAAATCCTATCTTGATCTCTGTAAAAAATCAGATTCTTACTAGTACATCTATACTCCTAAATTTTAGCTGAAGTTACCCTCCATACTTTTCCCACTGTTAGTTAATGTCATACATAAAATTTTCTATACAATCCAATGTATTAGACCTGTACAAAAATCTATAAATTCCCATTATTTTTAAAATAAAGTATGGTAAGTGTATGAGTTGATTTATAGAAAAATATTAAAAAGTGTTGAGAAACTTAGGACTTTTCTCATACAATGATCATCCTATGAAAGTTTTATCATGAGAAAAACTTGATTTAGCAGAGCCCTGAGAAAAGTAACTTGCCTGATGCTTCTTTACCAAGCAACAGGCATCCTTTGTCCAAAATGAAAGGTGATCCCCTTATATCTAAAGTCTGCTAAATGGAACTGAACTTTTGCTTTACTTAATCAAAATCAGTATAATCATTATGTTTTTCAGAGGATTTTTCTACCTAGCTTTTACTACTCTTCATGGCAACAGTGTTATAATACATACTTATGTAATAATATATTATTATTTTATCTCCCACAGTATATTCATCTGTTACACTCTCATTGTTCCCTCAAAGCCAGGCAAATATATGGCTATTTGATGATACAGTTTTAATCACTGGGAAACTATCTGGTAAGTAGGAACAGAACATACCCATGTTTGCAAACCATCTTCTCTGGCGATATAGCCATGCGATATAGCCAACAGGCTGAAAAACAGCTTTTATCCTTGGGCTGTTAGGCTTTTGAATGAGAAATAACGTTTGTGAATTTTATGCAAAATTGACTTGGGAGGCCGGTGTGTGGTGTAGTTGGTTCACATGGTGTAGTAAGATGGAGGGTTTGTTGTCACTGTGTGTTGGGGGGGGAGCACAAAGGGAGGCTCAGCTAATCTCAATGTACACATAGTTGTATTTTGACAATAAAGGTTCATTTTATGCGCTGAAGTCAGCACAGTTTCCAGCTTGTGTTTTTAAGCACGGGCTGCAAGCAATAGATGCAAAGAGTTAGAGGCATTTTGGTTATTTTACATTTTAGTAAAACAACAATTGCAGACTTGTATTGAATGGTTAATTTGCTAATTCGTGTTAGTGGATTTGTTGGCTGGACAGAAGTTGCAGATCTTTTCTGGCCTTATGTTTAATAATAATAATTATAATAATAATTAATAATAATAATAATAATATATATAATAATAATAATAATAATAGAAGAAGAAGAAGAAGAAGAAGAAGAAGAAGAAGAAGAAGAAGAAGAAGAAGAAGAAGAAGAAGAAGAAGAAGAAGAAGAAGAAGAAGAAGAAGTAGTTGAAGTTGGAAGGGACCTTGGAAGTCATCTAGTCCAACCCCCTGCTAAGGCAGGAAACCCTATACCATTTCAGGCAAATGGCTGGCCAGTCTCTTGTTAAAAACTTCCAGTGTTGGAGCATTCACCACTTCTGGAGGCAGGCTGTTCCACTGGTTAGTTGTTCTAACTGTCAGGAAGTTTCTCCTTGGTTCTAGGTTGCTTCTCTCCTTGACTAGTTTCCATCCGTTGCTTCTTGTCCTGCTCTCAGGCGCTTTGGAGAATAGCTTGGCTCCCTCTTCTTTGTGGCAGCCGCTGAGATATTGGAACACTGCTATCATGTCACCCCTCACCCTTCTCTTCGTTAAACTACACATACCCAATTCCAGCAACCGTTCCCTATATCTTTTAGCCTCCAGTCCCCCAATCATCTTTGTTGCTCTTCTCTGTACCCTTTCTAGAGTCTCGACATCTTTTTTACATCGTGGTGACCAAAACTGGATGCAGTTTATCCTCTTGGAAGCTCAGTAATGGAGGTTAAGTTGAGAGGCAGTGACTATTTCAAGCACAAAAGAGAGAGTTGACTAAAGCCTGAGAGTCCTAAGCCCTAGTCGCACCCTTCTTTACCACAACATCATACGTACTCATTTTAATGCCATTCTAGAATGGGTTCTCTTCAGCACTAAAATAGGGGTTGAATTGTTTCAGTTCAGTGGTAACCCACAGTGAATGGCTTATAGAACTGTTGGAGGTTAGGCCTCTGTTTTGCTCCATCTATTTGTGTTGAAGATGGAAATTGTCTTCTTGAAGGATCTCTCTCTGCTACATGTGGCAAACAAGGAAAAAGCTGTCTAAAAGCCGCCTTTGCACATTTTTATCAACACCTCTCCTTTTCCATTCCTCTATCTAATGGGATGTTAATGGGTCACTGCACATAAATTAAATTAATCCTGCTTCTCCAGGCTTGCTGTCTAAAACACAAGCTACAAAATAAAGAGATATTTTGAGAAATATCTCTTAAGAAAAAAGGAACGAAAGGCTATTGTTGCTGTTTTTATAACAACTGATATTCTTGATAACAACTGATATTCTTTCATCAATGTCTTGTTTGTGAAGTAAGGGTGACTTAATTAATCCTACCTTTTCTGGGTTTCTTTTTTCATTTTTTAAAAATAATGTTTTTTTAGTATTTACACCATATCCTAAGAGAAAAGAAAATGGACGTTGGATATTGAGAAAAACAGGATCTTGCACTCGTGTCTTCTCTGTCTAAGTCAAATAATATATCCTCTTGAGTACAGCACTTATGAGGGGATAGATGGGGAATTCATCAAATTTGCAGACGACACCAAGCTGGCAGGAATAGCCAATACTCCAGAAGACAGACTTAAGATACAGGAGGATCTGGACAGACTCGAACACTGGGCGCTATCTAACAAAATGAAATTCAATGGTGAAAAAAGTAAGGTTCTACATTTAGGCAGGAAAAATCAAATGCACAGGTATTGTATAGCTGGTACCTTGCTCAATAGTAGTAACTGTGAGAGGGATCTCGGAGTCCTAGTAGACAATCACTTCAATATGAGCCAGCAGTGTGCTGCAGCTGCCATAAAACCAACCCAGTGCTAGGCTGCATTAGCAGAGGGATAGAATCAAGATCACGTGAAGTACTAATACCACTTTACAATACCTTGGTGAGGCCACACCTGGAATACTGCATCCAGTTTTGGTCACCACGATGTAAAAAATATGTTGAGACTCTAGAAAGGGTACAGAAAAGAGCAACAAAGATGATTGGTGGACTGGAGGCTAAAACATACAGGGAACAGTTGCTGGAATTGGGTATGTGTAGTTTAACGAAGAGAAGGGTGAGGGGTGACATGATAGCAGTGTTCCAATATCTCAGGGGTTGCCACAAAGAAGAGGGAGTCAAGCTATTCTCCAAAGCACCTGAAAGCAAGACAAGAAGCAACGGATGGAAACTAGTCAAGGAGAGAAGCAACCTAGAACTAAGGAGAAACTTCCTGACAGTTAGAACAACTAACTTCCTCCCTCAAGAAATGGTGAATGCTCCAACACTGGAAGTTTTTAACAAGAGACTGGACAGCCATTTGCCTGAAATGGGATAGGATTTCCTGCCTGAGCAGGGGGTTGGACTAGATGACCTCCAAGGTCCCTTCCAACTACTACTACTACTTTTTCTTTTTCTTCTTCTTCTTCTTCTTCTTCTTCTTCTTCTTCTTCTTCTTCTTCTTATTATTATTATTATTATTATTATTATTATTATTATTATTATTATTTTATTGCTTTGGAAGAATAAAAATTTCTATTTTGACTAATAGTACAAATCTGTCTCTTTGATTAAATGCTAATAAATAGAATTAGTTTTTTTGTTAGAGTCAAGAAGTTTAAAATTACCGTAAATAGTAATAAGGAGTTAGAAGAAAGTAATGAATTTAAAGCTAAGGGACTAAATCAAGTTTGCAAGGACAATTTTTTCCCATGTTATAGTTTACACAGATAGTCCTCATATATCAACCATTTGTTCACTGACCTTTGGAAAGTTAATGGCGCACTATATAAGAGCACCTGTGACCAATCCTTGAAATTGTGCTTATTGCAGCATTCCCATGGTCGCATGATCACAGTTCAGGTGCTTGGCGTTGTGCCAGCGGAACTGTTACCAACATTTGAGCAAAAAAAACCCCTCAGATCTTGTGTGTGCGTTTATTCATTAAGTTTATTGGCCACTTACCTGGGCGGCTGACAGCTTAAAAGATTAAAATCATAACATACAAATACCTCTAAAGGAATAAAATAGAAGTCCCAATCCAGATACAATTATAATTAAAAGCTGAGGGAGGGAAGGAACAGAAGCTGCAGAGGGGAGAGGGAGGATTGCCTCTGAATTCATCAACCGCCTCCAGTGTGATGCTCTCCATTAGGGCCCCAAGCCATCTCGCAGAGCCAGGTCTTTGGGCTCCTGTGGAAAGTCAGGAAGGTGGGAGCCGATCTCATCTCAGGGGTCGAGATGTTCCAAAGGGCAGGTTCTTCTCTTAGACGCTGCCTGCCAAAATTTCTTAGCCGACGGGGCCTCCAGCATGCTGGCGTTGGTCGGGCGGGCCAGTCCCAGTGCTGTGTGGTGGTTCCTCAAGGAACCTAGGCCCATGCCCTGCAAGGCTTCAAAGGTAATAACCAACACCTTGAATTGCTCCCAGAAGTAGACCGCTGGCCAATGCACCTTGCAGAGCAGTGGTGTGAACATGGGTCATCCTAGGGACCTCAAGAACTGCCCACTCCACTGCACTCTGCGCCAGTTGAAGCTTCTGAATGCTCCGCAAGGGCAGCCTCACGTAGGGCACGTTGCAGTAGTCCAAACATGAGATGACTCCTGATCCCAGAAAAGCCTCAAATAGCACACCGACTGAAGTTGTGCAAAAGCTGTCCTAATTGTATCTGCCACCCGCTTTTTGATTAGGAGTTATGAATCCAGGAAAAAACCTCAAGTTGCAAACAGTTGTCTTTCTGAGGTAGTGCAGCCCCATCCAGAACTAGGTAGGTTAAAGTCCCAGATCTTGGAGCTCTAAGCACCTCAAGGCCGTTTGGTCTTGTCAGGGTGCCATCCTGTTGCTCCCCATATAGGATGTGTTTAGATGTGGCACTTTAGAGCAAAAAGGTATGACATGCTGTACTATTACGTATTAGTATTTAATGTGCTACAGGAGATTTTTTTGTTACAGAAAAATTGCTGGTGGCAAAGATAAAAATGAAGGAAAACAAATGTGTCAAATGAAAGCAGTAGACAATTCTTGCTTTGTATTGTTTGTCTTTTATTTGCAGTTGAAAAAGGACTGGGGCAGATATTCTGTCTTGATTTTTCTGTCCAAATCTATTTCAGATTAGAATTAAAGTAAATGTAATGATGGAGCATTCTGAACTGGGATTAAAGAACAAGAATCTTTTTGTTAGGAAGATTTTTTTTTTGCTTTGGTTATATTTTTAGAAAGCTGTAAGCTCTTTTTGTATCACCTTAGTAATTGGGTACTGCATGCATCATTGCTTCGTCTTTTATGATATCATTTTTTCTAATGTTAGCCTTCATGTAGCGTATTTCCAGAATATTTTCAATTATATGTAATTGCTTGGAAAGAGTTAAAAAATAACAAGTATTTCTTACTTGGTCATAAGATTATTTAAACAAAGCATTACTAAATCCCTGGTTTAAAATTCTACCTATTTTTCAGATGCGAAATCTCAGCCAAGTGTTCAGTTTCCAAAATACCTAATTAAACTTCCTGTGAACCACCATATCACTAATGTAACAGCGTATCTTACAGTGCCGCAACAGTTTTTAAAAGTGGAACATTTTTTCTATACAACAGGAATTCTTTTAAATAAATCAGGTAGGTCAGACTGATCATTAATTCTTGAGATTTTATCCTTCTTACCTCATCTTTAAAAGCTCTATGCCAGTATTTATCCCCTTATTGTGGGCCTTGAAAATAACCTCCTAGATGAGTAATGGTTGACTGAGATATTTAGCAGACATACAGTATGGAGCCATTATCCTTGAGTCTATAAGCTGATAAAATTATGTGGTGATGATATGCTTTATGTTACAGATGTACTGCTGTTCCAAAGCCAAAATGCCCAAGCACATCCCTACTTGAAATGTTATGTTCATTTTTCATTCTAATGAAACAGATATACATCAGCAATAGGGAAAAATGATAAAAAACGATAAGTAGGATGGTGAAAACAATAAACCAAAAAGTAGAAGAATTGAAGTTTATCTTAATTTGACAGTAGACTATAGATGGATATATCCTTTGAAGGAGAAATAGGTTTTAGGCATCTGTACTCAATATTTCTGCTTCAGAAAAAGGTAATCTATACTAATGTAGCAACATAAAGGAGGAAAATGTGAATAAAAAATTGTTGAATTAAAATATTGCTCAAAATTTCTGTGGTTTTTTTTTAAATAAATTATGTATTGGAAAAAGATTTACCTTAGTTTTTCAGTGTTTTTGAGATAGTAACTTTAGCCAACAGGAAAGATTATTGCATAATTGGCTTAGGCCCGGGATACTTGCAGGACCATCTGCTGCCGGGAACAAACTCCCATCGCCCAGTACGCTCACACAGAGAAGGCCTCCTCAGGGTACCGTCAGCTAGGCAATGTCGGCTGGCGACCCCCAGGGGGAGGGCCTTCTCTGTGGGAGCGCCAGTCCTATGGAATCAGCTCCCCCCTGAACTTCGGATGGCCCAAGATCTCCAGTCCTTTCGCCGCGGCCTCAAAACACTCCTTTTCCACCAGGCTGACCTGGACTGACAGGCATTTTAATTAATTATATTTACAATTTTTAATTTATTTTTAGTTTTCAATTTTAATTTATTGCACAGATGATTTTAATTTTATTTTTATCTTAATTTCTGTACTTATTATATGTTTTGTTGTTAGCCGCCCTGAGTCCTTCGGGAGATAGGGCGGGATATAAATCCCATCAATCAATCAATCAATAAATAAATAATTGACCTGCTAATAATCCTCCCCCTTTTCCCTACCGTTTAGGAGGAAATATAGATAGTCCTCAATTTACTACAGTTCATTTAATAATAATGGTTCGAAGTTACAATAAATTTTGCACATTTGAAATAGCATACAGTATTGTTAAACGGTATTTGCTGGTTAGTTTCTAGTTGCAATTGCAGCGTTGCAACTTAAACAACAAACTTAACTTCTAAACAACCAGAACTGATACTGACTGAGGATCAGGGTAGATATGTTTGGGTGGAAGCTGCTTGACCTACGGCCAAGATTTTGAGAATGAGAATTTATGCTCCAAATGAAGGCAAAGTTACTTTTTACAAAGAAATTATGACTAAATCAATGGACTCACCATATGAAAGTGGATATTTAATGGGAGAGTGGAATGGAGTAGTTTATCCTCAAAAGGACAGAGCCTCCGAAAAAGATATTTAAACAACCCAAGGGAAACTATCAAACGTTCTTTTTGACGAGGTGGACAATTTTGGAGATACAAAAAACGGTGATGCAAAAAATATACCGTATATACTTGAGTATAAGCCGACTCGAGTATAAGCCGAGACCCCAAATTTCACCCCCAAAAACTGGAAAAAGTTGTTGACTCGAGTATAAGCCGATCCGCCGTTCTGCAAGCCTCTGCCGCCAGCAGAGGCTCGATCCGCCATTTTGCAAGCCTGAATACACAGGAATACCCTGTGTGGCCTTGGCTCTCCGGGAAGCCCTGGCTGTCCGCTTCCTCGCTCCACGCTGCTATTCGGGGCCCGTGCGTTCCCCGGGCAAATCGCGGTGCCCAGCAGGCGAGGAAACACGCCTGCTCCAGTCGCCCCCCCTTCCCTCAGGAGACGCGAAGCAAGTGACCGCCCAGAGCTTACCGAGGACTTGCTTCGGTGCTTCCAGGATCGCGCGCACCTCTCCCAAGCCGCCGCCCGGAGACCTGCCGAAGTTTGGGGAGGTTTGGGGAGGTGCGCGCGCACCTCCCCAAACGTCGGCAGGTCTCCGTTCCTCTGCGCCCTGCCTGCCTGCTTCTTTCCACAGCGGAAAGAAGCAGGCAGGCAGGGGGCGGAGGAACGGAGACCCGGCGACGTTTGGGGAAGTTTGGGCGCCTCCCCAAATATCCCCAAACGTCGCCGGGTCTCCGTTCCTCTGTGCCCTGCCTGCCTGCTTCTTTCCACAGCGGAAGCAGGCAGGCAGGGGGCGGAGGAACGGAGACCCGGCGACGTTTGGGGAGGTTTGGGCGCCTCCCCAAATATCCCCAAACGTCGCCGGGTCTCCGTTCCTCTGTGCCCTGCCTGCCTGCTTCTTTCCACAGCGGAAAGAAGCAGGCAGGCAGGGGGCGGAGGAACGGAGACCCGGCGACGTTTGGGGAGGTTTGGGCGCCTCCCCAAATATCCCCAAACGTTGCCGGGTCTCCGTTCCTCTGTGCCCTGCCTGCCTGCTTCTTTCCACAGCGGAAAGAAGCAGGCAGGCAGGGGGCGGAGGAACGGAGACCCGGCGACGTTTGGGGAGGTTTGGGCGCCTCCCCAAATATCCCCAAACGTCGCCGGGTCTCCGTTCCTCTGTGCCCTGCCTGCCTGCTTCTTTCCACAGCGGAAAGAAGCAGGCAGGCAGGGGGCGGAGGAACGGAGACCCGGCGACGTTTGGGGAGGTTTGGGCGCCTCCCCAAATATCCCCAAACGTCGCCGGGTCTCCGTTCCTCCGTGCCCTGCCTGCCTGCTTCTTTGCACAGCGGAAAGAAGCAGGCAGGCAGGGCACAGAGGAACGGAGACCCGGCGACGTTTGGGGATATTTGGGGAGGCGCCCAAACCTCCCCAAACGTCGCCGGGTCTCTGTTCCTCCGCCCCCTGCCTGCCTGCTTCTTTCCGCTGTGCAAAGAAGCAGGCAGGCAGGGCACAGAGGAACGGAGACCCGGCGACGTTTGGGGATATTTGGAGAGGCGCCCAAACCTCCCCAAACGTCGCCGGGTCTCCGTTCCTCCGCCCCCTGCCTGCCTGCTTCTTTCCGCTGTGGAAAGAAGCAGGCAGGCAGGGCACAGAGGAACGGAGACCCGGCGACGTTTGGGGATATTTGGAGAGGCGCCCAAACCTCCCCAAACGTCGCCGGGTCTCCGTTCCTCCGCCCCCTGCCTGCCTGCTTCTTTCCGCTGTGGAAAGAAGCAGGCAGGCAGGGCACAGAGGAACGGAGACCCGGCGACGTTTGGGGATATTTGGGGAGGCGCCCAAACCTCCCCAAACGTCGCCGGGTCTCTGTTCCTCCGCCCCCTGCCTGCCTGCTTCTTTCCGCTGTGGAAAGAAGCAGGCAGGCAGGGCACAGAGGAACGGAGACCCGGCGACGTTTGGGGATATTTGGGGAGGCGCCCAAACCTCCCCAAACGTCGCCGGGTCTCCGTTCCTCCGCCCCCTGCCTGCCTGCTTCTTTCCGCTGTGGAAAGAAGCAGGCAGGCAGGGCACAGAGGAACGGAGACCCGGCGACGTTTGGGGATATTTGGAGAGGCGCCCAAACCTCCCCAAACGTCGCCGGGTCTCCGTTCCTCCACCCCCTGCCTGCCTGCTTCTTTCCGCTGTGGAAAGAAGCAGGCAGGCAGGGCACAGAGGAACGGAGACCCGGCGACGTTTGGGGATATTTGGAGAGGCGCCCAAACCTCCCCAAACGTCGCCGGGTCTCCGTTCCTCCGCCCCCTGCCTGCCTGCTTCTTTCCGCTGTGGAAAGAAGCAGGCAGGCAGGGGGCGGAGGAACGGAGACCCGGCTTCGTTTGGGGAGGTTTGGGGAGGTGCGCGCGCACCTCCCCAAACCTCCCCAAACTTCGGCAGGTCTCCGGACGGCGGCTTGGGAGAGGTGAGCGCGATCCCGGAAGCTCCAAAGCCTCGGCCGCGCACAAGTCCTCGGTAAGTTTTTTTGTTGACTGGAGTATAAGCCGAAGTGGAATTTTTCAGCCCAAAAAGTGGGCTGAAAAATTCGGCTTATACTCAAGTATATACGGTACATACTTTTTTGAAAAGCACCATTTTTTAAAAGAATTGATATATTTTGGCTATCTAGGAATTTATTTATTTATTTATTTTTATTTTAATTCCATTTATATCCCGCCCTTCTCCGAAGACTCAGGGTGGCTTACAAGCTTAGCAGTAGCCTTCATTCTATGTATATGCCTGCTTATTAGGGCTTTCACACACACCCCAAGCGGCATTATTACAAAGTCAGCTTAATTGCCCCCAACAATCTGGGTCCTCAATTTTACCTACCTTGGAAGGATGGAAGGCTGAGTCAACCTTGAGCCTGGTGGGATGCGAACCTGCACTAATTGCAGGCAGCTGGTGTTACTTAAGGAGGCATTAGCCCACTGCTCCACCAAGGCTGTGTAATGTGTGCAAATGAAAAATCAGATTGAGAGAGCCCCTACAATCCAACAATTGTAACATTAGTAGCTCTAAGTAATAGGTTGGAATTTGGAGGTAAGGTATACACATACTCTCAAAAGTTCAGTACCTTCTGCTTTGTTAAATACCTGGAAGTCATGAATTCATTAATGAGTATAGTAATAATGAAGTCTAGTATCAGCCATTACCTGGTAGGTCTTGGGTGGTTGAGATACATCAGTCTAGTTTTTTTTCATCTGTTCCAAGCTCCAGTACAGGGACCTGGAGACGGCTGAAATCAATAATACATAACTCCCCCTTTTGCATTTAAAAAACTAGCAAACAGGGTACAGTTAGGGCACTCTGTTTTTCATCTTTAGATTATACTGAAATTTCTGATGTTTCTTTCAAATAATTTCTATGTATATTAAAATAAAAACAATCCTAAGGGCATGCAGTAGTTTATGAGTGTTTTGGTGCTGGAGGGGCATTGCAGTGTGGCTGTCATTGTCTTTCAGCTTCATGTGGCCTGATTAATTAATTAGCTGCAGTGCTTCCAAATAAGTGCATACAGCACGGGTGTCAAACTCGTCACGTGACGTGTCTTGATGTACCGCAACTCTTTTTGCATTGCCAGCAATGGGGTGGGCGTGGCTTCAGTATGATGAAACCGGCCAACGGGCCGGCAGTTTGACACCCCAGGCATACAGGGTATAGTTTTAAAATAGATTAAAGGAAGATGGCTAGTTTCTACCTCTTGTTTTTGGTACCAAAGATTCACTTACTCCATTTCTGTTTTCAGGCAGACAGTTGATTGAAGGCAGTTCCTTGTTTGTTATTTTCCAAATTACTTTCTATACATACAGCTTTGCAAATTTTTTAGGGGGACGGGAAGAGTATAGATAGATTCCTCTTTACTTTTATATAGGTTTTTTTTAATGTATTAACTTTGTAGTACTTTTTTCTGTTTTCTATAAAACGTTGAAATAACATTTTAAATAAGAAAAATAATGTCAATTAAATCAGACTTCTGATTAAATGTGTATACGACTGTGCTGCACATAGCTCTTTGTGGGACTGGTATCAGTGCATTTATTTCTGTAACTTGTTCATGTAGTATAGCCTTGTACAAAAATGGAAATAAGATTTATCTCGTGAAGTATCTAATACTTCTCATTGATAGCAATTGTCTGAATATGTGGAAGGCTGTTGTACCCCAGCTTAGGCAATACTGAGGTAGATGTAAGGCGGATTCGTTATTTTTTGATACAGTATCAAATGTCATCCCATACAAAAGTCACTGTTTATAATATCCTTGCACGATTCGCTTAGATCATTTGGCTTGAAAGGAGTATCGGATCAATAAATTCAACCAAGGTGAGCTAATTTACAGCAGGGCTTTTCAACCAATGGTACGGGTACCACCTGTGGTACATTGGCACCTGGCAGGTGGTACGTGACCATCCTAGAAAAGTGGTAGCAGAGGGGAATGAGCTGAACTGGTGGCAGCACCGCACAAGCCTGAGCGAGAGACGGCTGGAGCTGCAGGGCTGTCAGGGCTCAGGGGAAGCGCCAGGCTCCAGCTTGGAGCTTGGCGCTGATCCTGGCGCTTCTAAGCCCAGCAAAAGCACCGATCAGCTGGAATGTTGCAACATCTCCAGGGTCTTGTGATTTACATTCAGATGCTTGGCAACTGGTTCATATTTATGACGGTCACAGTGTCCCAGGGTCATGTGAAATGACCAAAACCTGCTGCAACCACCCAGCAGAGGGAGGGAATAAAAACCAAACACCCCCCACCCCACCCATGCTGCCATTCCTCAACAGAAATGCTCACAACAATGAAAACCTTGGACAGGAGGAAGAGTGCCGCCGGGCGGTCAGGCAGGTGTCCTGCTCGGCTGTGGCTTGGGGGGCACTTTTTTCAGTGCCATTGTAACTTCGAACAGTCACTAAGCAAACTGTTGTAAATCGAGGACTACCCGTACTTCATCACTTTTTCCCCTTTTTTTGGTCATCAAGTTTTTGACACCTTGCTAGGCGACTGGTGGTACTCAGATGTTGCCATATCCTAAAAGTGGTACAATGGGTGAAAAGGTTGAAAAGCCCTGATTTACAGTAATGCTTGTTTGGCTTGAATGCCTCCAGAGATAAAACTCTACAAATCAGAACTGGTGCTTGGTCCCTTTTGCTGTATCAATCCATTGGCAAGTATTCACATGCCAATATTCCTTGGAAAATACTTTAGTAGGAATTATTCACTTGCCAAAGCCTTCCTGGGTGGTGAATGGGACCTGTCACTTCTTAATCTCTCTCTTGGATTGGGTGTCATCTAAAACATGCTTGGATATTTAATTACAAACAGTTGGAAATGTAACTGCTTTTCTGTTTTTATCTCCATCTGGTGGTTAAGTTCAATATTGCCCACATTTCTAAACTCAAGTGAAATGAAGCTCATGAGAGCATATGTTTATTTTTATTTTAGTGGGCTAATGTTACCTCCAATCTAATTTGATAATCAGATAATTAGAAAAATACAGGTGAAAGGAAAAGGGGGTTGGCTCAGCAGAAAATAGGCTATAGGATGAGGAGGATAACCATCTGCTTTTTTTCCAAAAAAAAGATACTAAAATCTTGACAGTACTCATTCTTAATTTTAAATTCACATATGATTACTTTAATCAACTACTATGGTAAATGTCACTTTTTTTTACAGTCGTAACAACCTATGTGTGCATCTGTTGATTGGAATGTAACAAAACATTAAATAAAACAAAGCTGGCATTTCCAGTAGTTATGCAGAAGCACTTTTGCTTCCAGGAGTGGGATATTCCCAGGTTCAGATTAAATAGCTATAATAGTAGTTTGACAGGAGCCCATAGGAGATGGGGGGGGAACAAACCAACCTCTATTACCTGGAAATAGCACTGATTTTATGAAGCTGCCTCAAAACTCTTATTTGTTCCCATTATCAGGAAAAGTCAATTAACACCACCTTTTCTGTATGTTTAGGTTTCAAAAGTATTGAATTGACTCCCCTTGCTGCAATATGCGTAAAGATACTTTCAGGCGGGAAAGAGCTGCAGGTGGATGGCTCCATCCAGATCACCTTACCGCTTCTGCCTACAAGTGAGGTAAAAGCAGGGCAACCTATCTCAGCCTGGACTTTTGACATGAAAACCGGTGAGTGCTTTCCTATGGCCAAATAGTATTGCTTACGATTGGAAGAAAGCTTAGCTTTTGAAAGCTTCCTTTATTTGTAAAAAATAAAAATAAAAAAATCCCGATCGAGATTATCCTAAATATGCTTTCTTAGATGCAAATCCAGCTGATGCAGGATGCCTATTTCCAGTTTTTGAGTACAGGTTGCAGTCTACAGATAGTCCTCAGTTTACGTCTCTTCATTCAGTGGCTCTTGAAAGCAGTGGCAGAGTTGGGGAAAAAAATAAACCTACAACATTTTTTTAAAGTTGTCGCCGTTGCGGCATCCCCACAGCCTTGTGATTGCAATCTGGGCACTCTGGTATCCAACTTACAATGACGACGTTGTAGTGAGGGATGTCATGCGATCGCCATTTGTGACCTTCCTAGCCAGCTTCTCACAAAGTCAAAGAAGAAGCCACCAGGGAAAGTTACAGGTTCCCCAGTAACAAGCTCTCACCACCTTATTATTATTATTATTATTGTTTTTGGAGGAGTCCATTGTGGAGGACCAGATCCCGGGGATCATAGTCTGTAGCACCTCCTGCCCAACTGCAGCACAATCCCACCTGCCTGAAGCCTCTGCCTGCCCTCCCACACCGACCTACCTGAGCCCCCCCCCGAGACCTGACCAAGCTCTCTAGCATCCATCTATAGCACTCTCCACTCACCCGCAGCAGCCGTAACCCCCCTCCACACTCTGCCTCCACCTGCTGCTTGGAGGACCGGACCGGTGGTTGCAGCGTTCGGACCCCCCTCTGCTGCGTGGGCTGTGGACTCCCGGCTGCCTCTTGGGGATGGGGGCTCCACGCCCTTGCTGTACACCAGGGCTGTCGCAGATGGGGCGGTGGGTGGGGGACTCCTGCATATGTAGCAGAGTTGGAGGATGAGGTTGGACGGTGGGGGCCAAGTGCAGGGGCCACGCCGTGGCATTACCCCTACCCCGCCATCTGCGTTGCCTCACCAGCACGCGCACAGGTGGCAAGCGCGTGGAGACCTACAGTGTCGGGCAGCAGAGGGCCTTGTGTTTGACATGTCTGAGCTAAGGTCTATATTTTAATAATAAATGCTTAGCTGCTTCGAGGCATAACTTGGAATATAGGTATTCCTCAATTTATGATCCTAATTGAGCCTGAAATTATGATTGTAAATCATTGTGGTCATAAGTGGAGACACCCATATAGGTAATCCTCAATTTATGATCCTAATTGAGCCTGAAATTATGATTGTAAATCATTGTGGTCATAAGTGGAGACACCCATGAGAAAGAAGCAATTTTCCAGCCTTTATTGTGGTGGGTTATTAAGCAAATACTACAGTTGTAAAGCCAACTCATTCATTTGAAACCAGCAAAAAAGAGTCACGTGACCATGTAATGCTGCGATCTGTCATAAAACTGGCCTGCCTGACACATGATCATGTGATGCCCGGGGGTACTTTATATGGCTATCCTGACTTTGTATAGTGGTAGAACCACCTGTTTTAAAATGAGGCCTACCTTGTTCTAGGTAATAAAGATAGATCAGTATATCTTTAACTACTTTTAGAAAAACAATGCTGGACTAGATGGATCTGCCTCTAATACATTTATTACGAGTATGCCATTATGAGTATAAAAGAGTTGCCTAAAGTTTGATACATCCGTTTTTAGTTGAAAGTCTGAAAGAATACATGTCATTTTTATTTATTTTTTTGTCTTACAGGTGCTTGGATTAACCGTGGCTTGGGAATGGTAAAGAACATGGATGATCACTTGGTATGGACATATACTGCTGCAAGTCTGGGATATTGGATAGCAGCCCCATTGCCCGGAACTAGAGGTAAAGTGGGGAAATGGAAATTATTTTGTCTTAATTTTTATTACTTTCACAAAGTCAGAACACAAGACATAGAAGTCTAACTCTTCCCAAATTTAATTGAGATGATGAGATTTATCTCTTGTTTATGTTGAAGGTGGAGTTTCTTTAGGCTTATGAAATGTGACTTTGGGTCATAATAAATTGTGGTCTTGTAATATTCTAAATGATGCCAAAGTAAGTGCAATTAGGTATTACAAGATATGCACAGATTTATATTAGTAAACATCTAGCACACATGGTAATTCAGTTCCTAACAAGAGCCTAGGAAAGAGTTCCTAGAGCAGGGGTCTTCAAACTTGGCCCTTTTATGACTTTTGGACTTCAACTCCCAGAATTCCTCAGCCAGTATGCCTGGCTGAGGAATTCTGGGAATTGAAGTCCACAAGTCATAAAAGGGCCAAGTTTGAAGTCCCCTGTCCGAGAGTGAGGGAATGTCCTATTTAGAGGAGATGTTGTGAAATCTAATATGCATGAGAGGTCATCAGCTTCACTCCTAATGCAGTCTTAAGGTTGGATATTAAATTTTTGCTTGAACGTGAATTTAAACCTTCAGGGTGGAGGAGAAGTGCATGTGCTTATAGTATGCCTTACTTGTGTAGTATGATCCAGATCTATGTATCTTGTTGGATTAATTCTCTCTATATATAGGTAGTCCTCTGGTAACAACCACTCATTCAGCAATGTTTTAAGTTATGACAGTGCTGATTGAGAGGGATTTACAGCCATTCCTTGGGAGTTCCAGCCATTGCAGCATCCCCACAGTCACATGATTGTAATCTGGGTGCCACTGTCTGGCTTGCAATTATGACATTGCAGTGAGCCCACGGTCACATAATCATGATTTCTGACATTCCCTGCTGGTTTCCCCACAAACAAAGTCAATGGGAAAGCCATCAGGTGTTAAATCATTCCTGCTCCCACTGCTCCTGCTCCCACCAGCTTGCTTTCTACAATACCTGCCTGTGGCACCTCTCACCCAATGTGGCACCCATACCCCCACCACATGTGCTCTGTAACACCCAACTGTGGCACCCGCCCATGTGCAGGCCTAGGTGGTCATCTGTACTCCATAGTGCCTCCCAGCAGTGCCTCCCAGCCACTGAAGCTACACACCTGCCTCCCTTCCCTAGCATTTGCTTGTTCATAGCTCTCACCTGCAGCTCTCACCCACTGGCTTCTTTGCCTCGAACTCCCACCTCTTCCTGCTTAACAGTCTGTGGGGGTCTTAAGGGTACAACAGCAGCCAAATTCTTACCCCAATTGCTGTTGTAACCCGTGAACTACTTGTAGGCATATTGCTTGAATGTTTTTGACTGAGGTAGAACCCGCATCAGTATAGAGACGATGAATGAAACTGATCTCAGGGCCTTCTGGGTACCATTACGTACCATGGTGGCACAGTGGTTAGAATGCAGTACTGCAGGCTACCTCTGCTGACTGCTGGCTGCCTGCAGTTTGGCAGTTCGATTCTCACCAGCTCAAGGTAGACTCAGCCTTCCATCCTTCTGAGGTCAGTCAAATGAGGACCCAGATTGTTGGGGGCAAGATGCCGGCTCTATAAACCGCTTAGAGTGGGCTGTAAAGTACTGTGAAGCGGTATAAAAGTCTAAATGCCGTTGCTATTGAACTGCTTCTATAATAAATAAATTGTGGACCTCATGCTCTCTGATGTGAACCTCCCTCTATTCCGTCTTTGCTGGAGGCTTTCATCCATGTCTCCTTGTATGCTGAACGATCCAGAGTCAGAACGTAAAGGAAGAACAGTCAGGAAAAATAGGAATGCTTTCTGTTAGTACAAAACCAGTAATTTTTATTCTCTTCTCTTCATCTCTCCCTGCATCTCCTTTCTCTGATTAAAAACACAGATTCCATTATTACAACAGTTACTAAAGATATCACTGCCTACCACACAGTGTTCCTCACAGCGATATTAGGAGGCACCATCACCATCATTGCTGGGTTCTTTGCACTTCTGCTTTGCTATTGTGGGTAAGATGGAAAATGATGGTAATGCATTTTTTTGCCGTAGCCAATTACAGTATGCACTGTTTGAAAGCATAGGATTAGTGCTCAGGTTGATTTCGCTTTTGAAAGATAATTGATTTACAATTTAATGCCCACTTTCTGCGCCTAAAGGAAACACTAATTTGTCCTATGTGATCCGTAACACTCTTGTTTTATACCGGTTTTGAAGCTAAGGAATCTTGCTGAATGTATAATTAAATAGATATAGATATAGATATAGATAGATATATTTATATAGATAGAGAGATAGAGAGATTGAAAGATGCTACAGTATATCCATACTCATTATCTTCCCTTTTGTCTTGCTTGCTCTATTCCTCTACCTTTTTCCTCTGTCTAGAGATATAGATAGCTAGATAGCAAGAGACATAGATAGATAGATAGATAGATAGATAGATAGATAGATAGATAGATAGATAGATAGATAGATAGATAGATTGATTGATTGATTTAGTGGTGGTGCTAGTGTGCTTCAAAGATAGGTAGGTACATATATGATTTGGTAAAATCCAGAATTAAGTGCATATTTTCTTCTTCTACAATAAAGATAAGTTTATAAATTACATGAATAAACAAGCCTAGTGGTGTTAGACTATTACTAATTGCATAGACATACTTTAAAGCATAGTTTTAATATTTCTTTTTTGATTTTGCTTCTTTTTTTAGGGATAAATGTGGTCGTCCAAAGAAGAGAAAGAAAAGTCCAACTAAACTAGACATTTTAAAAAAAGACCAAACAACTTCAACAACTCACATAAACCGCATCGGTGCAGCCAAAGGATCTTTGAAGCCAGAGGACAAATCTAGATTGTATTCACCCAAAGTAGCATCTTACAGCCCCCAGAGACGGGTTTCAGCTGAAGGTGAGGAGAGGAAAGCCCAAGACAGTTTTAAAGTTTACACAGAAGGCACTCCGTACCAATTCTCTGGTAAAAATCTCCAGTGTAGGAGCTCACCCCAGTCCTTAGAAGTTAAAACAGATTTGAGGCACCTTCCGCCAGTGAAACACCTCAGTGGAAGCCTTCCCCCTTCCCAAAATGCGCAAGAGCAGAATCAGTATCTCCCAACGACTGAGGAGATTTACGGGCTGTCTTCCCTCCCAGAACAATTGATGCACCTCTATAGCCAGGCTGGTGCTACGCTTCAAACATCTGAGCTATTTCACTCCCAAGAGCAACTGCATGCTGCAAAGTCAGCTACTTTACCAAGAAAAGGACAGTTGGTCTACACCCCTGCGATGGAGAGTATGAGTCACGAAAACTACATCCAGACATTGCCCAAAATACCAATGCACGTTCCCTTGCAGGAGCCAACTTCCAGAGATGAAACAGTTGCTCTAGATAGGCAAGAAGGCTTGTCCCCTCAGACTGCCAACTGGGGCCGCTACACTAGTAGCTTGCTGGAGTCGGTTTCTGTCCCAGGAACGTTAAACGAAGCTGTGGTGATGACACCGTTTTCATCAGAACTTCAGGGCATTTCAGAGCAAACCTTACTGGAGCTTTCCAAAGGGAAACAGTGTCCACATCCGAGAGCCTGGTTTGTGTCATTGGATGGCAAGCCAATAGCTCAAGTGAGGCATTCATTCATTGATCTCAAGAAGGGCAAGAAGACGGAGAGCAATGATACTAGCTTAGACTCAGGTGTGGACATGAATGAGCATCACCCAAGTCGAAAATTGGAGAGGGAGAAAACCTTTATTAAAAGCATGCCCCATTCTAAGGTACTTTACCTAGAAGACTTGGATCTGAGGGCCAGTGAATGTGGGACCAGGGTTTCAACCCCTGAGGATCAAGCTGTGAACCATATGCCAGAAGGAGGTATTAATGACCCCATCGTAAAGCAAGAGCTCCTGGAAGAGATGCCCAGAAGAAAAATCAAGGCAAAAAAGCAGGAGGACAGCCCTCCCCCTGGGAAGAAACAGGGAAGACCACGTCTAACTAAGACAGACAGCAAAACAAACATCTGGAAAAAGAGAGAGGAGAGACCACTCATTCCAATAAATTAACATTGCAGTGATGTCTTATCTTCTGGTTGTTTCATGTCCTGTAGACTGTACCTCCTCTTGTCATTTTATTTGTAAATTTGCACTGGTCATTTTCAGCCGGGCAGTCAGATTTAGGCGACGTTGCTTTTTTTAAGACACGGAGCAGATTACACCTTCGTAAGGAGTATTGTTTTCTGAAAACCAGCTCATCTTGCTTTCAACAGTGGTTATAATTTCAGGGCTTTAGTAAAACTATACCTGAAAAATTATTCTGTGGTGTATCTGCAAGGACGTACATGTTTTCTGTAAAAGGCACCAACCAGTATGGTATCTCATTTACCCGCTTTGAAATTAGACAACTGGCAGGGAAGACGGTTTGTTGATACCAAATTGTGTTGGTTTAGGGGGGGAAAAAGCATACATAGATAACAAGTGTTTGTTATTTTTGCAACTATGGTGTCTGACAATGGACGTTGTCATAATATAGTTTGATATTGGGTAGTATGGTATTTTTCATCTAGATGCTGATAGGAGATCTTTTTCTTTTGTATCTTAACATAACCTCCTGCCTCACTATAATTCCTATATAGCTTTTTCTGGTGGGGGAGGGAAAATTAAGGACTCGTTATCCAGAAGGTATTTCCAGTGTGAAGATTTCTGCCATTCCAATTTGTATTGAGCCAAATTGTGCTCCATTTTTAGGATAGCTGGATTTATATAATTGTAATAAAGGCAGAGTTTGGCCCTTTATGCCCACAATGTGTGCCATTGTAAACATGGCCAAAAAGATGCCTTTTTAGATATTTCCACCAGAAGCAGCATTCTGTATACTAGCCTTAAAAAAGACAAAAGAAATGCGGTATTAACTTGATAACGTGCCTCCCTTTTCAAGCTAGCTTTGTCATAAGTCTTAAAAGTCAATTGTTCCTTATGAACTGTTGAAATCTGCTGGAATTAAATTTAGCCATATCTATAATTTGTTAATGAAAAAATGGGGATGGTGGGACCTCTTTGTTATACACAGGTTTTCTAATCTGAGAGTAAATCTCTTAGGCAGACAACATAAAGGGGAACACCATAGTTTGATAGTATGCAAAATGGAAGGTTTTGGAAAGTTCTTTGGAGAAGGATTCCAACATGTATAAATAAGCCTTTCTTAATGAAAGTTATATGGATTTTGGAATCTACATGGAGACCTCAGAAATAGACATATTATAGCCCTAAATATAGTTTCTTGGAAATAGGTTCTGTCAATTTCAGTGGAACTTGTTTCACATAAAAGCATCCACAATTAAAAGCTAAAAATGCATACATCTCTATCTGAAATTACAAGGTAACTTATTATTTTATTATTTACTACTTATTATTTTCCCCTGAACAACTTTTCACCATTATCTTTTCAGTGGAGATGGCAATTAAGATATTAATAAGTTTGTGCTATCTTTCGTAATTTTTTTTAACACAAAATGGAAATACATTTGATGAGTTAGGAGACACATTTAAGTAGAATTGGTGTAAAAATGGGAGGTGAACATATTGGGATGGAAGGACTTAACAAATAGGCACCAGAATGGCCAAGTGCTAAATGGCACTAGCCATTTCTGCAAATAGGGCAAAAGTAAAATTTCATCCCTGACAATTGTACATTATGTCTTTGTACTAAACATAGCAAGTGTACTTTTATCAACTGACTTAACATTCACTAGAAGTATCTAACTTGTGGGTCCTAACTAGATTGTGCACTATGGATGTGTTCAGGGACCATCAGTTGGGGCTTCTGTATATACTGAACGGAAACTGGGATTTGGCCTATAGGGCAATAGAATTCATTATAGAGTTAAAAGACTGATTGTATGAAGAATTGGTTGTATGAAATATAAAAGAGAGCACTATGGAAGAAAGAAATGTACACAAATGTTCATTTGTTTTTTGAATAATAAACTTGTTGCTGATAATTCATTTTTGGCTAAGAGAAAAATAGATATCTCTCTTGCTAGAGAATCCTGTTAACCAAAGTATTTTCCAGCATTTTGATTTTTGCAATCAGCTAGAAAATCTAATGATACTAATTTTGTTATCAGGAAGTTCCTAAAGTCAAAGTAAAATTAAACATGCAAACCAGGGGCTTTTCATATGTCCTTTTCCATTCATCATCTCATCATCATTTGAGGACTGGCTTATTTTTATTGCAGTAAGGCTGTAGCCTTTGAAATCATGGCTTGAAGCGTTAGCCACTCTACTTTTTCAGTTCAAAACTCATTTGTCTCCTTCATACTGTAATAAATACAAAATCTGGATATCAGGAACTATAGGTTCATGGTGGACAGGTGGCACAGAAATCTTGCTCCAACTTATAGCAAGGCAATGGTCTTTAAGCATGAACAGAAAATACCCTACCTTGCTAAATATCTAACATTAAATGTTAGAAGCTTCAGATTTATTAATGGACAGAGAATCACTTTTAATTATATATGAACAGAAAAAATTCTTGAGTTATCTTTTTCATATTTTCATAGAACTGTCTTGTTTTGAAACTACAGAGAAATGAATTATATAATTATTAAAAAGGCCTTCATAAATTTGTTACTATGGGTGGAAGGATAGTAACATTTTAATCAAACTCAAAGATTTGCCTGAACAAAAATGGAGTAGTTCTGAATGACACAGCTTTTATTGAAAGGTTATAATATGGAATTGCACAATTACCTATGTTTTGGGTTTGATTTTATTAAAAAGAAAAAGAAAAAATGGAACTTCAAAAGGCACAATGATACAGAAATAATGGATTTTGAGTAAAATATTCTAGTTGGTTTGTCTTAACTTACGAGATTTGAATTTCTACTTATTTGCAGGCCATTGTGTATGACCTGATGGGAAAGAAATAAACGGATCCCCCAAGGATTTGGAGATCACTTTTACTGGACTAGTGTAATAATGCATACCAGTCTGCAGTAGTAGATTTTTAAAATGAAAATATGTATGTGCTTATAGAACATATCTGAGACAAGATGGACATTTTCTTTAGTTTGGAGATAAATGGAGCCAAATACTAATTGGCTGCCTAGAGATGATAAACTCATTTGTTATCCTGTTCTTGCATTGAATCCTACAATAGTAGTATATCCAAAGGCTTTTTTTTAAAAAAAGTACAATTTACATTTTACATTCAAACATTTTACTGTCTCATCTGCAGCTTGGTGGTACAGATCAGAAAAATCTTTTATCTCTTTAACTGTTTACTACATTAATTAGTTCTTACCAGAGTGTGCATGAAATGGTAAGACTTAATATTTCAGATTTAATCTAAGCACAAATGTCTCTGGGTATGTGGGAGATATATTAATGATTTAAATATAATTAATTAAAAATATTTTTGGAAGTCAGTTTCAGAAGATAAGTGCTTCTCCCCTCATATATGACACATGCACTGAAATAGCATCAGACATTTTAAGCATTTTGGAATATTAAATAATTTTCAAACAAAAAATGTTTTTGCCATTTTATATTTTAACAGCACTGATAGAATTATGCCTAGTAAATTTTTGATGGTCTTGTTCCCCTTAATCCCTAATCAATATTTCTGAAATAATGTGATTTTTAGCATTTTGTATCAATTAGTTGTATTGGCTGAAATTTAAACTGATTTTGAAAATTACAAAAACAATTGTCAAATAATTGTATATTTCCCAATTGTAATACACTGTTCTTTAAAATATACTGGTGTGTAATTCTTCAGCATATATAGAATTTTTGTGGTTTTTTAAAAAAATGTATTTCTACATCATATCGGTTCAGTTTTACTGTATTGCATGCATGTTAACAGAGCAGTTCTATGCATGCTTATTCAGAAGGAAGTTCTTTATGGTTGAATGGAATTTCCTGCTAAATAAGTAAATATACATATGCTTACAATCTTAAGAGTATACTTTGTATTAGGAATCCAATTTTGTGAGCTGCAATGGCTGGAACAGTATGTTGAAACAGACATGGAAACAGTCTTCACTGAAATTAGCCCTTTATTTGAAATGAACCTTTATTGTCAAAGTACAACTATGTGTACATTGAGATTAGCTGAGCCTCCCTTTGTGCTCCCACCCCCCAACACACAGTGACAACAAACCCTCCATCTTACTACACCATGTGAACCAACTACACCACACACCGGCCTCCCAAGTCAATTCTGCATAAAATTCACAAAAGTTATTTCTCATTCAGAAGCCTAACAGCCCACGGATAAAAGCTGTTTTTCAGCTTGTTGGTGCAGCTGGCTATACTCCTATATCTCCTACCTGATGGAGAGTAAAGAGATACCGTCCAGGGTGTGAGTCATCCCTGAGAATTTTCCTCACTCTTCCAAGGCAGCGAGCCCTGGCGATGTCATCCAGTGGTATCAGGGAACAGCCCACAATGTCTTGTGCTGTACTCGCCACCCTCTGTAATACTTTCCGCGGCTGTCAGACCAGCATGCCAAACCACAATACTACACGAGAGGACGCTCTCTATAGTAGACCGGTAAAAGAGGGTCATTAGCTGTTGTTCTACCCTGTTCTTCCGCAAGACCCTGAGAAACTGAAGCCTCTGTTGGGCCTTTCTAGCCACCTGGGTTGTATTAACTTTCCAGGTCAGATCTTCACAGAGGTAGACTCCCAGAAATTTAAAGGAGGAAACTCCACACAGTCCTCCCCGATGTAAAGTGGGGCAGGTTCCTCCTTTTTTCTCCGGAAGTCTAGCACCATCTCTTTTGTCTTGCCGATGTTCAGGTGCAAGTTGTTACTACACCATATGGATAGTTTTTGTACCTCTGCCCTGTATGCTGTCACATCCTCACCTTATGACATCTATTATTAAAAGTTGAGTTATTCTCTAATAGAGGAACTGCTGAATATTCAGCAATTCCAACCCCATGTGATATTCAGCAATGTTATTTAGATAAATTTAGACTCTGGATTTACAAAATTGGCCATTAAGATTCTTGCTGCATTGGGGCCCACCTGTTCATCCTGCCAAGTAGAGGCCTGAAATTTGCCCCTCTCGCTATCATTCAGTGCAATTATTTTTACCCACCACCAAAGCAGGCAGCCCATTTTCCATTGTTGCTGTTTCAGAGGCTAGCTTGACATTTTCTCACACATGTGCTGTGCCATGTTCATATTGCCGTAGTGCTTTGTGTTAAGGGAAAGAAATGCAGAGTGGTTTCTTTCAAAAGAAGCTCACAGTACTAATGAAGACTAGTCACTGAATCAAGTAAAGTTGATAATCTAATCCACTGCAGAAATAGGAGCCCGGCTCTTGCCAAGATACTAGTCTTTACTTACTAGATTTATGTTGTAAATAATGACTCTTTTCTCACAGCATATTTTAAATTTGTTTTATGGTTTATTAGTGCTGATCCTTTTCATTTTCCTACCAGTAGCAGCTGTTCATGTCTGTGCAACTACTGCAGTGCCAATGGATTGCCTACAACTTAAAATTTATAAGACACTGCTAAGTTTAATTTAAAAAAAAATCTTACCAATAACCTTGTGATTCTTGATTGTTTTAAAAAAAGAAATTGATTATTGCGTCTCGCGGACTACGTGTTAACAGCCATTCACTGCATGGCTATACAAGTGAATACCAGTATCAAGGATTTTTGAAAGGAATAGCTTGCTGAAATTGTTAAGATGCCATGCTTCAAAAAGTGAGCTAGGCAACATTACATAATACCTAGAGGTGCTGCTTCTTCAGAATGACAAGCTTGGTAATAATGAATAATCTTAGGTTTAAAGGGTTGTGACCGGCTTGACAGTCATGCATGGTGAACCCATTATATTTTATTTATTTATTTATTTATTTAATTGTATTTATATACCGCCCTATTCCCTAAGGACTCAGGGCGGTTTACAGGGAATTAAAAATCCAAAATACAAAAATTAAGAACCAAATTAAAAAAAATTAAATTAACCCTGTAGTCAGTTAAAAAAGAACCCCAAATTAAAAATTCCTCCTCAGTCTGGGCCCGAGAGCTCGAAGAGCCAGGTCTTCAGGCCCCGGCGGAATGATCGGAGGTCGGGGGCAGTCCTCAGCTCCACCGGCAGCTGGTTCCAGAGGGCAGGCGCTCCCACAGAGAAGGCCCTATCCCTGGGTGTCACCCGCCGGCAATCTCTCACCGGCGGAACCCTGAGCAGACCCTCCCTGTGGGAGCGCACTGGGCGAAGGGCGTTTGATTGAGAGTTGGAAATCTAGTCATTGTTGATCCATATGAATGTTGTAGTATTAATTATAACCTTGGTTAGAAGATCAGCTCATGACATGAAATGGCACATATGAATGACTGACTGGTTCAGGTATTCCCATTATTTTACTCCTTGTTCTATCATTGTTCAGTGATCATGGTGACTTTGCAATTCCGTATGTACACCCTGAACGCATATGGTGTTTTCTCCATAAAAGAAAATATCTCTTTGAATAGAGCATACAGTTCTTAAATGTGCATGGGTTACTAGTGCATCAGTTCAAATCCAACATTCTGATTTTCACCCATATTCTGAGGTTTTTTAAAAACCATCCCAAATCTCTTTCTAGGACAGACATGTCAAACACAAGGCCCGGGGGCCGGATCCGGCCCGCGAAGTGGTTTCATGCGGCCCGCGAAGCCATCCTGGAAACTGAGGGAACGGCCCCCACTGCCTTGGTCCTGGCCCAGAGACCCTCCTTCTGCCAGAGACCTTCAGATCTGTCCCACTCCTGCCCAGGCCCCCATAGGCACCCTTGATGCGAATGATGTAGAGCTGGCCACGCCCACCCAGTAGGCTATACGCACTCTAGCCACACCCACCCAGTAGGCCACGCCCACCCTGGCCATACCCACACAGCCCCCTGAGGGCAATTGCAATGCTGATGCGGCCCTCAATGAAATTGAGTTTGACACCCCTGTTCTAGGAGATTCCACTTCTATCAGCAAGAAAGAATAAATGTTTTTATTAATCATCTCTTTTATCTCCTGAGGGACTTAAAACACTGAAGATGCTAATATATAAACTTGGTTTAGATTACCGTATATACTTGAGTATAAGCCGAATTTTTCAGCCCACTTTTTGGGCTGAAAAATTCCACTTCGGCTTATACTCCAGTCAACAAAAAAAACTGCGCGGAGGAACGGAGACCTGCCGACGTTTGGGGAGGTTTGGGCGCCTCCCCAAACCTCCCCAAACCTCGGCAGGTCTCCGTTCCTCCTGCCGACCTTTGGGGAGGTTTGGGCGCCTCCCCAAACCTCGGCAGGTCTCCGTTCCTGTTTGGGGAGGTTTGGGCGCCTCCCCAAACCTCCCCAAACCTCGGCAGGTCTCCGTTCCTCCTGCCGACGTTTGGGGAGGTTTGGGCGCCTCCCCAAACCTCGGCAGGTCTCCGTTCCTGTTTGGGGAGGTTTGGGCGCCTCCCCAAACCTCCCCAAACCTCGGCAGGTCTCCGTTCCTCCGCGCAGACCTGCCGACGTTTGGGGAGGTTTGGGCGCCTCCCCAAACCTCGGCAGGTCTCCGTTCCTCCGCGCAGACCTGCCGACGTTTGGGGAGGTTTGGGCGCCTCCCCAAACCTCCCCAAACCTCGGCAGGTCTCCGTTCCTGTTTGGGGAGGTTTGGGCGCCTCCCCAAACCTCCCCAAACCTCGGCAGGTCTCCGTTCCTCCGCGCAGACCTGCCGACGTTTGGGGAGGTTTGGGCGCCTCCCCAAACCTCCCCAAACCTCGGCAGGTCTCCGTTCCTGTTTGGGGAGGTTTGGGCGCCTCCCCAAACCTCCCCAAACCTCGGCAGGTCTCCGTTCCTCCGCGCAGACCTGCCGACGTTTGGGGAGGTTTGGGGAGGCGCCCAAACCTCCCCAAAGGTCGGCAGGAAGAACGGAGACCTGCCGAGGTTTGGGGAGGTTTGGGGAGGCGCCCAAACCTCCCCAAACAGGAACGGAGACCTGCCGAGGTTTGGGGAGGTTTGTGGAGGCGCCCAAACCTCCCCAAACGTCGGCAGGTCTGCGCGGAGGAACGGAGACCTGCCGAGGTTTGGGGAGGTTTGGGGAGGCGCCCAAACCTCCCCAAACAGGAACGGAGACCTGCCGAGGTTTGGGGAGGTTTGGGGAGGCGCCCAAACCTCCCCAAACGTCGGCAGGTCTGCGCGGAGGAACGGAGACCTGCCGAGGTTTGGGGAGGCGCCCAAACCTCCCCAAAGGTCGGCAGGAAGAACGGAGACCTGCCGAGGTTTGGGGAGGTTTGGGGAGGCGCCCAAACCTCCCCAAAGGTCGGCAGGTCTGCGCGGAGGAACGGAGACCTGCCGAGGTTTGGGGAGGTTTGGGGAGGCGCCCAAACCTCCCCAAACAGGAACGGAGACCTGCCGAGGTTTGGGGAGGTTTGGGGAGGCGCCCAAACCTCCCCAAACGTCGGCAGGTCTGCGCGGAGGAACGGAGACCTGCCGAGGTTTGGGGAGGTTTGGGGAGGCGCCCAAACCTCCCCAAACAGGAACGGAGACCTGCCGAGGTTTGGGGAGGTTTGGGGAGGCGCCCAAACCTCCCCAAACGTCGGCAGGTCTGCGCGGAGGAACGGAGACCTGCCGAGGTTTGGGGAGGCGCCCAAACCTCCCCAAAGGTCGGCAGGAAGAACGGAGACCTGCCGAGGTTTGGGGAGGTTTGGGGAGGCGCCCAAACCTCCCCAAAGGTCGGCAGGTCTGCGCGGAGGAACGGAGACCTGCCGAGGTTTGGGGAGGTTTGGGGAGGTGCCCAAACCTCCCCAAACAGGAACGGAGACCTGCCGAGGTTTGGGGAGGTTTGGGGAGGCGCCCAAACCTCCCCAAAGGTCGGCAGGTCTGCGCGGAGGAACGGAGACCTGCCGAGGTTTGGGGAGGTTTGGGGAGGTGCCCAAACCTCCCCAAACAGGAACGGAGACCTGCCGAGGTTTGGGGAGGTTTGGGGAGGCGCCCAAACCTCCCCAAACGTCGGCAGGTCTGCGCGGAGGAATGGAGACCTGCCGAGGTTTGGGGAGGTTTGGGGAGGCGCCCAAACCTCCCCAAAGGTCGGCAGGAGGAACGGAGACCTGCCGACGTTTGGGGAGGTTTGGGGAGGTGCGCGCGATCCTGGAAGCACCGAAGCCTCGGCCGCGCGCAAGTCCTCGGTAAGCTCCGGGCGGTCACTTGCTTCGCGTCTCCTGAGGGAAGGGGGGGCGACTGGAGCGGGCGTGTTTCCTCGCCTGCTGGGTGCCGCGATTTGCCCGGGGAACGCGCGGGCCCGAATGGCAGCGTGGAGCGAGGAAGCGGTCAGCCAGGGCTTCCCCGAGAGCCGCGGCCACACAGGGTATTCCTGTGTATTCAGGCTTGCAAAATGGCGGATCGAGCCTCTGCTGGCGGCAGAGGCTTGCAGAACGGCGGATCGGCTTATACTCGAGTCAATAACTTTTTCCAGTTTTTGGGGGTGAAATTGGGGGTCTCGGCTTATACTCGAGTCGGCTTATACTCAAGTATATACGGGTAACATTATTAGTCATTTAAAGTCACCAAATGCAGCAAAAAACACAAAAATCCACAGAAATGTGTAGTTCCAGTTGAAGCTGAAATTAGAGTTTAAATCACTTAAGAAACAGAATTAGGACAAATAGGTGAATACCTTTTATCATTTTATGTATTCAAAAATGTAGTTTGGATACTTAAGACTTAAAGAAAATTTGAATTTACTGGAGCCAAAAAAACCTTAGAGACTTTTTTTATGGTGATAAATACTATTTTATGTAAAACTTTATTGAATATCAAACCAAATAAAATGATTTTCACACTATTTGTTAAACATTTATATAAAAAGCTAAAGCATCTGGATCCTTTGTACATCCAAATAACTACAATGTAATCTATTTTCTTAAAAAATGTGTAGCATTATAATTTTAATCTGTTTTATAATTTACACATAATCTTAAATCAGTACCAACTACTTTATCGGTAAATTTATCGACACGAGCCTTTGGAATAAGGACTAAACCCTTTATATGTCTAGAAAATTTCAAATGTCTTGGTTTTTGAGTGTTAAGCAAGGTAGAACCAGCATCTCTTATAGAAGGATAGCTGAAACCATTCAATGTTAAATTTTGCTCAGTCTCTGCAGAATTTGTTTTCTTGTTATAGTTTCCTTGAAAACTACTTTGAGATACCTCCGTGACACGGTGAGACTTTATTTGTTTGGTAGACAATCCAGTACCTGGTATAAAAAGATCCATCCCAGACTGCTTTGCAAGGAAGTGTTTTGCTTGAGACCCTAACTGATTTACTTTGTCTTTGGTTGTTGCCATCTCCCAAGTTAATGGATTATATACAACATGGTCATCAATAGGACATGCATTTTCTTTCTGCAGCCAACGGTCAATGCATTTGCTGTGGAACTAAATAAAATACATAATGTATAAGCTTTGGTAATTTTCTGCCAACATTATTTATGTATCTTGCATGAGTCAAATACTGCATGCGAAATGAAATCATACATCTGAACTGCCATTCAGTTCTTGAGACAGGTAAATTCCATGATCAAAGAGACATCTCTTGATGTCTGCTAACATCCATATTAATCTCTTGTGTCATGCATTTTAAGAGAATTGTTAGTTAAGGTCTATTGGACTTGCTAGGAAACAACCAGGAATTTGTTGACTTGCTTCCTTTGAAGCAACAGAAGTTGCCTTTTTAGGTATTCAAAAGCTTAAAATGATCACCTGAAAATGAGTTCAGGTTACTGAGGGATGCTAAAAATAATAAAAGCTAATTTAGAAGGTTTTGAAATAGTTAGTAGTCACTGATCACTGAAGGTAATGTTATTTAATAGTCTTTAGAACTGTTGTAATGGGTCTTAGTTTCAGCAAAATACTACATAAATTATTCCAATAGGCTAGTTTTAAGTATAGGTTGAATAACATAAATGGATGCAAGGTTGGAATAAAAAATGTGTTGAAAGAGTGCAGGATATGGTCACATTCCTCAAATATCTGAAAAGTTATTTGTACTTACATACTGGATTTAACTTAGAGGGGGGCAGATTCTGAATGAAAAGCTTCCTAAAGGGAACCAGTCACTTTGAGAGGGAAAAGGCTCCATTCATTGAATGTCTTCAAGCAGGGATTGCCATTTGTCTGGGATGCTTGAATTTGGATTCCTGCAAAGCCTATAATTGAACTTAAGGATCTAAATGGCTTCTGCCAACTCTTTAATGATACTAAAAACATCTGTAAATAGAAAATAATAACTGAAAAATATGTGAGTAAATCTTGCTCATGTTAAGGGTAGCCACACAGGCATAGCCAAGTTTATAATGGATTCTGGGGAAGTGAAGTAACAGCTGAATTTACCCCAATAAATATTTATTTATTTGATTTACATGGCTGCCCATCTTGCAAATGTGAGTATAGGTGGCTAACATGTTTAAGATTGTTTTTTTTTTAAATAAAAATAAAAATATATTACAGGGTAAAAAACCCCAACCCCTCAAAAAAGTAAAAGCCAACATTGGAGCACATCCAGGTCTTCAATGCTTTATGAAAGGTGAGCAGGGATGGGCCAATCTAATGGGATTATGTCACAAGATGCTTTGACAGAAAAGGCATTGTTCCAATGATATTTTTTTTAACAGAAAGGACCTAAAGTGTGTCCCTTTTGTTGAATCTAGTGGGACGGGTAGATAGCTTCCTTATCTTGTCAACTTAAGAGTTGCCAGTGGCTGGAGCTATCCCAATCTATATATGTGCAGATATATCCTTACATGTACAGTATCACTTCGTTGTCTTTCTCCCCCCGCGTCTTCCCAAACAGCACAAATAGGACAAAATAAGCATATATTAATGAATTAAAAATCCCTATAAAATAAGGTACCCTATTTACAGAAATAATTGAGCCTTATTTGCATATTCCAACCATTTTCTCTCCTACATAAAATGTAATAGTATGCATATTTTGATTTCTCCTTTTAGCCAAATTAGCAGAAAATCAAGAAGATGGTGATAGGAAAAGGGACCTATAGTGAGAAAGGAAGAAAGCAAAGAGAAAGGAGCAACAAAAACTGGATACAGAGGAAGACATAACAATGCGGGGAAAAGAAAAAGTTGAGCTAATATTTAGGCTAATCTTCAAAAACCATTGGGCATTGTACAGCTATATCTGCAGAGATTAGTGATTTTCATACCCAACCTGGAGGAGCATATGGGGATCCTCCATTTTATGCCCACAGCTGCTCTGTGGTGTAGGTTGGGATGACAGTGCGACTGTTCCAAACTCATCCAGTGAGTTTACATGGTTGAGGCTGGACTTGACTCACAGTCATGCATTGTACAGTCTAACTTGAATTTAGTAAAATCCATAGTAGTTGTGACAATACAGTATCTTAATTAACACCAAAGGAATGTTTAGAAATTATAAATTCTATCTTGATTGTGAACAAGGCACTATTTTATCCTGAAACACTATTCTGGGAGTGGCTGTGGCTCTAGTTCCAAAAATCAGGGGAACTGTGGTAGACAAGAGCCTTGATGCTTCAACACTAAAGATCGAAACAGAATTCCTTGATTTCACAAATAGATGTTTCAGACACCAGACTCTACTCTGCTTGCTAACTCTATAGAGACTGTTTCAATGCAAAACAATAATCAAAAAGGTATGCCACAGCAGCATGCAGGCTTTGCATTATATCACACAGACATTAAATCATTTCATGTTTTTGCAATGGCTTGAAAAATCATGCATTAGAAATTAATCTGAAAAAACAACTAAGGTCCTGCTCAAGTGTATCTTCAGTTTACCTTGTGATTACACGGTAAGGTCCTTGAAACTTGACCAAGGCAGAATATCTTCAAACAGAGTCTACACTGTAAACCTGGATCAAGTAAAGGGCTGCCCTTCCTAATCACCATATTGGGCATTGAGTTCAGTACCTGCTGTGGTATGCAGCTGAATCTGAAAGAGAAGTAATAAGAGTATCTATTCCACATGGGTTTACCCATCTATTTGATTTTAAAATCTTATTTCAAAGAAACAATGCAAACAGTGCTGACGTACAGGTAGTCCTTATTTACGTTTGGTCACTTAGCAACCATTCAAAGTTACAGCAGGCACCTCCAAGGGCTATTTATGACCTGGTCTGAAAGTTACGACCACTGCAGCGTTCCCATGGTCATTCACCCTTACAACCAGCTGCAGGGATGCTGCAGTGTCTCTCACCTAACTCCCATCCTCATCCCCCACTCTGGGTCCCCACACATCTTAGACAACCCCCCTTTGGGTCCCACACACTCCTCCTTACTTATGTTTCATTGATCTCCAAAGCTCAGGAGGTTGGGGGGAGGGAACAGAAAGATTTGCTTTGCTTCAGTGAAGCAAAGGAAGCGTCTCCACTGTTGGGATCCCACAAGGGGTCCATCTTTTTCCAAATTGGTGCTTCTGCAATTACACAGCTGCCAATTGCTTCGGCCCAGCGATCTATGTGGCTCGCAACGGTGGCGTGCCCTGTCTTCCTTTCCCAGCCTAACCTCCTGAGCTCCAGAGATCTTTGAAACATAAGTGTGCAATTGTGACAGGGAGTGGGGAAGAGGCCCCAGCCCTGCAGGGATGTGAAGGGGGAAAGAAAGGCTTGCAGGGACTCGGGGAAGGGGAAGGAGGCCCAAGGACTGTGGGGATCCCGGGGGGGGGGAAGTGGAGCACAGGAGTGTCTCAGAGCGTGGAAACCCTGGGGCAGGGGGCGCTTGTGCTAAGCCCCCGAGGGCCTCTGCTATCTGAGGCACCTTGTGCTCCAGTTATCCTCCTGTGTGGTCATTTAAAAACTGCATCAAGGAGAGCAGGGAGTGGGGATTGTTAAGCAAGAGCCTTGGTGGAGCAGTGGGCTAATGTAACACCAGCTGCCTGCAATTAGTGCAGGTTCGAGTCCCACCAGGCTCAAGGTTGACTCAGCCTTCCATCCTTCCGAGGTAGGTAAAATGAGGACCCAGATTGTTGGGGGCAATTAAGCTGACTTTGTAATAATGCCGCTTGGGGTGTGTGTGAAAGCCCTAATAAGCAGGCATATACATAGGATGAAGGCTATTGCTAAGCTTGTAAGCCGCCCTGAGTCTTCAGAGAAGGGCGGGATATAAATGGAATTAAAATAAAAATAAAAAATAAAAAAATTTCACTTAATGGCCATCACCACTTGCGAACATGATGAGCAAGTAAGCTCAGGGCTGCCTTTAGTTATAATAATAATAAGCTGGAAGGGACCTTGGAGGTCCTCTAGTCCAGGGGTAGGCAACCTTGGCTCTTTTATGACTCGTGGACTTCAACTCCCAGAATTCCGGAGCCAGCTGGCTCAGGAATTCTGGAAGTTGAAGTCCACGAGTCATAAAAGAGCCAAGGTTGCCTACCCTTGATCTAGTCCACCCCCAGCTCAGGCAGGAAACCCTATACCATTTCAGGCACTGTCCAGTTAGAAAAAATTAAAATAATAAAAGATGAAAGATTTCTAATGGATTTCATATAAATACTCCAGACTGATGCCTGACGAAAAGTTACTAATAATGTCAATAAATAATACAGGAATGTTTGTTTCACTGTAACTATGGAAGCCCATTGGGAATAAATTACAATTCTTTATAAATACCATGGAATATTAAAATAAAAGGGATTAAAAGCTATAATTAATACCACTGCTTTCTTAAATCATATACTTCTCCTTCTTTAAGTTTTTTTTTAATTAAAAACCACTGAAATGGATTTCATTGAATTTTTCATCTTACTGCTCCTTGTTTTTTTCTTGAAACTTCTCTTCTGGATTAACCTTCAAGTTTTCTTCTGCTGTTGACAGTTGCCCTTTTGGTTCAAATGATTTCCATCTCTGATTCCTTTTCTGAAGTAGAGATATAAAGAAACCAAGCAATTGGACAGAGTGCTTAAAGGGAATTATTAACAATTATCATTTCAGTAAAACTGATAGCAGAAAAAACATGAAAGATGATACTTGGAAAAAAAAACAGCTGAATAATTGCTAATTTGTCAGATCGCTGCGGTAAATTTTGCTTAGAAAATAAGACAAAAACCAGCGACAATGTGAATGGACTCAGTTGCAATGATGATAAAGACCATGGGAAGTTCCAGAAAGCCAGGTTTATTGAGGGGGAAGATAGAGTGATCACGCATTGTATGATGACTAAGTGTTGATACCAACTTGATGGCACAGGGCAGGGGTCGGCAACCTTAAACACTCAAAGAGCCACTAGGACCTGTTTCCCAGAGGAGAAAAAAACCACTGGGAGCTGCAAAACTTGTGCGTGGGGGGGGAGCTTGATTGAAGAGTTTAAATAAAAAGAAATAAGAGGCTGCTGTGCATGAGTTCTCTCTCTCTCTTTCTCTCTCTCCCTCTCTCCCTCCCTCTCTCTCTCCCCCCTCTCCCTCTTCCAACACTCAGTCCTCTTCCAACACTCAGTGTGTGTGTGTGTGTGTGTGAGAGAGAGAGAGAGAGAGAGAGAGAGAGAGAGCTGCTGCTTTCTGCTGAGACGCAGCAAAGGCAGAAGCCCCGCCCAATAAGCTTGTCAGCTTTTCGGAGAACAGTGTGAGGCCACACAAACACACACACATACACAAACACACACACACAGAAGAAGAAGAAGAAGAAGAAGAAGAAGAAGAAGAAGAAGAAGAAGAAGAAGAAGAAGAAGAAGAAGAAGAAGCGCAAGTGCCTCTCTTTGTCTCTGTCTCTCTCTCTCTGCAAATGGCGGAGGACGACTAGGAGCCGCAGGACAAGGCTGAAAGAGCCGCATGGGCTCCAGAGCCGCAGGTTGCCAACCTGTGGCCTAGAATAACAGTTTATCCTAATTAGTAAGTAGAACATAGGCTGTGAAAAAAAGAAGAAGCAGGTCAAATAGGATGGCAGAATCCACTTTGTATAAATAATTCTGATTCAGGATTGGTATTAGTAAGTTTTATAAACTTCACTTGGGCTGAGTCTGTTTGGATCTCAGTATTCCTGACAGAAGTGAACTAGATCAAATAGCTTATTTTATAAAGTTCTAGTTCTATTAATCCTTAGAATTATATTCTAGGATTCATGATTTGTAACATCTTCTGCCCATGAAGGAGTGGTCAAGCATAGATAACACTTTCTTCTCATCCTTACTTCCAGAGAAGCAGATAGGGAGGCATTTACGATGCATGACTTGAGAAGCTGCATTTCTACACAACCAACACCTTGCTTTTCCCAGAGAATTGTAGAAAGCTACACCAACCGCCACAGAATATTTACGCTCATTTCAGGAAGCAGGTCACAGAGGAAGGATAATTGGGAAAATATTGTTTCTAAAAAGCTATATTTCATCCCTATTGTGTTCATTAGAGCGCCTTGTTTTCTTCAGAGGCTATGAATTCTCCACACCCAGTAGTGGGATGCTCAACTCAGGATTTGGGAGGGGTTGTACTGCTCACACATACACTGAACTAAGCTAGTGGGCCACTGGTTAAGTTAAAAGCACCACAGCTATTAACCAAGGACTTGGTTGAAAGGAAACCCAATATTTTATCCAGAAAAGGAAAGAAGCTAAAAGAAGAAGGCTTCAAATTAACCTTGCTTGCTGTAGCATAGCATCTCACAAGCATATCAACTCAAATGTAAACACTCCTACCAGAGAGATGCTTATTGGATTGAAACAGTGCTTAGGATCTCATCTTTATTTTGATTTTTAGACTACAGTACAGAAATATTCATCGCTGTTGAAAAAACAAGAAAATAAAATCACGGAATCATTCTTCAATAAAACTGATTTTGCAGACAAGGCAAGATAGGAAGAATGAAGTTTCCTTTACCATTGCTTGCTTTTTAAATTCCTGTGTTAAGTTTTTTTTTTTTTAAAGGAAGGGAATTTATACTATACCTCTCGGAAAACAAAAGTATGTGACGGATGGCAAAAGCTTTGAAAACATCCATGGCATAGATGATAATTACTACACTCAGTACACCTTGAAATAATGATAATATTAATATTAATAATAACATTTATACAAATCTTGTTTGATTTAAAGAAATGTTCTACTTTAAAATAAAATAGGCCAACAAGCTAAAATTTCTAATTAATAAGCATATGCATTTGCAGAGGGGCAACTGAGCGGAAAGTGAAGAAACCTGGCTCATGACGCCATGGCACCAATTTTATGACTTCTGTATTTGCACCAAATTGTCAGAATGCAATGACAATAGGGTGAAATTGCCTCATTTTGTCATGACTGTGGCCCGTTGTGGACACCTGTGCTAAGATGGGAAGACTTGACTCTAAATGTACAATCTTGCATTACGTGCTGAAATAGTGTAATACCCACAATAGTTTAGAAGGTCTTTGTTAGGCATATGATGATAGCCTACAATGTTGGGTTGAAAATATATTAACCATGATGTTGTGACTTTAAGATGTTAATTGGCCAATGGGTGTGTAAGTGTTCTCATGGCCATAAGAGGGAGCTAGGAACGTAGCTTCTCTCTCTCTGAATTCACTGCTCTCTACTATTACTGTTTTTGCTCTGTTTTGCTGTACTATTGGTTTACTACTGTGATAAACCTGTACAACTGTGTATTGACCTCTGAACTGGTAAGAAGACTTTGTATTAGGATTTGTACTTGGACTGTTATTTTTGTGTATGACCTGGACTGATTATTTTTGACTGTGCATTTTTGATTTTACACCACCTTAAAGTAAACTACTTTCTATTTTCACAACTCAGTGTATCTTGTGGTTTCTGTGTGACTCTTACTGCTCTCAGTACCCTTCCTTGTCTGTGCAACTCCTTGGTAGCACAAAGAGACCTCTGCACAACAATTCTTAACAGTCTTCATGCTCTTGGATGCTATCAATAAATTGATTTATATTTTCTTCAGATGAAATCAAGAAAGTTGAAAAAAAATATATTCTCAAACAGACACTAGGTGGTGCAAAAGTCTTTTTCCCCCCTTCTGATTTAATTTGTATAATGTACCTCAAAATTATTTTTCCTCAATGAATCAAGAGTATCAATTAAATCTGAAGAAAAAAAGACTTTTGCACCACCTAGTGTCTATTTGAGAATGGTTTGAGTGTCTGAGAGTATGCTATTGTGTAAATATATAATTAACCTTAAAATTAATTGTACAGCCAAATATTTACATTTTTAGTGTCAACAGTATTTTTAAAGAAACTAGAGTCTAATCATTTCCTATTACAGATCTTTAAAAACAGTTACAAATGTCACATTGAATTTTAATACTTCTTAATGGAAAACCTCATCTAGCTAACTATATACATTGCAATTATTAATGTGAATAAAACTTGAACCCTATGATCCAAGATATATAGTCACAGATAAAGTAGAGTTTTGTTACATCTTTCTGTTAGGGAGCTAGTTGTTCTGGGTACCACAGAGCTTATTCACTAGACAGTGAGTGAGGATAAGATTTTCACCAATAAACGCTTCATAAAACTATTTTGAGATGTGGTATTATCTAAATATATAAACTTAGATGAAAATTTGAGCCAATAATTGACATATGGCTACTCATAATAATCACAAAGGTTATATTTTTTATTCCTTACAGAAAAAATGTTTAAAACATTACAAATAAATTAATTCAAGTATAACTACTTAAATGCCTTAAATGCTTACTTGTAGCAATTTCCCTCAATGGGTAGGACTCTGCAATTATTGCAAGGGATTCCAAGGTGCTTGTTAAGACTTTGTTTTTCTGCTGCAGTAACAAGTTTTTTGCAGTTTCTGAATTCTTCCATGATAAGCTTCAGCGGGGCAAAATTTTCCCTGCATAGAGGGCACTTCACTAAAGAATTTTTCTCTAAATCTCGCTGATGATCAATCCAAATTTTCATACACACTATATGTATGTTGTTCCCACAACTAAACCTGCACAGAAGAAATTTACTTCATTTTCTTTTTGAATTGTTACATAACTTAAATAAATTTAATAATTATTCTAATAAATTTAAATTTCATTAGAGTTACATTATTTTTTCAATTGTTATCATGGAATTTTATGTATCAAATTGTTAATGACAAATTTTCAAGAAGTAAGTATTTTTCTGTGACCACATAAACAACTCCTACTAAAAATAATGAAATTCAAGGCGATCCATTAGAAAAGGGACAGACAATGTTTTCACACTAGAAAACCACACTGGCACCATGATGTGAAAGTTGTGTGAAGCAAAAATAATCTCCAAATTTAAAAAAATTAAAAAGACAATTAAAAAAGAAACTTCAAATCCTCAAAACATTGTAACTGATAAAAAATAAAGAAATATTTTTAAAATAAGGATTGAAGTCATGTGGACCAAGGGATTCCATCTTCAACTCTGCCAGTTATCTATAACATGATTTACCCAAAATATGGTTAGCAATATCTTTCAGAAATCCTGTTTGTTTTGTATAAAAGCAAAAAGGAGATAACAGAGCTTTATCAAATATGCTTAAATGCTTTTTTTTATTTGGTGTATTTGGTAACTAAAGAACCATAGACTGCTTTTAATGAAGAAAAAGTTAAAAGTTTGAATTCCAAATAAAAAAGAATACTTTACCTATTTACTTAGAAAAAAGAAACAATTATTAATACTGATGCAGGGCTTTCACAGCCAGCATATATTTGATAATCATGAGTTTTCAGGCTAATCTGAATAGAATTAGAAAATAGATCCTACAGCTGTGGTGGGATTCAAAAATGGGAACAACCAGTTCTCTGTGTGGATGCTGCTTCCGGAAGCCCATTCTGGGCCTGGGCAACAAAAAATTAGCTACCGGTTCTGCCAAAGGGGTGAGAACTGGCTGAATCCCACCACTGTCCTACAGTAACCTGAAAACCAACATGGATTGTTGTTTACATTTTTTTAAAAAATCTAACCTGCAGGAAGAGAAATATCACTAAAACTCTCACAAAGAGTACTAGACGTATTTGTGAGCCTGAAAATTATGGGTCCAAATATCAAGCAGCCTACCCAGGGATCAATTTGTGGTTTTCCACATGTTGCTGCCAAACTCACAGCAAATGGCCAAACTCAGGCCATTCTGAGGAGAGCTGCAAGTTTTTGCCCAGTGACACATGGAATACCTCTACTAGAGCAAACTGGAATTATGATATGAGTCCAAATGAGGCAGCGATATGCATCCTAAAATTCCTCCCAAACATGATCTCTTGCAAATGTATAAGAAAATATAAGAAAATGCCATCAGTCAAACTGCATGATTACAAATATGATACTTCCTCCCAGCAATTTAAATCCAACAGGAACTCACCTGCAATAAGTGACAGGAAGCATTTTTTTGAGTAGCAAATCCTGGCAAACAGGACATATATCCTCACTGTCAATACTTTTTTGTTTAACATACTCATCATCAACTGTTATTAATTTTTTAACAGAATGGGCAATTATTTTTACTTGAGGGGCAAGTTGTGGATTCTGAAGCACATAGTTAATTTCTCGTTCTAACAAACCAATCTGTAAAGCATCTGTTTAGGAAGAAAAAATAACGTTCATTGTATAATGAAGCACTAAAATATACAATACATTTGTTTGTTGGAAATTCTTGCCCTCCCTCCCAGCAATCCTGGTTGCCCACTGCCAGCTATGGGATGGCCATCTGAGTGATGGGGAATGGGGTTTCTGAAGGATACAAACACAAAAACAAATGTTCCATGCAATGAGTTCCAAACAGGAAATGAAATGACAAGATTAACCTATACCTACATTCATGGTCTCTTGGAAGTTTGAACTTTTTTAGTAATAACCTAAAAATAAAAGAACAAATTGAATACAATTTATTTAGTAACTTGACGATTTAAATGCAGTTGGCTTTTCAATTTTAAATACATACAAACATCAGCTCAATTATGAAAAAATGCCAGACAGTTCCCTATATTCCTTAAAGTTGCATACCATCTGCATGAAATTTAGTAAAATGTAGTTGCTTAATAGTGGACAATCACTTAAATATGAGCCAGCAGTGTGCTGCAGCTGCCAAAAAAGCCAACACAGTGCTAGGCTGCATTAACAGAGGGATAGAATCAAGATCACATGAATTACTAATACCACTTTACAATGCCTTGGTAAGGCCACACCTGGAATACTGCATCCAGTTTTGGTCACCACGATGTAAAAAAGATGTCAAGACTCTAGAAAGAGTACAGAGAAGAGCAACAAAGATGATTGGGGGACTGGAGGCTAAAACATATAGGGAATGGTTGCCGGAATTGGGTATGTGTAGTTTAACGAAGAGAAGGGTGAGGGGTGACATGATAGCAGTGTTCCAATATCTCAGGGGCTGCCACAAAGAAGAGGGAGCCAGGCTGTTCTCCAGAGCACCTGAGAGCAGGACAAGAAGCAACGGATGGAAACTAGTCAAGGAGAGAAGCAACCTAGAACTAAGGAGAAACTTCCTGACAGAACAATCAGTGGAACAACCTGCCTCTAGAAGCTGTGAATGCTCCAACACTGGAAGTTTTTAACAAGAGACTGGACAGCCATTTGTCTGAAATGGTATAGGGTTTCCTGCCTTAGCAGGGGGTTGGACTAGATGACCTCCAAGGTCCCTTCCAACTTCTTATTATTATTATTATTATTATTATTATTATTATTATTATTATTATTATTATTATTATTATTATTATTAACTGTCATTCATATTTCTTATGGTATCTTGTAACTCATAGCAAACAAAGTGATGAATTATTTGACCCTCCTCCCCAACTTGTATTTGGTTTATGCTGTATTCTCTTTTCCCTGATGGATGTTTAGGAGTTCTCCTTATGCACAGATTTAACTTAATTTCCAAACCAGATATTTCCTCTTTTGGTACATGCATACTCCCATATCCCTTTTTTAAATTAAAGAAAAATAAAAATGGAATATTACAAAGTGCCAGACCTTCAATATTATCTTTATTTCCAAAAGTGCCTCTGAGTCTGAATGTATCCCCTGAGCATTTTGTCTTCCAATGCTAAAAAAAACCAACCTAAAACTTTCTAGAAGAAAACCTTATAAATTGCCTCTATCTTCTTCATACTCGTTTTTTTCCTTATCTTTCAGCATCCTTTCCTTTCCTCTCTTCTTTTGTCCTTTTCTTTATTTTATCCTATCTTGATTCCTCCCTCCCTTTTGGCAGAATAATATCTGACTTTTAAAAAGCTGAATAACATTAAGAGGCACTGCAGAATGCACAACAAATATAGATTTTTTAATCAATTTACATTTTAATAAAAATAATTTACCAGCAGATATGTTTACAAAGGTCCTTCTCTTTCAGAAATACTGAGCAGCTGCATGAATGAGGGTTCCCCAGGGAAACCTTATACCAAAACAATAGAAAACATGTTTAATAATTATGCCACCACATTTATAAAATGGAGAACAATGAAAACTAAGATGCGGAAAGACAGTATTTACTAAAACCATGTCTATTTTACTCATATTATCTATACAGTGTATCTAAAATAGTACTAGAAAACAGAAATAATAGTGCTAGAAATAGTGTAACAACTATTTCTCTTCTAATGGACTATTTCTCAGAAAAATCTATTTATATTCACATACTTTCAAATATATCAACATCTATCATTCAATGAAACAGTACAAAAAGATAACAGGAGTCCATTAATGACATCAAAATGCACTTCTGAAAAGCTATAAGCAATAAGGTAAAGGCTTCCCTGCACATGTGTGCTAGTCGTTTCCGATTCTAGGGGCCGGTGCTCATCTCCGTTTCAAAGCCGAAGAGCCAGCGCTTGTCCGAGGACTTCTCCGTGGTCATGTGGCCGGCATGACTAGATGCCAAAGGCACATGGAACGCTGTTACCTTCTCACCGTAGCGGTCCCTATTTTTCTACTTGCATTTCTACGTGCTTTCGAACTGCTAGGTTGGCAGAAGCTGGGACGAGTAACAGGCGCTCACTCTGTTACGTGGCACTCGGGATTCGACCTGCCAAACTGCCGACCTTCTGATCAACAAGTTCAGTGTCCTAACCCACTGAGCCACCACGTCCCTCTATAAGCAATAGGCACTTAGATTTATATACTGCTTTGTCTCTAAGCGGTTTACAGAGTCAGCATTTTGCCACCAACAATCTGAGTCCTTATTTTATTGACCTTGGAAGGATGGAAGGCTTGAGTCTACCTCTCTGAGCCTGGTGAGAATTGAACTGCCAAACTGCTGGTAATCAGCAGTCAGCAGAATTAGCCTGCAGTACTGCATTCTAGCCACTGCGCCACCACAGCCCTTATAAGAATATATGTACAGGTTTGCTTCAATGATTAGGGTGTGCACTCCACATTATGAATCATAGGTTTTAACTATTAAAGCGTAACAATAAAATCAGGTCAGATTGATCAGATACTCCCATCAGCATGGGAAATTTTTCCTCCAGACTAGAAATGTTGTGACATATATCAAATTCCCATTTGAAAAGCATTGTTCATTGTCTCACTTTTGCTCTGTGTGTATTATACAGAAGACGTAGACTATTTCTATTCTTTTTCTTTCATCTTTTAAATCATTTTATATTGCAAGTAGGGAATATATATATATATATATATATATATATATATATATATATATATATATATATAGTACCTTGCAACTTAAGTTTTTAATCTCATACAGGCAGTCCTCGACTTACGACAATAATGGAGCCTGCCCATCATGGTTTTAAGTTGTGAGTCATAAAACAGGTCGGTCATGTGACCGACCCAATTTTATGACCGTTTTGGGGATAGTCGAGTTAACACAATTGTTAAGCGAACCAATGGATGTAAATGACAGTTTTAGCAAAACTGATGTAAAATGCACTCATGAGACTGGGGACACTGCAAATGATTAGGGTTATGTGGCTTGGCTGCTGAATGCCCAAAATTTGGTCATGTGAAGTGGGGTGTGTGACCGCCGGAACTTCAAATCCAGGTCATAACTAGCCCCCAGGTAGGTCTGTCATAACTCTGAATGGTCGCTATCTGACCAGTTGTAAAACGAGAACTATCTGTGTTGACAGAATTTCAAAATGTGAGTTGAAGCTGCTCATCGATAAGGAAACCGGAATATGCCTAATGGAGAAAATGTGAATGATATTTTTAATACTTTTAAAATTGGCTAAGCCTATACTTGAGAAGTTTGATATGTGAGTATAGTTTTATGACACAAGATGTGTAGCTTTATCCCTTGCGAGTATGGAGAATACAGCAACTAGTACTCTCCCTGAAGAGAAACGAGACTGGCAGGAGAAAACTATTCATATCTACCAAAAAAAGAAAAAGAACTCACAAAAATAATGTGATAGGATCCCAATAGGCATCTTAACTTGCAGGAGGAGAAAAAGAAATGAGCAGGTTTGCTACAAAGTGCAATGCAAGAAGTCTAATAGGGAGTTTTCCTTTCAACTACTAGCAGGTGCGTATTTCTGCATGGAGCAGCATTCTCTCACTAAATCGGGTAATAGATACATCACTGTAGGCCTATCAGTTGGGCTGGGATGATGAGAGGATACTAACAAGCAAGGAAATCTATGCAATGACTCTACAGTGACAAATACTACTTGTCAAGTGACAGAGGTTCAGTGAAAATATTTGTGGCTCATGCACGTGAAAGCAAACAGCAGTAATCGCACCTGAATGATCAATTAGTTTTACATACTGTATAGCAACCTTATTTTAATCTTAATCGGATCAAGATCAAATCAGCAATATTGCTTGGCTATAGTATCCCTTCTCTAGTAGCAATACTGCTATAGTCCAACCCTAAACCAATGAAAGTGAGCATATAATCACTATTTCACTTGATTTATGAACTGTCTGTATGCGTATGCAAAAGGAAAACACCGACACTCAATCAATTAATCCTTTTTTTTTAAAAAAAAGTCTTTACCCTGTGTTTTGTTTTGTAGGGTGTGATTTCTAGTAGGGATTGGTATGTACGCATAGGCAGGCACATCCAAACACATTGGAATCAAATGCACACGTTTATTAAGAAAGGAAGCCACAGCAGGCAACCTTGGGTTAATAAGGTAGCAATTTCAGAGAAGTCCCCCCCCACATTTTAATTTTGTTAATCATTTGCTTTTCCTGGAGTGGTTGGGCTAAAGTTATTTTTAAATCAGTTGAATTAAATTATACAGTTAAATGTTGAACTGTATAATACAGTCAAACATCAGCACATAAAATGTTTCTAACCTTTTGTATTATGTCATAACTACTTTATGATGTTTATATAATAAAACGTTTTATAAAGTTTGCCAGATTTCAAATCCATGGGTGTCATGGATACCGAATTTTGGACATTTGAGGTACCTAGGTTCAAAAAGTTTTTTTCCCTTGGTGCATCATTTTACCAGTTAAAGTTGACAGGAATCAGTGTTTTAATAGTACCGGTATATGGAACAGATAAAGAGATGCTGCAAAGATGACCACCTCCCAGAAGGAAAAGTCCAGAACAGATTGGTGAATATAGCAATACAACCCAGGGAGAGAAAACGTCTTCAGAACAATAAAACAAGATCAAATCAGCAGTATTGCCAGTACAAATAGAATTGGCCATAGGATTATACAGGTAATCCTCAATTTACAACCATTCAAAGTTACAACAGCACTGGAAAAAGTGACTTACAACTGTTTTTCACACTTACAACCGTTGCAGCATCCTCATTCACATGATCAGAATTCGGACACTTGGCAACTGGTTCATACTTATGACCGTTGCACTGTCCCAGGGTCATGTGAGCACTTTTTGCGACCTTCTGACAAGCAAACGTCAATGGAGAAGCCAGATTCACTTAACAACTGCAGCGATTCACTTGACAACTGTGGCAAGAAAGGTCGTAAATTGGGACAAAACTCATTTAACAAATTTTTCACTTAGCAACAGAAATGTTGGGCTCAGTTGGGGTCCTAAGAAGACTATCTATATAGTATCCCTTCTCTAATATCACTATAATCCACCCATAAATCAACGAAAGCGAGCATATAATCACTATTTCACTTGGTTTATGAACTTCCTGTATGAGTATGAAAAAGGAAAACACTGACACTCTTAAAATGCAAAAAATAAAAATAAAAAAAATGAAGTGCAGTGTTTGGGCAGAACATGCCCTGGCTTCACTTTCAAGCATTCAGGCTTTTCTAAGGGAAGGGAACCTGTTGAACTGAGATGTGAACTCTAGGGGAGCAAAAGGCACTTTGTACAGTGTTCAGAAGTATGTTTTTAGTTTCATTTTACAAATGGAGGGGAAAAAAGAAGGAAGTTCTTCTATAAGACCCAGATTGTTGGGGGCAATGAGCTGACTTTGTAATAATGCCGCTTGGGGGCCCCCAAAAGCCCTAATAAGCAGGCATATACATAGAATGAAGGCTATTGCTAAGCACATTGGTTTGTGCTTAAATTGTAAGCCGCCCTGAGTCTTCGGAGAAGGGCGGGGTATAAATGGAATTAAAATAAAAAAATAAAAAAATAAAATAAGTAGGAAAAGGTTAATTGGGAATGTATAGTGGTATATAAATATGTAATAGTTACTTTCTAATGTACCACATGCAAGACCAGATATCTGGTCCTTTGCGGCCTCAAAACACTCCTTTTCCACCAGGCTGACCTGGACTGACAGGGATTTTAATTATGTTTTTAATTTTTAACTTTAATTTTTAACTTATTTTAATTTTAATTTATTCTACAGGGGCCATTAATTTAATTTTCTTTTAACTTCTGTATTATTCTATGTTATTGTTGTTAGCCGCCCTGAGTCCTTCGGGAGATAGGGCGGCATATAAGTCCCAATAATTAATTAATTGATAAATAAATAAATAAATAAATAAATAAATAAATAAATAAATAAATAAATAAATAAATAAATAAATAAATGTTGGAATGATATGGAATGGTCAGACAAAGATTTATGTCAAAGATGAGACACTAGGTTCAATCTTTTTAAACTTTTGTACTTAATAAAATGTTGTTTGTTTTTTTTAAAAAAAAGAAGTATGTTTTTAGTTTCAAAATTAATTGTGGAGCTAAAAGCGGGGAAAGGGGTGGGGGGGGGGAGAAGAAGAGCCAGGTTCGCCTTGCAAGAGAGAAGTACTTAAATCCGGCATCCAGCGCGGCATCCCCGGCTGTGTAAACGGGAACGAGGGTCCCATTTCTCTCGCCCTCCGCCTCCCTCCGCCTCCCTCTCCCCTCTTCTACCCTGAGCTCCGCCGCCCTCTGGTCTTCCTCCTGCAGGACGAAAGCGGTCGGGCCCAGCTCCCGCACGATACGCAGGGTTGTGCCCAGCGCCTGATCCTGCCGCCAACTCAGCTCCGGGCTGGCGGAGACGCGCCTTCGCCACATGAACGCCGCCGCCGCCGCCGCTGCCGCCCCTGAAACCAAGCCGTCTCCCAGGGAAGCGGAGCCGCCTGGCGAGTGGAGCGCGGGTCTCCGAGAGAAGGAGAGCGGCCCGCGCGCGAGCGAGCGGACGGCCTCACGCGACTGAAGGAAGAACGGTCGCTTTCCCCGCTCCCATCCTTCCTCCTCCTCCTCCTCCTCCGCCGCCGCCGCCGCCGCCTCCTCCTGAGGAACGCGAAAGAGCTGAGAAGCGCGCGGGTGGTTTCCGTGGAGACGGGCGTCCGGGCTTGGACTCCAGGTGACGGAAAGGAGAGCCGGGCGTGGTTTCTCTCACGCTCCTCCAGCCGACGTTTGAGCTTTCTCCTTGGGTTCTGATTCGTTGAAAGATGCGGAAAGTATATTATCCGTGCTCGTTATCTTCCCTGCTGTCTCGCTCAGACGTGTCAAACTCGCGACTGCTCTATTCCTCTACCTTTTGGCCTCCGCCTAGAGATAGAGATAGCTAGCTAGATAGCAAGAGACATAGGTAGGTAGGTAGGTAGGTAGGTAGGTAGGTAGGTAGTGGGTGGGTGGGTGGATGGATGGATGGATGAATGAATGAATGTTGGATGGATATTGATAGATATTGATAGATAGCTAGAGAGATGGATAGATAGCTAGATAGCAAGATAGCAAGAGACATAGGTAGGTAGGTAGGTAGGTAGGTAGGTAGGTAGATAGATAGATAGATAGATAGATAGATAGATAGATAGATAGATAGATAGATAGATAGATGATAGATAGATAGATAGATAGATAGATAGATAGCAAGAGATTGATGATAGATAGATAGATAGATAGATAGATAGATAGATAGATAGATAGATAGATGATAGATAGATAGATAGATAGATGATAGATAGATAGATAGATAGATAGATAGATAGCAAGAGATTGATGATAGATAGATAGATAGATAGATAGACAGACAGACAGACAGACAGACAGACAGATGATAGATAGATAGATAGATGTTGGATGGATATCGATAGATATTGATAGCTAGCTAGAGAGATGGATGGATAGATAGCTAGATAGCAAGATAGCAAGAGAAATAGATAGATGATGATAGATAGATAGATAGATGAGGATGGTGCAGATTAGTTTAAATGTATCATGCTGCATAAAAAGAGATGAAAGGAAGAAATACATTTTAAATATTTCTTGGTTGATTGGAAGTGATGAAGTCTTATCAGCTCAGTTAATTGATAAAATTTATTAAGACTCCAAATATTTCATTTTTATGAAGTTACACAGAGTCACTTTTGTATAGTCAACAAAGTAAAAATAGAGTCCTATTCTAGTGATTTTATTTTTATCACAACCATTCTTCTGGGAAATACAGAAGCTTCAGGAATTATTTCCATTTCTGGTATATTTACAAAATACTGTAGAATTCACTGGCAAATATTTAATGGATTTTCAATGCTATATTTTTGCCAGTTCAAATATAAATTATTTTTACACATTTCCAAAATGATCTATTCATTTGATAATTTCAGTTCTCTCCTTCCTTCCTTCCTTCCTTCCTTCCTTCCTTCCTTCCTTCCTTCCTTCCCTCCCTCCCTCCTTCTCTCCCTCCCTCCCTCCTTTTCATAGAATCAGAGTAATAGAGTAATCCTTTATATCTTTAAGAATCCCAAAGAATTTCTCAGTCTGTAAAAAAGAGAAAATTAGAAAAATAAGTCATAAGAACAATGTATTTCATATAGTTGAAATCAATATATTTCATTTTGAAATCACACATCACAAAGTAAATTTAAAGAATACACATAATGTGCCGAATAAAGTGTTTGCCTTGCTTTCTCCACCGCCCCACCCCATTCTGCAAAGTGCATTGTCTGGAAAGAGTAGACTCAAGTGTACAGAAAATGCTTATCTAATGACAATTTAAAAAATGATTATTAGCAACGTAAGAAAAGTAACATTTCCTAAGTAGGGCGAACCCTCATTGTCTATTTCCTTAAGAAATATCTGGAAAGGATCTGATAAGATTCTTCGGTTTTCCCTGGGTCAGAGGGCATTGTCTTCTCCTTTATTTCACCACCCAGTAATAAAGCCAGACATACATTAGCGTTGCCATACAGGAAACCCAGCATGGCCTTGTGCTTGGCAGAATACAAATGCAGGAAAAGAGTCAGGTTGGTCTGAAATGGAAGGCTGGTTTGCTGAAATTCATTCAGCTCATGACACAGTCTTGTACGTGTGATAAGATTTGACCACAAAGGCGCCAAGTAATGTACTTCGGCTGCCGGTACGTGGTAGAGAAAGCATAGTAGTCCTCATCGGATACGGATCATTAGCAAGGAGCAGCAGGAGGCAGGACTCCTTAAATGGCCAAGTCCCCGTTCTCCAACCCTTGAGGACCTGAAAAGGAATTCAGGTGTGAATGCCTGTACAGAGTTCTGCCTAAGAAACCCTGCAGATGAATTCGGCCATAGTTGGGCACTTTCTGCTCCACGGGAAAAAAAGTGAAGGAGCAAAGGGAAAACTAGGGAAGTAAAGAGCAGGACTCTCTACTTCTGCCCTGCCTTCTAGGTCTTCTGCAAGTGCCTGAGAACATTTGAGAAGAGATCGTGGGTAACTGAGCAAGTCCACAGCAAGTCCACAAGTCTTTTGTTTCTTGAAGCAGACATGAGCAAAATACTGTTTTATTTTAATGAATCTGAGCAGCGCTTTTTTTCCCCCCAGGCTCCGGTGGAGTGAGAGTGGGATCAAGAAAGGGAATATAGGAAATATAGGCATTTCCATTTCCAGGCCATTTCCATTTCAGTTCTTTCACTCTCTTGATGATATCCTATAATTTTGTTTGTTCTCTAACCTAAAACGAGATGGATCGAGGACATCAGCAAGTATTGCGGGCCCAATTGGCAAAGGAAAACTCAGGTTGGAAACATGCAGAAGAGGCCTTCATCCTGCAGTGGGTAGACAAAGGCTAAAATGATGGTGATATATATCACACACACACACACACACACACACACACACACACACAAATGTATGTTGGGGAGAAGTATTAGGTATGTTCACCTTCTGGAGTTATATATATATATATCATCATCTCATATAGATGATGATGATGATGATGATGATGATGATTCTGGCCTTTATTTTTCCCACAGCAACAACCCAGTGAGGTGGCTTGGGCTGAGACAGAATGAATGGTGCCATGTCTTAGTATACTATGAAAATACTTTCTAAAAGGCAATGAAAATGAACTCCTAATGGATTCTAATTGAAAGAAAAAAATGCAGGTAGAAAAACTTTTCTTTTTAAGTGTGTTGCTTTGATAGTGACATGGTGATTTTACCAACTCTACCTCTTGTTAATTATTGCTTTGAAACAGACTTTTTTGGCCATAGGTACTGTATGGATGTTCCATAGGAGATTTAGACAGAACAGTTGTACAGGATTTCTTCATAACAGAAATTGATTTGTTATCAATTTATAGTAAAATATAAACTTATGCTACTAACATTGTGCTGCGTTATATAATGCTGCACTGTATTACATTACATCAAATTATACTACAACAACCAATTTAACTGTACTATATAACATGGAGTATGGGATCAAATATGGGACATGTCTGTACTTTACCTATTCATATCAGAATTGTGCATCCAAAATCTTTCCCTTTGACATTCTATGAAAGTGCAAAGTAGGCTTTGAAGAAGTAGGATAGAAAGAGTAGTGACATTTTTTTTGAACTCTGGTTCCTGAGAAGACCTGTGAGAACATCATGAATAATGTAGAAAATTAGCAAATGGATCATAAAATAAATCAATCCATTCTCACTCAAGGCAGAAATGGTCAGATTATTGTATTTTGGATTTATCTCGTAGAATTAAGAACACTTATAATGCTGGAAAAATTTGGAAGGTCAGAAGTGGAGAACAGCAGCATTGGTGGATGGACTCAAATACAATGGCAATGGGTATGCCACGGGAAGATCTGAAAGACTAAGGTTGATTTAGAGTTTCCTGGAGAAAATCAATGCATTTGCTGAGTTGACATTGACTTGACAGCACATAATCAGTTAATGGGACCAAGAAAAATCTCTTATAATGCACATAGAATAAAACAAATGAAACTGATAAGCAAACTGGGGCATTCGCTTCAATTCAAGAACATATATGCCTTCCTCACAAATATAGGTAAGATAATAATACATAAAATTTTCAAATCTGATGCAACTTAGTTGTTACAAGTAACCTTTTTTTAAAACTTAGCTGACTATATCTATTAACGTTACAGAGATGCCACAGAGTAATGATGACGGGCATTAGTTTCCCCAAGTAAGAATAGATAGATGCCAGTGGGGGAAAAAATATGTATGGGTGTGCTAACTTTCTGGACCATCTGGTGTGGTTAGGCTTTAGTGGCACTGTTTTGTAGTAACCATCCTTAATTTGATTCAATATTTTTGTACTGATTTTACTTTTATGTTTTGTTATGTTTAATTTGTTCTAATTATTGTAAGCTACAATGGTATTTGGGACGCGGTGGCTCAGTGGTTTAGGACGCTGAGCTTGTCAGTCAGAAGGTCAGCAGTTTGGCGGGTCGAATCCCGAGTGCCGCGTAACAGAGTGAGCGCCTGTTACTCGTCCCAGCTTCTGCCAACCTAGCAGTTCGAAAGCACGTAAAAATGCAAGTAGAAAAATAGGGACCACTACGGTGGGAAGGTAACAGCGTTCTGTGCACCTTTGGCGTCTAGTCATGCCGGCCACATGACCACGGAGACGTCCTCGGACAAGCGCTGGCTCTTCGGCTTTGAAATGGAGATGAGCACCGGCCCCTAGAGTCGGAAACGACTAGCACGCATGTCTGGGGAACCTTTACCTTTACCTTTTACAATGGTATTTATGTAAGCAGAAAGACAGGTATGAAACACAGACACACAGACACACACACACACACACACACACACACACACACACACACAGACATACACATTTCATTCAATTATATCCAATTTTCAAAAACTGCCTGGACAATTCCCTGTAGTTTTCTTGATAGAGTTTTTCAGGTTGCCTTTGCTTCTTTTCTAGTACTGAAGGGAAAGTCGCCCAAGATCATTCAGCTGGCTTTGTTTTATTTATACACATACACACAAAAACACAAAAACATATGCACATAGAGTATACATGCACAAACAGAAAAAAATTCTCTTCCCTCCCCCCTCCCTCCAATAGATGACTGCAATTAGGCTTCTATGACCTGTACAAAGAAAAGTGCATTTTCGCTCATGGTTAAACAGTCACAAGAGGGCAGCAGAAATCCATATTTGTAGTTTTTGGAAGCATTGCTTTAATCAGAGTTGCAATAGTTTTCTTTCTTATTAATGAATGTATGAGTTAATCAAGACAGTTGCAACCACACTTGCTTCTTAATGTAGTGCATTCTCTGTACCTTCCCTGTTCTGTATTTACTTATTTATACCCCACATTGCCCACCATAGGGCAGATAAGAATACCTAGCAATAATATCAGTTTGTTCATACAGGTACGTTGTGATTAGTAAAAATTCAAATAATGCAACATTCAGTTTAGTGTGAATTGTAAATTGATACCTGTTTAAGGTGAGTCAAAAGCAATTAATCTGAGGGTAGTGTATGCACAGTTGCAATTGGGATTGTAGATGCTGCCAATTTCCTATGTGCCAAACGGAGTAAAGAAAGATTCCGTCACCAAAAAGAAACTTAAAAAAGAAGAGTCTTATTGCATTAGAACAAAAAACAGATGTGTATTTGACAGACATGAATGTGATCATAGCAATGTTAAAGTAGGACGAGATCTTGAATTGTCTGAGTTTTCAATAAACACTTTTGTTATTTTGCTTTCTATAATTATTCTGTGACTTTGTTAACCATAAATTTAAATTATCAATATATTCTTTTTATCATTTACCAAAATGCATACGGTAAACATATATAAAAATGTATCTTTGAATTTTTTCATTGTTTATTACTATCAAGCTGGAACCAATTACCATATTTTCCCTAGAAATATCACTTCAAATAGTGTGATTTTTTTAAAAAAAAATGCAACATTTTGTGAGATTCATGAACCACACTAATCGAGACATGTGTAAGTGTGGATTTAACTTTTAAAACTCAGGGTAGCCCATTATAGTCATGATTCACATTTGATCATGAAGCCTTAGATTATAAAACATGCAAAACATTTCGGATTCAAAGCAGCAGCTCTAACTGTTGCAGGTATGAGAGAGAGAGAGAGAGAGAGAAATCATGCGTTTTCAGAGTTTCTTTGAAAGTGGGTGCTCTGAGCAGACATCATTCAGGGGTGTTGGCTATTTTTGAGCTCTTTGCTCTGCTCTCTTCTCAAACTTCTTCCAGCCTGGTCCTTATTGTAGCAGGGGGCCTGGTCTGGATGAGCCTGGAGTCCTCAGAGGAACAAAGCACTTTTCTGGTCAGAGAGCAGATGAAGACCGCAAGATGAAAGTTTGCCAGCCTGTCTCGTAAATCTATTGCAGACATGTCAAACACAAGGCCCGGGGGCCGGATCTAGCCCGCGAAGTGATTTCATGTGGCCCGCGAAGCCATCCTGGAAACAGCGATGGAACGGCCCCCACTGCCTTGGCCCTGGCCCAGAGACCCTCCTTCTGCCAGAGACCCTCAGATCTGTCCCACTCCTGCCCGGGCCCCCATAGGTACCCTTGATGCGAATGATGTAGAGCTGGCCACGCCCACCCAGTAGGCCATACGCACTCCAGCCACGCCCACCCAGTAGGCCACGCCCACCCTGGCCATACCCACCTGGCCCCCTGAGGGCAACCGCAATGCTGATGGGGCCCTCAATGAAATTGAGTTTGACACCCCTGATCTATTGGCTGCTGTTGGTTTTCTTTTCTTTTCTTTTTGTTAAGAGGCTGTGTGTACTGGTGAGTAAATGGGAAATATGCTGCACATGCCTTTATTCTGTGCTTTATTCTGTGGCCAAGTCAGGCAAAGATCTGCAGGTGCCACGTTCATATTTCAGATGCCTCATCAGCCCTCCTTGTATTTTTCTACAGCTAGCGGCCAGTATGTGCATTCAAAAGTGTCAACAAACAATGACACAGGTGCTTGTTCCTTGGTTTACCCCTGGCAGATCGGTGCAAAAAGGAAAACAATCCAACAACAGATCGAATCGTTTTGATGCAGTTAAATAGTTGGGCAGATCTACCTATAGAAAAAATCAGGAGGCGATTTTTCTTTAAAAAAGTTAATAAAATCACATAAGAACGAAGAAATGCAATCTTGTGCCTACTCGGATTGCTTATTTATTTTTAAGGCTGCCTTTTTTATTTTCACGCTGGGAAATGTGCTATCTAACCTTTAACCTGTTCATTAAAGTGGCTAGTGTTCTCTTAAATAAGGAGAAAGCTCAGGAGTGAGATGTTATATTTAAACAAATTAGAACAATGAAGGAGAAATGGGTTGAAATGAGGGGTCTTTAGCGCTCTCTGACCTTGCTTGTTTTCTTGCAGATTTTTCATTTACCCTAACTAGGTAACATCATCAGTGCTAGCACTGGACCCCTCAAATTAAAACACTGGAGCACCCAAGGACCCTTCAAATTAAAACAGCCTTTATCTATTTTCTCTTCTTGAGAAGCAGAGAGGGTGGGGGAGAAAGAGACTGCTTGCAATAGATTCTAATCTAAACAGATTTTTGAGTAATTGAGAGGGGAGGTATGGTCCCATTGTTTTTGATGGGGATTTATTTTCATTTTTTTAAACACATGGTTTAAAATGAACCCCTTGGCCAACTCTTCTGAAAAGTGATTGTTTGCTAGCACTCTTGTGGTCCTGGGATGAAAAAACAAGGGAATAGCTGTATTCACCTATTGTTTCCTATGGCTAGAACATATGGCACATTTCAACATTTATTCTAGGGGCACTGTCGATTTGGTTCAGCCGGAACACAGCTAACGCAACATTTTCTGACAGAATGCCTTTTATGGACTTCTTGCTGAAGATGGATAAAAATGCATTGGGGGTTTGGGGATTTATTGATTAAAAGGTCTGTCAGAAAAAAGGAACCATGATATGCAATTTGGCAGGATAGAAATAGTAATTACTATATTTGTAACTACTGAAAAGGAAGATCAAAAATCATTATATATATATATATTTTCTTTGCTATCTTTCACCTTTTTTTCTTTTTTTCCCTATTTTTCCTTTTTTCTTTTAATAAAAATTATACTTAAAAAGCCCAAAAAATGTTTTGAGTGCCGCCGTTTTGTTCCAAGCTAAAACACAACACTTCTTACTATAACAGTTCTAAATGACCAAGTCATTTAAAGAGAATCTGAGCTGCCCCCAAAACAAAAAGGAAAGAAAAACCTTTTCTGTCACAACACCTGGCCTTTGGAACATCCTTTTCCCAAGATCTGTCTTTCCTGCACCCTGACCATGTTTAAAAGAATCTTAAAACTTGATTCCTTCTCCCAGGCCTTGGACTAGACTAGACAGGATGTTGGGTCTTCCATGCTGTATTATTTTTAGAATGAACAGTGCCTGTTATTCTAGAAACCTGTGATTGTTTAATTTGTATGTTTTTAATAATGATTTTATCATTGTACATTGTCTAACATTGTAACAGAGTTGGGTTTAATGTATTAAACATAATAAATAAATATAATACTTCTGATTGTCACCAAAATCTGGCTTGCATTGGAGAAGCTGGATTCATACTTACAACCACATAATTTGCTTAATGACCATTGTAAAAAATGATTATAAAATCACCTCCAGTCACACGATAATTTGACTTACAGCTGCAGTGACTTATGACCAAAAGTCCAGGCTCAATTGTAAGTTGAGGACTATCTGTAACTATATTGGGATCGGCCATTTTATGTGATGCCAATAAAATCATTTCAACGTTATAATCCTACCTCTCAATTAAATCAGACTGGGAACCTCTGATTCATGGGATTGTCTGTTTGCCAGGACAGTTTTGTTTTTATTATTATTAAATTTTATTGAAGGGATTTTTTTTAACAGAAAAAAAAACGAATTTAAAGAAAACTGAAGAAAAGTAAAGAAAACTGATAAGTGAATAAGTAAAAATGGGAAAAGAAATATTCTACCCAGAGGTGGTGAATGCTCCAACACTGGAGGTTTTTAAGAAGAGACTGGACAGCCATTTGTCTGAAATGGTATAGGGTTTCCTGCCTGAGCAGGGGGTTGGACTAGATGACCTCCAAGGTCCCTTCCAACTTTATTATTATTATTATTATTATTATTATTATTATTATTATTATTATTATTATTATTATTATTATTATTATTATTATTATTATTTCCATAAATCCTAAGCTCATTTTTTGCCATTTTCAATTTTCAATAAATAGTAAAAAAATAGTTTCCAGTCACTGACAAATTTAGCTGTCTTTTCCCTCATCAGGCAAGTCAATTTTGCCATCTCTCCAAATTCGAGTATCTTCACCAACTTAGAATAGAATAGAATAGTAGCTGGAAGGGGCCTTGGAAGTTTTCTAGTCCAGCCCCCTGCTCAAGCAGGAGAACCTGTCCTATACTATCTCAGAGAAGTGACTGTTCAGCCTCTTCTTAAAAGTCTCCAGTGATGGAGCGCCCATAATTTCTGGAGGCAAACTGTTCCACTTGTTAATTATCCTTATTGTCAGGAAGTTTCCCCTTAATTCCAGGTTGCTTCTCTCTTTGATCAGTTTCCAACCATAGTTTCTTGTCCTGCCCTCTGGCGCTCTGGTGAATAATGTGACCCCCCTCTTCTTGGTGGCAGCCCCTCAAATACTGGAATACTGGTATCATGTCTCCCCTATTTCTTCTTTTCTTTAGACTAGCCAAACCCAAGTCTTACAGCTGTTCTTTGTATGTTTTAGTCTCCAGGCCTTTGATCATCTTAATTGCTCTTCTCTGAATTTTCTCCAAACTCTCAACATCTTTTTTGTGATATGGTAACCAGAATTGGTTGCAGTATTCTAGGTATGGTCTTACTAGCATTTTATAAAGCGGTACTAATACTTCTTGATTCTACTGTATGCCTCTGTTTATACAACCCAGGATTGTATTAGCTTTTTTGGCTGCTGCTGCACACTACTGGCTCATTAAGTGATCGTCCTCTAGGACTCCAAGGTCCTTCTCACAGTTACTGTTTTTAACCCTTTGATTTTTGCTGCCTAAATGTGAAGATTTGCTTTTCTCCACATTGAAACTCATTTTTACTGGATAGGGCCTATTGTTCAAGTTTGTCAAGATCTTTTTGGATGCTGAGTTTGTCTTCTGAGGTGTTGGCTGCCAGTTTGGTGTCATCTGCAGATTTGATGAGTTCCCATTCAATTCCCTCATCTAAATCACTGATGAAGATATTGAAGAGTACGGGGCCTAAGACGGAACCTTGTGGTACCCCACTGCTTACTTCTTTCCATGTGGATGTAGTGCCATTGAGGAGTACTTGTTGAGTACAGTTTGCCAGCCAGCTACAGATCCATCTGGTGGTGATATTGTCTATTCCACCTTTTTCTAGCTTACCAAGGAGTAGTTTGTGGTCTACTTTATCCAATGCCTTACTGAAATCCAGTGCTTTTTTTGTAAAAAAAAAAAAGTGCCGGAACTCACACATGTCATACAACCCGCTTTACCTACCCTAGAAAGTTCCATCCAAAAAAGGTGCCGGAACTGGATATGACAAAAAAAAGCCCTGCTGAAATCTAAGTATACTACATCCATAGCATTTCACTGGTCTACTAGTTTAGTCACTTTATCAAATAATGAAATAAGATTGGTTTGGCATGATCTGTTTTTAACAAACCTGTGCTGCTTACTAGTTATAACTTTGTTTGCTTCTAGTTGTTCGCATATCTGTTTTTTGATTATCTTTTCTAGGGTCTTCCCAGGTATTGATGTTAAACTGATTAGTCTGTAGTTTCCTGGGTCCATTTTCTTCTCTTTCTTGAAGATGGGAACCACAGCAGCCCTTTTCCAATCCTCAGGTGCTTTCCTGGTGCTCCAGAATTTATGAAAGATGTGGTGCAATGGTTCTGAGAAAACATCTGCCAGCTCCTTCAGAACTCTGGGATGTAATTTGTCGAGTCCTGGTGATTTGTATTCATCGAGGTCAGATCGGTGTTCTCTTATCATTTTCTTGCTTATTTTAATTTTTGTTTCTAGTTTGTTTTTTGCAGTGTTTTTTTTGGGGGGTATGTTGGGTGGTAGTTTCTTTTTGTGTAAAGACTGATGAGTTAAGCAGCTCTGCTTTCTCCCTTTTGCCTATTATTTCCTTGACATCTTCTCTTTTTTGTTTCCTTGACTTTTTTCTTGTTGTTAATATATTGGAAAAAACTTTTTTATTATCCTTGTTTTCTGTTGCAAGTCTTTGTTCTGAGCCTTTGCTTTCCTGACTTCATCTTTGCCTGTTTTGGCTGTCTGCTGATAATCGGCCTTAGTTATGTGCCCCTCTTTCCATTTTTTGTATTTGTTGTTTTTGTCTTTCAGTTTGTCAGAGAGATCTTTGTGCAACCATGTTGATTTCTTCTTGATTTTCTTGTTTTTCTTTTTCACTGGTATTGTGCTTGTTTGGGCTTTTATGATCGCATTTTTCAGTTTCCCATGCTTCTTGGGTTGTTTTCCCCTTTAGGAAACTGTTCCTCCATTGTGTGTATTTCAGAGTTTTAATTTTATTTATTTATTTAATAAATTTATTGGCCATCCATCTTACTACAGGTTAACTCTGGGCAGCTTACAATATTGTTTCAGGTTCTAGTACAATTTTTGGATTACTACAGGCCTTATTGAAAATAACCCAGTTCACGTCTAGTTTATGTCAGGAAAATGGAAGCACGAGAAAAGTGTTTAAAAACTAAGCAGTAGAATCCTAACGGCCACTTTGTAAATACTTCTTGATGCCTTTCACAATTTGGCTAGGAAACACAAGGGTGGTCCATTTCCTGGAAGTACAATAGAAGCTGACACAGCAGCACAAGAGTAGTAATTTATCAGAGAGTGAACAGGCAGACTAAAGAGAAAAAGAAAGAATTGGGAGGACCACTCTACAACTGCAGAGAGAGCTGGTAGCTTTGTCCCAATATTAAAAAGTAAGTTTAGTGCTATTATCAATTTTGGCAAGAAAACAGGTGTATAGAAGTCAATATGAAAATCAAAAAATAACTGAGTCTTTTTTCCTTTCCTTTCCTTTCCTTTCCTTTCCTTTCCTTTCCTTTCCTTTCCTTTCCTTTCCTTTCCTTTCCTTTCCTTTCCTTTCCCTTCCTTTCCTTTCCCTTCTCTTCCCTTCCTTTCCCTTCCCTTCCCTTCCCTTCCCTTCTCTTCCTTTCCTTTCCCTTCCTTTCCCTTCCCTTCCCTTCCCTTCCCTTCCCTTCCTTTCCTTTCCTTTCCCTTCCCTTCCCTTCCCTTCCCTTCCCTTCCCTTCCCTTCTCTTCCTTTCCTTTCCCTTCCCTTCCCTTTCCCTTCCTTTCCTTTCCCTTCTCTTCCCTTTCCTTCTCTTCCTTTCCTTTCCCTTCCCTTCCCTTCCTTTCCTTTCCCTTCCCTTCCCTTCCCTTCCCTTCCCTTCCCTTCCCTTCTCTTCCTTTCCTTTCCCTTCCCTTCCCTTCCCTTCCCTTCCCTTCCCTTCCCTTCCCTTCTCTTCCTTTCCTTTCCCTTCCCTTCCCTTCCTTTCCCTTCCCTTCCCTTCCCTTCCTTTCCTTTCCTTTCCCTTCCCTTCCCTTTCCCTTCCTTTCCTTTCCCTTCTCTTCCCTTTCCTTCTCTTCCTTTCCTTTCCTTTCCCTTCCCTTCCCTTCCTTTCCCTTCCCTTCCCTTCCCTTCCCTTCCCTTCCCTTCCCTTCCCTTCCTTTCCTTTCCCTTCCTTTCCCTTCCCTTCCTTTCCTTTCCTTTCCCTTCCCTTCCCTTTCCCTTCCTTTCCTTTCCCTTCTCTTCCCTTTCCTTCTCTTCCTTTCCTTTCCCTTCCCTTCCCTTCCTTTCCCTTCCCTTCCCTTCCCTTCCTTTCCTTTCCTTTCCCTTCCCTTCCCTTTCCCTTCCTTTCCTTTCCCTTCTCTTCCCTTTCCTTCTCTTCCTTTCCTTTCCTTTCCCTTCCCTTCCCTTCCTTTCCCTTCCCTTCCCTTCCCTTCCCTTCCCTTCCTTTCCTTTCCCTTCCTTTCCCTTCCCTTCCTTTCCTTTCCTTTCCCTTCCCTTCCCTTTCCCTTCCTTTCCTTTCCCTTCTCTTCCCTTTCCTTCTCTTCCTTTCCTTTCCTTTCCCTTCCCTTCCCTTCCTTTCCCTTCCCTTCCCTTCCCTTCCCTTCCCTTCCTTTCCTTTCCCTTCCTTTCCCTTCCCTTCCCTTTCCCTTCCTTTCCTTTCGCTTCTCTTCCCTTCCCTTCCTTTCCTTTCCCTTCTCTTCCCTTCCCTTCCTTTCCTTTCCCTTCCCTTCCCTTCCCTTTCCCTTCCTTTCCTTTCCCTTCTCTTCCCTTCCCTTCCTTTCCTTTCCCTTCCCTTCCCTTTCCCTTCCTTTCCTTTCCTTTCCTTTCCCTTCCCTTCCCTTCCCTTCCCTTCCCTTCCCTTCCCTTCCCTTCCCTTCCCTTCTCTTCCCTTCCCTTCTCTTCCCTTCCTTTCCTTTCCCTTCCCTTCCCTTCCCTTCCCTTCCCTTCCCTTCCCTTCCTTTCCTTTCCTTTCCCTTCCCTTTCCTTTCCCTTCCTTTCCTTTCCCTTCTCTTCCCTTTCCCCTTTTAGACAGTGATGACTCCTAGTGATGATCTGGATTAGTCCCTGCACAGTGTTTTGGCAAGATTTCAGAAGTGGCTTCCCCTTGCCTGTTTGCTAGGGCCGAAAGTACACGATTGGTCCAAGATCACTCAACTGTCTTTGTGCCTCATGCAGGACTAGAACTCAGTCTCCCCATTTTCTAGCTTGGTGCCTTAACCACTACACCACACTGGCTCTCCTTTGTTTCTAGAAAGCATTTATTCATATGCCACCCCCACCCAAGTACTTTAATAGGCTTATGGTGTTCTTAAGCCTTTAATAATCATTTGCAGAACTTTCCTGAGGACTTTGCTCAGTTATGTGTTTATGGTGTTTTCAAAATGTTTTATACTCCTGTCTGTGACTTGCTTTGCAATAGGGCTTCTCTCAAGTTGAACTGAGCACTTGGGACTAATTCAAAATCCATGTCTTGATGGCTCTAATCCAATACATATAAATCTTCAGAAGAACTGGAAGCACTCCATTTCAGCGACGACCTATCATTCAGACCATATTTTTTTTAAGAGACACTTTTTTTAAAAAAAAATATCGCAAATATAACAATTCCATCTGGGGGAAAAGTCATAGAATACACAGTCTACACAAACGTTTCTGAAGCACTGAATTCTCTGATATTTCCAGAACATGGCTGCAGCTTAAGATAATCATTTTGCTTTTTTAAAACTCCAATGGGAAAAAGCAGGATGATTCCGAAACCTTTTAAAGGGTTAAATGTGTAATTAAGCAAAGGCTTAAAGCACTCATTTCTCTTCCTAAATATCTCAAGCCATCCCCTCCCCCCCCCCAAATAAGCTGAATATTTAGCTCTGAGTGCCTAGGGGCTGCACAACTATATTAGGAGCACAGGTAGCTGATGGACCAAGAGCTGCCCCCCCCAAGTTTCAAGTAGGCATCTCCAACCATTTGGACACATACAGTGAAGAAGAATGGTCCTGCGTTGCATAAATAATATGTATGTGTGTGTATGCACACATTCATAAATAATGTTAAACATTTTCAGTATAGTGGTGCCCCATTATTAGTTGTACAGGGCGTCATGCAGCCTTGAGGCTGCAGGTTGGACATGCCTGGTTTAAAGAGCCAGATAAAAGGATCTCTGTCTAAGGCTTTGAACAACCACCACCATTAGCATTCATGAACCTTCCATAACTTAGGTACACTTTAAATGTGTGAACTTGAGTTCCCAAATTTTCCGCTATGGTTATATTGTTTGGGAAACCTAGGCTGTCAGGACTGCATTGTTTCTAGCATGTGCATATTTCCCTGACCTTGTATGCCATACGATAAACAAATAAACAAACAAATAAATAAACAAATAAATAAATAAATAAATAAACAACAACAAAAAAAGTAAGTTTGGGAATTTTGGGGGGGATTGAAACCCACACATTAGAAGAGGGACCTAGTTAGGGAAAAAACCTATGTAGGTTAAGAGTAAACTACACAGAGTAGCAATAGAGCAGGGTTTTTTCTTCTTCTCAACCTTGGATATCTGAAGACTTGGGAATGCTGGCTGGGAATTCTGGGAGTTAAAGGCCATACGATGTCAAATTGCCAAGGTTGAGAAACATAGCAATAGAACAATGAGGGAAAGGTAACCTTTCAATGAGTCTTAATCATCCTGTTACTGAGGCTTCATGGTTGGCCCCAACATTGAGAAGACTTCTAAAGAGGAAAATGCATACAGTAATCCCGTGGGTGTAAAATAGCCATTTAAAGCTCATATGTCTCTAAAATTTATGGCATTTCTCCTGCAACGGGAAAGATTTCCAATCTTTCCCCTTGCTAATATTGTTTTTAGGAGGACAGTCATATTTCCAAATCAAGTCTAGTGACTTGGAAAAGATACCCACATTTTATGAGTTGCAGTATACTTTGAATCTGTCTCTGGGAATGCCTGACAAAGGTCACCCTTAGCTATGCCATCTCCATGTTCTATTCGGATTTTCCCACACTCCTTTCTTTTCCCACACTAGGGTGTCCCTGTAGCATTTTCTCTTTCAGAGTGGACTCTCTGGCCTTCAGTGAGGGGCAGACTTGACTGTCTTTGTGTCAAGACACTTTGAATAAATTTATTTCTAAATTTCTCTCTGACTAATTGGGCATATGAGCAATACTTGGCGTATTCCCTTGAAACACTGAAGCATATGGATGATTCATTTTTCCAACGGGAAGAACATTTCCTTGAATATTACTCTGCTTTTTTGAGAGAGACAGACAGGCAGACACACACAGACAGACACACAGACACAGAGAGAGAGAGAGAGAGAGAGAGAGAGAGAGAGAGAGAGAGAGAGAGAGAGAGAGAGAGAGAGAGAGAGAGAGAGAGAGAGAGAGAGAGAGAGAGAGAGATTGGACAATAGCAGTTTATTAAACTTCCTTTGGGGAGAGGTAAGATTGTTTTTTGTACTCTATGCCTGGTGGTGGGTCAACAACCAACCACTGAGTGACATTCTTCGTACTTTCTTATTAGCCAGCTGGTGGGAAAGAAGAGGAACAATATTAGGCTTATAGTGTTCTCTGTATATCAGGGTCATTATAGTGAAGACAATCAAAGTTCTGTTTCAAACTATTTGGAAGTTTGTTCAGCTCATGTTATGCACGGGGGGGGGGGTTATGTTGTGAAGAAAGGAGTTTTGAGAAACTCAGTGTAGATGTGCCCTTCAATTGCCATTGCTGGATCCCTGACGCAAGAGTTCTACATTGTTCTCATCTGGAAAGTGAGACAAAGGGATAGTCTGTGTAGGTTCTGTAGTGTTCTGGCAGGAAGACATTCAAGCTCTCTTATGCTACTGATATCTTTGATATCTTCAAAAGAACAAGGAAGCCTGGTGAGTTTTAAGCATGCATCCACACAAACAGCAGCAATAGATACCATAATACCAAATTCAGAAGGATCAAGATTAGGATAGCCATATCAATAGCTCTTGGACAGATACCGCTTCATAGTGCTTCACAGCCCTCTCTAAGTGGATTATAGAGTGAGCATGCTGCCCCCCATAATCTGAGTCCTCATTTTACCAGCCTTGGATGGATGGAAGGCTGAGTCAACCTTGAGTCAGTCAGGATTGAAATCCTGGCTGTGGGCAGAGTTAGCCTGAAATATTGCATTCTAACCACTACGCCACCCAGCTGAATTCTTTCTGCCACAATGATTTTCAAACTCATTCCTCAGAAGATTTTGAGAGAACAGGTTTAACTTTCGTTGTCTGGAGCTACTTATGCCATGAGCTCCTCTGTTTGTAGATTTTGTGTCCCAAATCTACTGTTGCACATGAAGTTTGCTAAAACCTTGCCTATCAGTCCGCACACCTCTCCTAGGCTTGCATGTATCTAAGGGCACCAAGGTTAGAGCAAACTTTCTTAAAGAATATACAGGATTCTCTATCATTAAGTAGGGAGAAACAATTTCCCTTAAGAATTGATTTTGCTGTCAAGAAAGTGTAACACAATAACCAATAGATTATTTAATGTATTTTTTACTGCAATTTTTAAGTAAAAGACATGGGGAAGATTTTTGGAGGATTTTTTTTTCCTGGTTTCAGTCAAGCAGTTAAACCAGACTGTGGAATATTTATCTTATCTAGAGGTTAGGAGTGCCCTTTGATTTTCTGCCTTAGACAATAAAGTGTCATAATTCAGGACTGGAATGAATACAGAGCAGAAAATTATTGTTACAATGATGCACGACTTTAACTACAAATAAGAACATTTCTCAGTATCTGTATAAATATATTAAAATAGATGATAAACACTATGAAGATGAACCTTATGATGAAATACAATTCTAGTGTTTGGGTTAAGAATGTCTATGTATTCTTCACTGAATTAACAGAAGAATTCAGTGGCCCTCGCATTTGTGTAGCTGTTCAGCACAGCTGCCAACATAGAGTGTCTGCAGGTCAGAATATTCCCATCGTAAAGTCTCTGAATTGATCTTCAGCTGTTCAAATAATGTATTTTTTCTTATAGTTCCCCTGCTGAGACAGTTCTTTGCAAGCCTAAAGAAACAAGTGCAATATAGAAAAGTTTCGTTTCCAACATTTTTTTACAAGTGAACACAATTTGTACAATTGTCTTAAAGAAAAAAAGCTATTTCATACCTTCAGGTTTATAAGGTCTCCACAAAATTATCAATTCATTTAACCAAAAGTGACCATTGTGCAGATAAAACCTAGAATTATCCTCTTCCAATGCAGTGTGAACTTGTGCATTTCAAAAATGTCTCCCCAAAACTAGATGGATGATAATGCAAATGTAGCTATCAGGCATTACCTAACCCTGGGGTAGGCAACCTTGGCTCTTTTATAACTTTTATGACTTGTGGACTTCAACTCCTAGAATTCCTGAGCCAGCCATGCTCTTGTAATAGTTTAGAGGGTGTCAAACCTGATCACGTCACATGACATATCATGACGTATCGTGACATTTTTTTTGCCTTTGCAGAGCTGGGGTGGGTGTGGTCTGCGCATGATGCATCCAGCCCGCAGGCCGCCAGTTTGACACCCACGGTTTAGAGGTTTCAGTCAGACGGAGGATCTTTTAACTACTCTCTCAAAGTACTAAGTGCCATCACTTGACCAAGAGCCTAAAGATGATTAGCTGATCCCAGAAGCATGCCAATTCTTTTTCTCAGTCTGAACCAACTGTAGTGGGCTTTTTTGTTTCATCTCCCTCATAACTGATCACCTGGTCTACACACAACTCACTTGTGTCAGCATCTTTTGCTTCTAATCCCCAGTTGCTCAGAACCACATTATCTCTCTCTGGCTCTAACAACTACCAACATGTACCAGACTTTGTGGCTCAGAGCCTGCTGCTATAACCTAATTTGGATAGCTTCCTTTGTGACTGCTTAGGAATCAGGCAGGCAGACAGGCAGACAGGGAGAATAAAAATAGGATGATAATGCCTTATTCTATCTAGGCCATGGGTGTCAAACTTGCCACGTCACATGATGTGTCACGACATATCGCGACTTTTTTTGCATTGCTGGAGCTGGGGTGGGCACGGCCTCCCCATGATGCAACCGGCCCACGGGCTGGCAGTTTGACACCCTTGTTCTAGGCAGTTTTCTTTGAATGAGAACTTCCCAATTAGCTTACAAATTATTACTTTATCATCATTGACTGATGTAAGGGTCAATAAACCATTCAATCATTGGTAGTCAGCAGCGAAAGGGATTCTTCCTTCCTTCCTTCCTTCCTTCCTTCCTTCCTTCCTTCCTTCCTTCCTTCCTTCCTCCCCCCCCCTTGAAGTCAGTGTTATGTCTTGCATCTGCCTGGATCAATCCCAGCAGTTTTCTTCACAAGAATTCAGAAGTGATTTGTCATTGCCTTCTTCCTAGGGCTGAGGGAGAATGACTGGTCCAAGATCACCCAGCTGTTTTTGCTTAATGGTATTTGAGAATGACCTTTTAAGATGGGGAGGAGACCCAGCTGGAGGAATGGTGAGGCAAGCGGCAACTGAATTGGGGCAAAAGGAAATTGGGCATAGCAAATATCTCAGAAGGAACCCTTCCTCGTTTCTTGGACTGGGAATTCTGGGAGTTGAAGTCCATGAGTCATAAAAGAGCCGAGGTTGCCTACCCCTGGTATAGGCCATAGGGAAGAAATGTACTTTCAGATTTACAAAAGTCTGTTAATATAACTTACAATGAAGTAGAATTAGCCCTTCTGGTTGTGCTTCCTACATGGACTACTCGACAAGCACCACCCTCATCTACAAGGAGTCCTTGGTGCAACAACAACAACAACAATAAAGTCGGAAGGGACCTTGGAGGTCATCTAGTCCAACCCCCTGCTCAGGCAGGAAACCCTATATACCATTTCAGACAAACGGCTGTCCAGTCTCTTCTTAAAAACTTCCAGTGTTGGAGCATTGACTACTTCTGGAGGCAGATGGTTCCACTGGTTAATTGTTCTAACTGTCAGGAAGTTTCTCCTTTGTTCTAGGTTGCTTCTCTCTTTGTTTAGGTTACTCACAATGCTGACATAATTCTCGGTAGATTTAACATACATTTCTCCCCAGTTGCCTTTGAGTTCTGCTAGAGGATACAGATTATTCTCTTATATAAACAGTGCCATGAACTTAGTTGAATGACTGATTCAACTGTGGCCATGCTCTCTGCAACACAAAGGTCTTTCCCAGGACCTTTCTTTCTCCAGCTTTTACCACCACACATATGCAACCAACATGAGTGTGACACAATTGTGAGTCTGTTTAGCCAGGCAAAGGTGGGGAACTCTTTATTATTTAGAAATAATGCTGGGACTCTCTTGAAGTTCTTTCCCTGTCGTGACCTCTTCCATTAAAAGGACTGCCCTAGAGAGTGCTGTCCATCAGTTGCGCTTTCCGATTTGATTGTCAGGATATGTGAGGGACAGGCAGCTAACAGATTTTATTTGAAGAAAGGGCGGGGGGGGGGGGGAAGGCCCGTTCTGCATCTTGTTCTTTGCAATTATTGTGATGAGATTTTAAAGTTCAGATGTTGGATATGCAGTCTTTGCTTAAGCTTGATCTTCCTTCCTACCATAGAAAGTCTGTGAGAAAAACTTTTTGTGAAGTTATTTTTGTCCTTTACTCGGCTGTTCATTAAGCTTGCCAGTGGGAACTCCCTTTTTCAAATGTGGGAAATACATATCTGTCTTCTCCACAGATTTTTTTTTTTTGAGTGAGCCTATCTTTGGAATCTACTGAACAAAGTCTATTTCTGATTTTTTTTTCTTTTTTTTTAGAGGCAAAATAAAGTCAAAGTCTGACTGTGTCACATTTGCCTTGTAGTATTTTCTTGTTTATTTAAATGTACCGTAAGTTGCGTATGTGTTTGTACTCAGAGACTTGGGGCACAATGTTTATATTCTTTTCTGAGAAATGTAAATATTTACATAACAAAATCTATATAAGGGTTCAGTACTAGCAGCACATTCTTCCATAGACTAGAAGCACAACTTCTCTGAGCAATTTATTTGGGGTTATTTTTTCCATCAATCTTGCTGAGAAAAGCACTACTTAGACTATGTAGATTTCACAACTATTGCTGTGAGAAGTTCAAATTTAAATCACCATTATGGCTGTGAGAAGTGTATAAATAAAATTCCTAGCTTTTCTACATCGATGCCAAACTCATTAAGGATATTACATTCTGTCCTGCCAAAAAAAAAACAACTTGATAATTCAATAAGCCACAATGAATTGTTTTAAAGGAAGAATACCTATGTTTAAAGGAAGAATATGTGGGAACGTCAGAAAATTAGCTCCTTTTCTGATTCTTGGCTGTATATTATCCATTTTGTATAACCTGCATAAGATGTTAGGCTGCTGCTGCTGTTATTATATTATTATTGTTATCCTTGGGATGGTGACATTGTTTGATGGGTGGTTTTTTTTCTTTAAAAAGAATTTCATTTTAATGTGTGCCATTGTGTACACTGAAAAATGACAATAAAGGTTATCTTATGTTATAATTCTATTTCTCTTTTCCCCCCCCATTTTATTCCATTCCAAGGAAATGTGTTGTGCCTCTTTATTTTGAATAACACATCAGCACACACTGGTTATGCAAAAATGATCACCTGGAATTCATTATAATGTAGAATTATAATCCACTACTGTGAATATTTCATTGTTATATAATATGCCTCTTATTTTTGTTACCACAGGGCATTTGGTTGTGATGACTCTAATGGAGAATGATAACGCAATAATCCTGAATCGGAAGTCGAGGGAAAAAGAAATTTTTTTTAAAATATGTTTTAATTTTTAACTGTGTACTTAATTTATTTTGGGGCTGTTATTTAATTCTTTTTTAATCTTTGTATTGTTGTTTTTTATTGTTGTTAGCCGCCCTGAGTCCTTTGGGAGATAGGGCGGCATATAAGTCCCAAAAATAAATAAATAAATAAATAAATAAATAAATAAATAAATAAATAAATAAATAAAACCACCCTGAAGTGGGTGTGCTTTTCCTTCTTATGAGAGAATTTGATGATCATTTGCCACATTGCACCATGGTTTCAGCTAAACCACAGAGAGAAAGGAATGAGAAGGGATGATAGGGGGTGGGGCATAATGATTAAGGTGAAATTGGAAAAGTGTTGCCTGCACTGAAGCATAATCAGCTGTAAATTGTTCACCTCATACAGTGCTCCTACAGAGAACCCATTTAAAAGTATAAAGCAGGTTTCCGAAGTGTGTCCTCTCAAGTAACTCCTATGAACCTATAACTGGATACGACTGGATAGAAGAAGAAGAAAAAATTTAGACAATAGAAATTCCCCTCTTGTTTTCTGCCCGTTTGTAGAGGAGCCTCTAAATTATGTAATGAGGACTAAGTAAGTTAGAACGCAATGGTTAGAATGCAGTATTGCAGGCTGATTCTGCTGACTGCCGACTGCCAGCAGTTTGACAGTTTGATTCTCACCAACTCAAGGTTGACTCAGCCTTCTATCCTTCCGAGGTGAAGTAAAATGAGGACCCAGCTTGTTGGGGGCAATAGGCTGACTCTGTAAACTGCTTAGAGAGGGCTGTAAAGCACCGTGAAGCGGTATATAAGTCTAAGTGATATTGCTATTGCTAAGTATCTCAGAATGCTGGATGAATATTGCAACATGGGTGGGAGATTGGCGGTGCTGGTTGGTTAGAAGAATAATTCACAGCCCAACATTTGGCTGTCGCTCCATATCTTAAAGAGTCACTCATGATTTCAATTTCACTTTTTAACATATTTATTTAAAAGATTTATATGCCACCTGCCAGCAAAACATCCAAGTTATTATAGCAATAGTACTTAGACTTACATACTGCTTCATAGTGCTTTGCAACCCTCTCTAAGCAGTCCCCCTCCCGCAACAATCTGGGTCATCCTTTTACTGACTTTGGAAGGATGGAAGGCTGAGTCAACCTTCAGCCGGTCTGGCAGAATGCGTCCCACATTTTAACCACTGTGCCACCACGTTATTATGTCTGATTCTTCAGATGAACTGAATGTACATCTTATTTAATCATATTTCCTTTGATGCACTTTTACAGCAAAGTGTAAGAGAATTGTCAGTAGATAGGAAGACAAACCATTTTGCTTATGTGTTTGTTCCATAGTTCTAGTTTCGTGATTTATCACTGTATTTTTGGCTGATCTGGAAAGCTAAGCAGGTCAGCATTAGTTCCTTCTTGGATGAGAGATTCCCAAGAAATGTCAGAGTCCTGGACTAAATAAGGAAGGAAGCAATAGAAAACCATATCCATATTATTGCCAAGAAAATTATATGTACTGTACGGTTTGTCTTCATGAAATCACCAAGGAGCCAAACTCAAGTTCAAGAAGACTTTACTTTTAATGGTCCATTTATACTTAGACCAAAATATTTTATTCTGTTTTATGTGCCAAACATTTTTAAAAAATCAGTGATGTAATTTCATCCTCAGTTACAGATGTAATTTCAGACTTAAGCCCCCCCCCCCGGGTTATATATTTGAAAGACCACAATGCAGTGATTTAGATGTTGGTTGTACTAAACTTTATGATACTATTTAGTTTTTGTCTGTGCCAGTAAAAGAAGAATTATTTCACCTTGGGTTGGTGTGAATTGCAGCCTGTATCATGTTCTGTTCAAAAGTGCTCTGTTGCTCTATATTTGGTGTACAAAAGGTAACTAATTCCAAAGATGCTAAAATTAAAACAGCTTTCACTCATGAGGTTTAATTTTTAAGAGACATTTTATTTCTATTCTTCTTATGATCGCAGTGGTCAATTATTTTAAAGGATAGGAGGTCTTAGGTAATTTCCCCCACTAGAGTGAATCAACCAGCATTTTGCCAAAGAAATAGTAATGAGGACAGGCTTTGTATCATTTTAATGAGGGTGAATGATGCAAAGACCCTGAAAGTCACTGGTAGAAGAATTGCTGTAGGATGCAACAAAGGCCAATATGATATACAGTATGGTTGTTACTATTTTACATATGTGGGTAAAGCCAATATTTCTACATACTATGATGGTTAAGCGCTAAAAATTATCTGATGTACTAAAAGATTTTTTTACACACTCAGATGAACAAAGCATAAACAGTGTAGTATAGTCCTAAAGCAATGATATATAATCCTATTGCATTGCTGAAGAAAAGTAAACATGATCCCATTAAGACTCTTCCGTATGCATGGTTGACCAAACATTCCCATTACTTTAGGAGTAGAAAATGATTAGATGAATTCTCTCTAGAAGACAGTATAGAAGGATTTCAAATTTAGAAGTGGAGCATGATTCTGGTAGGAGCCTAGCTGACCCTTGAAACATGAAGGCAACCAGAAAGCTTGTTAGAATCACTCCTGAATGGCCACTCCTTCACATTAATGGCGGGGCCCCTTGATTTTCTCTGGAGTTTTTTAAAATGAAACGGCACAGTATGGGGGGAATGATAAGTGAATTTTACTTGACCAGGGTATGAGAGCACATTTGACCTTTTACCTTGGCAAGCAGAATTACTTCTTCACTCCTATCGTATCTCTATATGCCATTTTGCAATTCTTTTTTAAAAAAAAATATTTAAAAAATAAGCAAGATCCTTTTATAGTAGAATGGGCTGGAGAAATTATCAATAAATCACTTTATCAATAGAGCACTTTGTAGATTAAAATCACCGTTATCAGCTGAGAGTCAGAAGCTATCTGAACAGAGTGGGAGATGATGCCAAGAGTTGAGGCTAGTTATCTGGAAAGATCGATGGTTCCTGAGGAATTGGACTGAATCCTTGGTGGAATGATCTCTGACTCCTGTGGACTGTATTTCAGCCTCAACTGGGCCTGTCCATGATGCCAGAGAGGAGCCAGATGGTTGTGATAAATGTCTCATTGCAGGAGGGAAAGTGCTGATAAAGTTGGTATTAGTGCATTCCCACCTTAATGGGCAAATTCTGGGCCTTGCTGTATAATGCAACTGTTATCCAATTTTAACCTTTTCTTTTTAAGGAAGCTGACTAATCTATAAACTCAAAATGCTTTGGACAAAATAGATGGTCTGGGTCAGGCCTATATATGGAAGGTAAATTGTGCAGTCACATTTTTTTGATGAACTATGATGGAATGGGACGCGGTGGCTCAGTGGGTTAGGACACTGAGCTTGTCGATCAGAAGGTCGGCAGTTTGGTAGGTCGAATCCCGAGTGCCTCGTAACAGAGTGAGCGCCTGTTACTTGTCCCAGCTTCTGCCAACCTAGTAGTTCGAAAGCACGTAAAAATGCAAGTAGAAAAATAGGGACCACTACGGTGGGAAGGTAACAGCGTTCCGTGCGCCTTTGGCGTCTAGTCATGCCGGCCACATGACCACGGAGACGTCCTCGGACAAGCGCTGGCTCTTCGGCTTTGAAACAGAGATGAGCTCCGACCCCTAGAGTCGGAAATGACTAGCACGCATGTGCGGGGGAACCTTTACCTTTACCTATGATAGAATTTAGATGAGAGGTGGAGCATAACTCTAATAATTTTATGTGATCACTCAGGATCCTTCAGAACTATCAACTATGATATCATCTGGGCAGTCTGCAAAGGGTTTGGGTGACCAGGGCACTCCTGCTGCACAGCATTCATCTGCTGAAGGTCGTGCAGCCTTATTCAAACCACTGAAGCTATTAATTGATAGCGCCAACTTGTTATATTACTTCATTATTTATTTTGCCTTGCGGTTGTTTGATATCAGGTCACGCCTCTTCCATCCCTCTTGAGAATGTTTTCTTTTAGTTTGGCTTTAAAATGGAAACGTAAACTGTTAACAATCGAAAGGACTGAGTTATTTTTAAAAGGCTTCTCTGATTTAGCATTACTGGGACATACCATAGGGTTACATATCATGGTGCTCAAAGAGGATTCATGTGCCTCCTCTTTTTAGAGAGCAGTGTTTCTCAATCTTGGCAACTTTAAGAAGTGTGGATGTCTGCTTTAAAGGGAGGATTCCCAACACTACCAAAGAACAGCATTTTAATGATTTTTGTTGTTGTTGTTGTTTCTTAACCCTAATGGAAAGAAGATGGAAGGAATGGTGGTAAAACAACGTAGTAAAAGAAATATCCCAGAAATGAGGTTGTGTTATTAAGAATGAAACCATTCTAGAGCAGACATGTCAAACACAAGGCCCGGGGGCCGGATCCGGCCCGCTAAGTGGTTTCATGTGGCCCGTGAAGCCATCCTGGAAACAATGAGGGAACGGCCCCCACTGCCTTGGCCCTGGCCCAGAGACCCTCCTTCTTCCAGAGACCCTCAGATCTGTCCCACTCCTGCCCAGGCCCCCATAGGCACCCTTGATGCGAACAATGTAGAGCTGGCCATGCCCACCCAGTAGGCCACGCCCACCCGGCCCCCTGAGGGCAACCGCAATGCTGATGCGGCCCTCAATGAAATTGAGTTTGACACCCCTGTTCTAGAGCTTCTAAAAATTCTGGAGGAGCTCTCCCTTCACCACTTGTCTCTGTAACACATATGCAATCAATTATAATATTGTTTTATGAGGAATGTCAGCCCACTTCTAGTGTTTACGGTTCATCAATTTTGGTGGTGTATATTTTAAGAACAAGAGCATGATCCCTACAACTTGGATAGACCTACGTATTGTAAACTGCTCTGTACTTTGGACAGACATGTAATTCCTTCCTTGGTAACAAGCCACATTGGCCATAACAGGGCCCTTAAGCAAGATTCCTAAGATGCAGTGTTACGATTACTTACCTGATATAAGAGCCATGAAACTCAATTGGATTGGTTTCTCTGCAGACATACAGCACATAGGAGTGTATTGCCTCATTCGTGGGGTTTTTATATATATATATTTCATACAGAGAAGTGCAATAGCTTTCATATAATCTGAAGATGGTTTGTCTCCTTTTACTGCTATGTTGTTGTTATTAATATTATTTAAAGAGCCCTGGTGGTACTGTGGTTAGAATGTAATACTGCAGGCTGACTCTGCCCGCTGCCAGGAGTTCGATTCTGACTGGCTCAAGGTTGACTCAGCCTTCCACCCTTCCAAGGTCAGTAAAATGAGGACCCAGATTGTGAGGGGCAATATGCTGACATTGTAAACCACTCTGACATTGCTATAAAGCACTATGAAGTGATATGTAAGTCTAAGCGCTATTGCTATTGCTCTTTGCTGTTTACTTTACCCAAAGCAAAACCAGATTTCCACTCACCTATATGTATCCCTCAGCTCTCATTACTGAACACCCTGATTGTTAGCAACTGTAAACCAGCCATGTCCCAATTAAATATGTGACCTGGGTATGACTTTACAAATCCTCCCTTTTTTTTACTGAAAAGTTTTAAGATACATTTTAAAAACATAAGCTCCCTCCCTCCCCCTCCCCTCCCCCTTACCCTCCCTTGCCCTCCCCCCCCCCCGACTTCCCAGAGCTGAATACAGGGTATTAACTTTACAAACTTAAGCTAAAATATGCTAACTAACTAAAAAAACCACATTAAATTCTATCACACTTTAACTCCCCTTAAACATAACTAAATTACTAACAAATAATGAATAACTAATAATACATCATATAAAACTAATACTTATTCAAATGCTAAATGAAACTTTTTAGTCCCATATTTATTCTGAATATATTCGATCCATCTTCTCCATTCCACAATGTATCTCTGTTGCGATTGTTCTTTCAAATATGCTGAAATCTTTGCCATTTCCGCCAGGTTTGACACTTTCAAAGTCCACTCTTCTACAGTAGGCAGTTCCTCCTTCTTCCAATATTGCGCTACTAGAAGTCTTGCTGCCGTAATTAAATTCAACATCAATTTAGTATCTATGACAGTACAATCTGTAATAATACCCAACAGAAATAACTGTGGAGAAAACCTTATCTTTTTCTTAAATATCTTCTGCATGTTCCACCAAATTTTAATCCAAAAAGCTTTGACTTTTTTACAAGTCCACGATATATGATAATACGTTGCATCCTCACAACCACACTTCCAACAGTTAGGCTGGCAGTTCGGATACATACTTGCTAATTTTTTAGGGTCTAAATGCCATCTGTAAAACATTTTATAAAAATTCTCTCTTAAATTTTGAGCCTGTGTAAATTTTACATTTCTGACCCATATCTTTTCCCAAGTATCCATTGTTATAACCTCCTGAAAGTTCTGGGCCCACTTTATCATACAATCTTTAACAAGTTCACAAATCCTCCCTTTAAATAGTCTCTAAACAGGGACAGCCAGTATCAACAAGAGATTCACATGGAGGCAGAAAATATAACAACATTTTTATCATTATTTGGATTGTGCACATGAACCACTGGAATGCCAAAGGGCATGTTTTTGTTCAAGCCCACAGTTCCTCAACTTATCTTGAAATATCTATTCCAAACTGTGTACATGTGTGGATGGAACTCTATGCTCATGATTAACAAATGAAATTTAAGCAATAGCTTACAGATAAGCTTTCAGCTTCCCCCTCTTTAATCTGATGTCTTTCACATTTCCTTCCTTTTTCTCTTTTTTATCAAAGGGATTTTCCCTAACTATATCTAATTCTGGCATCCATACATCCTTGAAATATATTTTGACATTGCCTTATTTTCCCCCACAATCTAAGTGTGAAACAATATTAAGTCATCCTTAGAGATACTCATCTTAAATAGTGTGTTACCATCTCCCCGTTAAGTAGACAGCATCCTGAGGCACTTGTAAAATATGTAAAATCTGCTGTTTTAAACTGCCCGTCCCACCAGTGGCACACTCAGGTGATCCTTAGCGGATAGGATCTGCTGGAACCTCTTGACCAGTTGAATTTGTGCAAATCACTTCTGTCCTCCAGTCAATTTTTACCTCTGTCACGTTGTTCTCTCATCTCCTTATACGTTAAACATTCTCATCGCATGCTTACAGTTACCTTTTATTTCAGGCCTTGGACTTTGACTTCAGCTATGCTAGCTAGCTAAAGTGCGTATAGTCAAGGCTATGGCCTTCCCAGTTGCAATGTATGGCAGTGAAATTTGGACCATAAAAAGGCTGAGCGCCAAAGAATTGAAGCCTTTGAACTGTGGTGCTGGAGAAGACTCCTGCGAGTCCCTTGGACTGCAAGGCGATCACACCGGTCAGTCCTAGAGGAGATCAACCCTGACTGCTCTTTAGAAGGCCAGATCCTGAAGCTAAAACTCAAATACTTTGGCCACCTAATGAGAAGGAAGGACTCACTGGAGAAGAGCCTGATGCTGGGAAAGATCGAGGGCAATAGAAGAAGGGGACGACAGAGAATGAGGTGGCTGGATGGAGTCACTGAAGCGGTAGGCGTGAGCCTAAATGGACTCCAGAAGATGGTAGAGGACAGGAAGGCCTGGAGGAATGTTGTCCATAGGGTCGCGATGGGTCGGACACGACTTCGCAGTTAACAACAACAACGCTAGCTAGCTACGTATTTATACCATCTTTTAGATTCTACCAACAATCGTTGTGCCAAAAGACCAGATTTGGAATTTTGCATCCAGTTTTGTTTGCCACAGTATAAAAAAAGATGTTGAGACTAGAAAGAATGCAGAGAAAAGTAACAAAGAAGATTAGGGGACTGGAGGCTAAAACATACAAATAATGATTGCAGGAATTGGGTATATTTAATTTAATGAAAAGAAGGACTAAGGGGAACATGATAGCGATGTTCCAATATTTTAGGGACTGCCACAAAGAAGAGGGGGAAGCAACCTATTCTCCAAAGCACTTGAAGGTAGAATAAGAAGCAATGGATGGAAATTAATGAAGGAGAGGCCCAGCCTAAACTAAGGAAAACTTTCTTGACAGTGAGAACAATTAATCAGTGGAACCGCTTGCCTTCAGAAGTTGTGAGTGCTCCATCACTGGAGGCTTTTAAGAAGAGACTGGACAGCTACTTGTCTGACATAGTATAGGGCCGTGATGGTGAACCTATGGCACCTGTGCCCCAGGTGGCACGCAGAGCCCTCTCCGTGGGCACGCGTGATGTTGCCCCAGTCCTAGACCTTCAACTGGGTTTTATAAAACCTTTTCGCTTTAGGCCTCCGCCACCGTGTGCAAAAAAAAAAAGGTTCAATCAATCAATCAATTTCAACTTCTCGCAGGAAAAAAAAAAAGATCTCGCAAAGTTGGAATTGATTGATTGAACTTTTTAGTCCCACCCAGTCTGCAGCCACACCCACCCAATGTGCCCACCTGGCACCCGACAATACATAAGTGGGTTTTAGGTTGCAGTTTGGGCACTCAGTCTCTAAAAGGTTTGCCATCACTGGTATAGGGTCTTCTGCTTGAGGAGAGGGTTGGACTAGAAGACCTTCAAGATCCCTTCCAAATCTGTTATTCTTTTAAAAGAACAGTACTGTAATATGGACTAGCTATATAACAAGAATTTCTGGATCTGCCTATTCTTTCCTTTAGCTCTGTAGCAATCAGAGACTTATGGGTTTCTCCCTCCTTTAGCATCTTCAGGTCACCAAGGTATTGTGCTACTTGAAAGAAATGGTAAAATGATGTTCTCATACTACATAAAGTTGATCAAATGGACTATTGGGTCTCTTCTTCAATCCCTCCCCAATGCTAACAATGTTATTAAGCATTCCACATTGCATGAAAGTATTTTTTTTTAACTTTTTCTTTGCTTCTCTATAAATGAAGTTCTTCAGGATGACCTTTGTACTGTTCATTTGCTTTGGATTTCTACATAGAAAAATTCAAACTGTGCCTCTTAAATTGCTTTATGATGTGCCCAGAGATGAAAATGACTCTTTCTGCAGGCAATTATTCCCAGGCATATTCTAAGTCACTTGTTTGAGATGGCTGGTCATACAAGTTGAATAAATAAATTAAAAGTAGCGTAGGAGAAAATATTAACTGCTCATCTTAATGTTAAAATCATCCTGATGGTGAGATCTGTATCCATAGATGAAAAGATTATGATTAACCCTTTAATGTCTTAAGACCTAGCACTAGCAAAAAAAGGTAATAATTTGTAAATATTCACCAATTATAACTATGGCCATCTTAATGTTAAAGCAGTCACCAGGTGTCACTAGGTGAAAGGTTTGTGATAGCTAAATGTCTAGAAAATTTTCTAACCAATTTGTGCTTAAAAATTTGAATGTTCCTTATGATCGATTGCTCATCTCCAATATTGTATTATATAATAATCTTTACTCCTCCAAAGAGGGAGGAAGTTGAAGTGTGAGCTCTGTTTTTTTTCTTCTCTGTCAAACTTTTATTCAGTTGTCTTGGAGAAATCCGGCAACTTTCCCTTCTTTGAATTTTACCAAGTTTTCAGAATTTCTGTGTGAGTGTAGGCATAGGCATGAATTCTGGAAAGAATTTATCACTTATGCCTAGTTATTGTATGTCATCAGCTAAGCTTTTTATTATTCATCATAATATTTTGTGGCATTGTTACTTTAAATGACGCTTGAGTCATAGTCTAGGACATTTATACAGCAAACAGTTGAGCAGCCTGAAATAATGCCGTACTTTGAATGTTTAAAAATGCAGTTATCTTTTTAAAGAGAGCTTTTTAAAAGATCAAGTTTTGCATTAGTTTGCAGCTTAAAACAAACTCAGCAGGTTCACAGTAGGCACCAGGGCAGGTTTCCTTCCTTGATTTTTTTTAAAATGCGGATCAGAATGTGCGATGTGTTAGGATGATTTGACAGAGGGAGTAGGCTCTGCTGCAACACCTGTTATGTCCAATTTTACTCAAGGCAAGTCTCAAGGGGTGACTGGTCTTAGGTTTCAAGAGCCACCTCAATATAGATTTTGATGTTTGTCTACAGATGTCAGACTGACAAACGGTTTCCGAGAGTACCTGGGCAGAGATCAAAAGTAATTAATCTTTTGCAGTTATCTACCAACGCTAGCAGCTGCAACACCTACATTGAAAAAATACATATCTGTTATGCTAGATATGTATTGCATTTAAATGGATTATTTTCTGTAGAATAACATCTAAGATTGTTTATTTTCACTTTAACATGAACCCATTATTCCCTTCCTAGCCAGGGAAACAGCATATCTTATCGAAGTAGGAGAAGGTATGATAAATGAAAGATACGCAATGCTGGATAAAGTTACATGAGCAGGTTGAACGAATGTTTCCCTTGACAGCACTTGCCTTAATATCAATTTCTGTAGATAAGAAAGTCTGAACTCTATATCCGTCTTGGCCCCATGACAGTTCTGTAATCTTTGAGAATTTGACATGGAGGAGATAAAAGAAAAATGTAGATGAAAAAACTGTGCAACTTATAATGAGTGAAGTTTACCACCGCACATGTAGTACTTTCACTTGTACAATAAAGGTTTCTCCTGCTCCTCCTCTCAGTGGCGTAGCGTGGGGGGTGCAGGGGGGGCCGGCCGCACCGGGCGCAACATCTGGGGGGGCGCCCAAAGCCGGAGTTTTCTGCAACTCAGACAGCGAGCAAGCTTCGGCTGGGGGGGGGGAAGGAGTGGGGGGGGCGTGGGGGCTGCCGTAAACTCTGACCGCCGCGCTTGCAGAGCAGAAGAGCGCTTTCTCTTCTTTCCCCCCCCCCGCCCTGGCTCGCCCCGTCCGGAAGCCCCTTTTGTCTTTTGATTATCTAATTAAAGACGGACGACAACCAAACCAACAAACCCACTCTCTCTCTCTCAACCCCCCCCTCAGCAAAGGGTTTCCATTATGGAGGAGGAGGAGGAGGAAGGGGTGGGGAGGAAGGGCGGGCGCAGGTCCTTTCATATTTTGCAGCAGTGAATTCTTCCCTCTCGGAGAGTCTCTAATTTTGGCTGGCGGGCTCTTCGGCTTTGAAAACAGCCAGGCAGCCACAGAAAGCAGAGATAATAGTGGCTTTTAGGTCAAAGAGGAGCAAAGAGCGTGCCTCGAGATGGTGCGGCGAAAACGTGCTGTGCTCGGTCTCCCGAAGAGGACCCCCACGGAGTTCAATCGGAGCTTCTTTCTCATAAGAAGAGGCGTAGGATAGCAGCGTCGAAAAGTGAAACAGGAATTAGTCGTTCGAGAATAAACCTTTGTTAAGGGAAGGGGTGAATTTTTGTTTAATTATTATTATTATTATTATTATTATTCCTGCAGAGACCCCACGCGCACTTCACCACCCGGGGAATTTATATTCCAGTTGGAAAAAATGGGGTGGGTGGGTTTGTAAACATCCCCGTAACACGTTCAGACGTGGTTAAGTGAATCCTGATTTATTAAGTAACCCAGATGCCAGGGCTCAGGAAACAAATCCCATTAAGCTCGCCGGAGGGGGACGATTCTGCTTCACCGAGGGTCGGAGGAGCGAGCGAGTGGGCGGAGCATAGAAAGCAACGGCAGAAAATAGGTCAGGCGCCACAGCAAGTATGAACTCCTGGGGTTCAGCCTAAGCAGGCAAAGCTGCAGGGTGGGTTGGTTGGCTTTTCCGGCTTTGGAATAACCTTGGGAAGCTGAGGCATTGTAAGTTGGAAGTCATTGTTTGTTGCCTAACATGTTGGGTCACCCCACACCACATGCTAAGCCATAAACCGTGGTTGGTATCCAGGGTTTAGGACAAGATGGAGAAAACTAGCCAATTGTGGGATCATAAATCTTGATGAAGCCCATCATCGCTCCATGTGATGTATGCACTCAATCTACAAACGTAGTCCAAGCCTATTCACATCTGTTGTAAGGTCATTCTCTCGTGGGGTTTATCTTGACATCCACTAAGAGTGGAACAAACATGCCCCATTAACCATTTTCAACGCCATGTCCTCTCTTTGTCTCATCCTAAATCACAGCTGAGGCACCTTAAAGTTGCCTTGTTTCAGTTTTAAACTAGCATTTTCCCTCTTCTCCAGAGACCCTTTTTTGCCTTGAACCTAACTCAAGGGTAGGCAACCTTGGCTCTTTTATGACTCATGGACTTCAACTCCCAGAATTCCTGAGCTAGTGGAAGAGACTCGAGTGCTAAAATCCACGGGTTAGGGGGCGCAAATTACTTGCCTTGCCCCGGGTGCTGACAACCCACGCTACGCCACTGCCTCCTCTCTTTCCTCCCAAATCCATTCAGGAAGTTCCTCTGAAGAGGTTTTAGGTGCTCCCGGAAGTCTGTAGGGGTGTAGAAGGAAGAAGGAATGGCCTTGAAGGGTAGGAAGAAGAGCTGCTGTGGCGAGATAGCAATGGTCACATAAAAGGAGTCTGAATACAATAGTTTTACACCTCTGTGGGATTAGTTTTTTAATCTGGTCTACCTCATAGGGCTCAAAAAGGGTGAAGATATATTCCAGAATCACAGAACAGAGCTGGGAGGGGCCATTTAGACTGCTAAGCCTGAACCCAGCATAGGAATCTAAATTTATTGATCGAATGAAATTTTGATGCCCCTGATTCCATAGCAACATTGGGTGCAAAGAAAACAATAACAGAAGATAGCTCTCTGGAATCAAAACCTCCAAAGCGAAGCAACCAGTAACTAGCTCATAGGGATTAACCATACATCCTCCTTGTAGCTCAGAGCCTGGGAGAACAATCAGGTTTTCCCTGTTACAAAAGATCAGAAGGGTGGGAACAGTGCAATTTTTTTCAAGGGGATGCAATTTTTCAAAGTAGGAACCATCACCAAGAAGGCCTGCTTCTTAGGTCCTGCGAGGTAACACTGCTTAGTATATGGGACTTGGAACATGGACCTAACTAACTTGACTGGTTGGGCAGAAACATATAGAGATGCATGGCTGCTCAAGTAACCAGGCTCTATGCCATACAGGGCTTTGTAAACGATAATTAATAAATTAAAACATCCTGGACAGAAGCTGCCTAGCAGCTGAGACTGAAGTCTCTCTCTGTGTGTGTGTATGTGTGTGTGTGTGTGTGTGTGTGTGTGTGAAAAATCAAGATGGCAGTTATGACCCCATGATCAAAGCCTTGTCCCTTTGTAGGGACATGAGATATTGAAACATGTACAAAATGGATGGGGCTTTGATCAGAGTTGTCATTCTTTTGTACACCCTCCTGTATCGTGCTTGTAATTTTGCTGTTTGCCTTTCTTGCTCATTTGCATCTGTAATGTTTACAAGGCTTAGGTAGAAATTATTAACATCTCACAAGAAGAATATTTGCATTAGCAACAAGAATAATACTGATCCAACTAGTTCTGCCACATTCTATTATAACTACAGATTTTAGCTATCATATACTGTAGGCTTATATAATAGATTAATTATTAAGCTTATTAGTATGGCTGATCTAAGCCAAGAAAGGAGACATCATTGGGAGTGAAAATGAATTTTAAGTTACAGTAATTGAATATGGATGGATATGTTCCTAAGGAGTCCAGTGAAAGTATTGGCAAATCTAGCCAAAATGGCAAACAAGTAGCTTTGAATGTTCTGTCAAGAAGTTCATAACTTTATTAGTATCACTGAACTATTTTAGGATTAGGTCCAAGTTCAGTGTGAAATAGTAAATAGTAAGTACAGACCTGATGTCCATCTTCACTATTTTTTTCTTGCAAAAAAATTCTATGGCATTAATAGTTTAGAATTCTTTACATATTTATCTTCAAAAGGTTTCTGGTCCCAAAATTGACAAATCTCTCCATGCTAGATAAGGCAAACTCAGAAGTATATTAAAACATCAAGATAGATATTTCCTAACCAAGCTGTAACTATGCTTCTCATGCTTCCATTTAAGATAATTTGAACCTTCCTTCCTTCCTTCCTTCCTTCCTTCCTTCCTTCCTTCCTTCCTTCCTTCCTTCCTTCCTTCCTTTCTTTCTTTCTTTCTTTCTTTCTTTCTTTCTTTCTTTCTTTCTTTCTTTCTTTCTTTCTTTCTTTCTTTCTTTCTTTCTTTCTTTCTCTACTTAATTTTTATGGTGCAACAATCAAAGCCCTGGTGGTGCAGTAGTTAGAATACAATATTACAGGCAAACTCTGCCCACAGCCAGAAGTTTGATCCTGACGGGGCTTAAGGTTGGCTTAGCCTTCCATCCTTCCAAGGTCAGTAAAATGAGGACTCAGATTGATGGGGCAATATACAAATAATGCCTTTACATTGTAAAACACCCAGATAGTGCGTAAAGCACTATGGGATGATATATAAACCTAAATGCTATTGCTATTGCTAATGCTATTGTTATCTTTTCTTTTTAATTATCATGGCTTTTCTGGTCTCGAATTGGAACCCTTCCCCCATGTATGTTTCCACTCGCCATAGGTGGTGGTGATGTTTCTTTCTTTGTCTGATAGTTTTCCTTTTCTCTGGAAGACTGACAGTGCTTTGGCTGTGACTCTGAGAGAATAGATTTCTTTTTAAAAATGTTATAATGCATTTCTCATTTTTAAGTAGGTTTTCTTCAAGACTGTATGCCTTCGGGGTTTCTTAAATATATAAACAACCTTAAGTCCATGAGCAGATGTAAAAACATTAACTTTGTATTGGCAACCGTGGCCTTGTAAATTAAATGTATAAGATGTCTCATAATTTTGCCAAGCTGAACAGTGGCTGAGCCTTTGGCAAGTTTAATTTGTACTAGCCTCTTAACAGACACAGACAAATTGGAAAGGGGTAACATTATACAGAGAGTTTTGTTTCCATTTTGCATAGTCTGGTTCCAACATGGGAATCCATTATAGCAAAGACTCCCAACACTATCCCTGCTGTTGGGAGCATTATAAGCTCAGTAAGATGAGCCAATAAAAATGACATTGTACAATATTTGTTGACTTGTGATTTGTACCAGACTACAGATAGAGTCTTTAAAGCTTCATGGATGGGTGAGAAAGAGGGAGGAAGGATTTGCCTTGTCTAGTCAAATCTTTTTTCCCCCCTTAAAATATTAGTCCCTTTTCTCTTTCTTTCTGTTTGGGAGCCAAAATACACATTTCACAATCAGAACTGTCAAAACGCAGCAATTCAACCATTTCTTTAATACGTGGTTCTGTAGGTTATTCTCATGATAGGAAGCACTTAACTGCCCATAATTACATATATACGTATATACGTACTGCGGTTGAAAGCCTATACTAAACTGGAAAGGGGACCAAATCCCACCCAGTGGAGATTGCTACTGAAGAGACACATAGGACTCTCCTGCTTAGCCTTGTATTCATATGAACTCCCTGGAGGAAAAGGTTTGTTGGAGGTTCTGTCTTTGCTAGACTGAAACAGACACTTCGAATACCAGATTGTTTCTTCAGTTGAACATATGAAAGTGAGTATACAGTGAAAGAGCTGAGACTGGTAAAGCACGGACCAGTAGTTACCAAACTAGAGAGAGTTGTTATATCAAACATATTTCAGCTGCCTTCCAGGTACATTAAGGTATGAGCCAAGTCCCCATTAACTTGGTAGGGCAGGAAGGAGAAGCATAGAGTTTAAACTCTGCAATGCAGATACATGCGTACAGTAACATTCTGGCTTCTTAGGACAGCAGTTGGTGATCAGCTGTTGTGTTAAAATTCCAACCTTTTCAGATCGTAATGAAGCCTGGAGATTCCTCTGAAAAGCAAGGGGGTGGGTGGGTGTCTTTTAATTTAAGACTCCAAATATACTGAAAAAGCTACTAGGAAGGAGAGAAAAATCTGACATGCATTCTGCCTATCAGAAGACCACCTGCTCCAACATTGTGCTCTACCTTCCACCATTTTCTAACCAATAATCATGGGTGGGGATATAGCTGGTTATCAGCTCTTCTTACACCTGCATCTGGAGTGTTCTTTGCTACTTTTGATCCTTCTGAAATAAGGGCAATTGAACAGTTTAAGTGTTGTAGGGGTGATCATTCCTATATATGCTTGACTAAAAACAAAGTAAATGAAAAATAAGTATAACGAGGAATTATCTTTTGCTGTTTGGGGTATTGCATGTGACATAGGAATAGGTTCCAAAGCCTCACAGGATTTTTTGAGTCAGAGAACCTAGGACTTCTGGGTGATGAAAATGGTGAACTAGACATCTCCCAAACAGTGGACCAATGGACAGATGACAGGCTCGGTGCAATGGAACCTGTCCAGATAAGGGTAGGATGAGAGTTTCCACTGGGTAGCTACTCCTCATCAGGAGTCTACAGGACAGTAGTCACCTCATGGGTCTGAGCAGTGGTAGATGAAGGAAGACATTCAGCTCTGAAAGATAGTGGAGATTTTAAGGACATTGGGTTCATCCGCCTCACTTTCTAAACTGTCTCTGTTAACAAAACTCTGTCCCCTCTTGCCTGAGTCAGTCTCCATTCCCAAACTGAAGCCGTGATACTTGGTAGGAAGCATGATGGGAGGGATGTACCAAATCCTGTCAGCATATGTAATGGGACAACTTGCCATGGTCAACTCAACACAGGACAATTCACCATGGAACAATTCACCACGGAACAATTCAACAATTCAATTTGATTGTTTAAAATAAATTATAAAATTATTTTATGATTTAAGTTTAAAACGTTTTAATTTTTATCATTCGTATTTCACGTGGTCCCTTCTTTTGCATTATTTCTTTAAAGATTCTGTTCCACCATTTCTTCGATATGTGTAACTATTGCCCTGTGGTGAGTTGTCTGTGGCAGGTTGGCTGTTGCGAGTTTGTCGTGGCGAGTTGTCCTAAAGCCCTTGGCACAAACTACTCTGTGAGAAGAGCAGCTGGGTGGGTCTGAGTGCTCATGATCAAGTCAAAACATGTTTCGTTTGGAAAATGGCTTTTATAGGAACAAGTGTTTTGTAAGGCTGGGGAAAAAAAACAAGTCTGATGACTCTAATTGCTGACTGTGTCTGTGGACAGTGATGACTAAGAGAAGGGAAAGAAGATGGGAGACTAGAATGAACTTCCTGGATATTGTATGCTGGGACATTGGAGGTAGCTGATGTTTTATATATTTTGCAGAGCTCAGCAGAAGTATGGGATAATATCTCTCAATGGTGAGAAAGGTCACTGGTATAGCTGTATTTACTCTGTACTAATAGGGAAAACGTAACATTTGGCAGTAATCTTGCTTGAGAGAAGCTAGGTTTGTGTAGAAAGAAAGGTAGTATTTTAGTGTGACATAGATGGGGAGAAGGGGAAAGGCAGAGACTGGGGGTGGGGGGAGAGATAAGTTACTGGTATGTGTGAAACCAACTTAGGTTACATTAGAATATCAACTTCTCATCGAAAAGAGCACAGGTGACGTTTGCCTTTTCAGCAGCATCTCCATTACTCGCATAGTATAAAATGTGTCCTTTGGGTTGAAGGGGGAAAAAAGCTGCAGGATTAGTAAACAAAAAATGTTTGGCACAAATGATAAGGTTATATTGCTGTAAGAGGATTTCTTCTACTTGTTCACATTCTTGGGTTTCAAGGATTCCCATCATGGAATGACAAGCTCCCCTAAAAATTCCAAGGAGCGTTCAGAAAACAACAATGAAACACAACAGGAAATATCTTTTATAAAATGCATGGGTTTATTCTGTAGAAACAAAACTTTGCCACGATGAATTATTGGGATTCCTTCCCTCCCCCTTCACCTTTGCCCTGAGGAAGAAACAGAAGGAGAATATCTGCAAACATTTTTATGTATGAACCACCTCACAGGTTGTGATTAAGAGAAATTCAGTAGCAACCCAACTCCCACTCTGCAAATTGTTAATTAATCTATTTACTACTAAACTCTTGTGTCTGTAACCTTTCACTGGGTGAAATGGTGCATGATACGACAAAACCTTTTCAAACAAGGTACTTTAAATGAGCTAACTTACAGAGTGCATATAACATCCAATACTCCTGTAGAACTGAACTTTGTGGAATTCATTAAAACATTTTATGATATAAACATTATCCTAGAACATTTTACAACATATATAAAATGTCAGGAAACATTTCCTGTAGGCAGCTTCTGATATTTGACTATGCTATATAGTTCAACATGAAGTGCTTTCAAGTCAGATCCATGTCCGACTATCTCCCTGGCTTATTAAAAACTTTTCAAGTACATTAGAAGCTCTGCATTGAGGAATCTGGCTAGGAAATATTCCTGACACAGTGACTCAAGAGGTCATGAGTTGTCTAGTGATATCTATTAATTTATAATCTAAAGCCACATAATAGATTGTGAGGCATTAAAATAATGTAATTTTCAAATGTCACCCTTTGGCCAGAAACTTCTGTAAAATGGCAAGATATTTCGTGCCTGAAATGGGGCGTTTTGAATTTGAGAAACCTCAGTTTTGCAATGTTTTGTATATTTCTAGCATTTAGTTAAAACTATGCAGAATGGGCAACATATTTCCCCAAATGACCAAGAAGTATGCAGAGATATTCAGAGATATTCAAAGAAGTATACACAGAGATATCCATTAGATATACAGTGGTTCTCAAGCATTGGAGAACAGTCTTTTTTTTTCCTGATCACATACAAAACACAACCACTCTCACATGCTGACAGCTTATGTTTAAGTGATGATATTGAGTGAAGCCCTGAGAAAATATGGCAATGGTTTTTTCTAAAATTAATCAGAACAATCCTATTAAATAAGACGTTAAAAATGCATGCCTTGAATCCCAAATTTATTTTTCATTCAAAATGATAACTTTTTATGACGGGGGGCTGGTGAAAAAAATTACATATACCATCATTTGAAGATCTATTTTTTGTCCCCCAAATGTCATAGTTTTCTGTAGGACATGACCTTTTAATTGGTTCCCTTTTATTAGTCATATTTTTGGCTATCTATGACAATGTTGAAAGATCTAGTGAAAGCAGCTAAATTGAGGTTGATAGAGATAAGACATATAAATACTTTGGTGGATGCACTTAAATCTTCAAATAGAATCCAAGATAGTCTTTTTTTAAAAAAAACACCAGATCCAAATATTTCATTGGAGAGCTAAACTGGGTAATGCTTCTCATATGCAACATGATTTACACAGCTCTGCTTATTGATATGAAACACATATCAGCAAAAAAGGATTGTTTATGTATTTCTGTGAAGTGTTGGTCATGAACTTGCTTTGTTTTATAAAGCTGATTTAGCTTTGGCTGAAAGTTCTTTACAGATGTATAGAATCATATATACTTTGCTTATGATACAACTGTATTTCTATCGTATAAAATAAATCTAGCAAAAAGAAAGAAAAGAAAAGAAAAGAGAAGAAAGAAAGAAAGAAAGAAAGAAAGAAAGAAAGAAAGAAAGAAAGAAAGAAAGAAAGAAAGAAAGAATGAATCATGGCAAGTAATCTTATAGACTGGAAACATATTTGTAATTTTGAGTTATGTTTGTTTGTTTGAATGTATTATGGCAGGGAAATCAGAGATACATCTTTCTTCAGAAAGTGGCTCCTATAATGGATAAGTGCATATGTCCATTTGCTAAAAGTAAATTTGCTTTCCATGTTCTCTTTGGTATCTTTACAATACTCAACAGCAATTGTGTAAATAATGATGATGCTAAAGGCTAGAAGATCTTTGCTTTGCACCATGCCAAGTTGATCTTTATTTTATTCCTTCAATAAAAAGGATTTCTTCAAAAGTCAGAAGGGAGAAGGAATCTGGTTAGTATTGGGAAAACTGTCTGAGGGTATGTCTGTGAGCACCACATTGCCTACCTTTGTTCTAGATAAAATTTATCTTAAATTATTAGCATTCCTAACTCAATTTCATAGTGGATTAAATTATTTATTCAAAAGTAGGCAAGGGTTGAGGAAAAGTTCTCAGACTGGCTACTCTTAATGTAGATGGAGCACCTTACTGGTTGTGAGATACAGTATATGTTTGATTGAATTCACCACCTTGTTTAATATTTTCTATCTTGACTGCGTATTTGTTATTTTGTTTCTTATAGTGGGAGCTACCCACAGTTGACCTGTGGTTGGGCTTGTACCTACATCAAATAAACAAATAAGCAAGCTTGGGAAACTCATCTATTGCCCCTGGAAATATCTTGATAAAAAAAATTTCACTGTTCAAACCCTCCAGGTTAAGAAAGCTGTGTGGAAAGCCAATTTATTTTGAGGAGATACTGGGTAGATAAAATGTAAATTTTTCTTCCTCTCCTCTGCTTTTCCACTGTAAAAATTCCTTCCTAGAAACAGGTTTTTAGGAGGCTAGCATGGCAGTGCTATGATGTATTGCAGGGGTCTCAAACTGCCGGCACGGATGCATCATGCTGAAACCATGCCCATCCCATTGTTGGCAATGGAAAAAAAGTCACAATACATTGTGACGTTGTGAGTTTGACACCCCTGATGTATTGTATATGTTGTGTGCAGTGCTTTTTTTGTAAAAGAAAAAGGTGCCGGAACTCACACATGTCATACAACCCGCCTTGCCTACCCTACAAGGTTCCATCCAAAAAGGTGCCAGAACTCCGTTCTGAGCGTTCTATGAGAAAAAAAGCCCTGGTTGTGTGGCTTAACCCCAATTCTGCTATGAAAAAAAGAAAGAAATACATTAGAGTAGTGTTGTGATTCAGGGTCAGCCTGTGGGTTCGGCAGTTGGGTCGGACGACTCAGAGGAGGAGGGGGTGTTGAAGACCTTGCTGAGGGGGTTGAAGATCTTGCTGATGAGAGCCCTCAGCCAGGCCCCTCCCACTTGGTCACCACGGAGACCCAGCTGTGTGAGCCTGACAGCGTGGATGAAGATGACCCACAGCTGGCCCTGTTCAAGGACGCCCAACACAGGAGGCAGTCAATTAGGAGTAAACAGAGGAAGGCAATGGGGCTCCTCGGAAGGAGGCAGAGAGAAGCCACGCCCTGAACTCTATATAAGGGGAATGTGTGGGAGGGCTGGTTTGCTGAAGGCAACCGCTTGGATAGTTCCTGTTTCTTAAAGCTCCTGTTTCTTGGTTTGTCTTGTTCCGTTTGTTTTTGTGGTAATAAATTTGGCAGGCGTAATTCCAGCCTCTTGCCTTCTTGTAAAAGGGGTTGTCCCTGCCTTTTCTGCAGGGCCGGTAGCAGGCTGGTACAGAACAAGTAGAACAGAAACTGTAATGTATTGGTCCCTTGGCGATGCCCAACTGAACCGAATACATAACAGAAACCTTCCCAGCATTGGCTTTGCGAGACATCAGTTAAGATGTCTTTTCATTTTGACTTCTGTAATTGTCATTTAAGAACAGACATCAAGCAGGTAAAAGTTCACCTTCCAGCTATATTGGAAAGAATCCTTTGTCTCTGATGACACGTACCCTCCATTTGTTTGAAAGGCTTGTTGTTGCCCACATTACTCCTACAAAGCAGACAAGACTTGTGCTTCCTCCTCAATCTTTGGTTTTCATCTACTGTTATTGTAATGAGATCTGTAGAAAAAAGCTAATGGAAAAAAAGATGTTACCATGAAAGTCAACATTTATTTTTATCTCATAATAACTGTATCTAAGTAATTTGTTGAGGAATATGAACTGATCATGGAGGCCTAACTTAATAAACAAGCACCTGGATCAAATTTTAATTTCAGTTGATATATTTGTAATGTCAATCTATTAGTATTATAATTTGGGCCTGCTTAAATTTCACTTCAGATGCTTTTCTTGCATTTGATAGCTTGATCACACTAAGTTATTTAGCACAGTTCCTTCATTTTTATTAACTTATTTTACAGTTGTATGCAATATTTACAGATTTCATTTTGAGTTATTAAATTAAACCCAGCCCTATTGTTAAACAATACAGTTAAGTCCATTATACAAACCAGGAAGGCCAAAATTAATTGGGTTCAATCCTCAACACCTTTACTTAAAGGAAACTGAGAGAGGAGATAATATGAAAGACTCTCAGTTTGAAACCCCCAAGATTATTTAACTCCAGAGGTGAAAAGACTAGCCAGAGTTACTTTTAGTTATTGAAGAAATGGTATTAAAACTTTACATTAAATTACGCTGGTGTATTTGAACCTTTACCTTTATCCACTGGGATTGTAATTACAGCAGGATATTAACAACGTTAAGGGTATCTTGCTTTCTAATATCATTTTGTTTTACTCTGAAAGTAATGTAATGAAATATAGCATCAAAAGCAGGTTTACTGCATTTAATCATTATCACTGTATAGTGCTTAGTCCTTGGATTCTGACATTAAATTGCACTTTCCCAGCCTTGTCATAAGAGAGAGAGAGAGAGAGAGAGAGAGAGAGAGAGAGAGAGAGAGAGAGAGAGAGAGAGAGAGAGAGAGAGAGAGAGAGAGAGAGAGAGAGAGAGAGAGAGAGAGAGAGAGAGAGAGAAATTTGCAGCGGTTGGATTCGAAAACGATGATAATATTGCATCTCTCCTAAAATTCATGTTATTTGGGAGCCCCAGTGTAATGTATTGGGCTTGCTTGTTAACACCACGTGGTAACGGCTGGTAGGTTGCTAGAGCAGAGAGCTAGCTAACGGCTCCCAGCATCTCAGACAAGCCTATCTCCAGCGCTGCTATTGGTTGCCCCTAGGCGGCAATAGGTTGCTTCAAACCTATTGGCCGCCGCCTAGGGGCCAAGGTATAAATTGCTGCAGCTGCAGCCCTGTTCTCTAGTTCAGATCCTGCAAGCAATAAACCATGTTCTTTGCTGAACTCACTCGCCTCGTCTTCATTCCTGCGCAACGAACCCAGTACACAACACCCAGTCACTTCATTTAGGCTTCTAATCCTAATTAATCCAGCATGATTACATCTTAGAAAGGTGGGAAGAACTGTGCAAAAGAATCTCCATGCAAAATTTGCATAACAACTTCTTATAGAGAGTGGAAAAAATGACTGTGAATGTCAACTTTTAACCCATTTCTAACCAGAACAAAGAAATGGTATCCTATAATTTTCCCAGAGGGTTGTTTGCCTGCATGTGGATAACCTGCTTTCTTTCTAGTTTAGATTTGCATCTTGAAACTTACCTTGGAAATAGAAACTTTTTTAAAAAGGTATTTATTTACGATCTAATTCTAAACCAAAACATCTTGAGGGTAGAGATGTGATAAGAGCCTTGGTGGAGCAGTGGGCTGATGCCTCCTTAAGTAACACCAGCTGCCTGCAATTAGTGCAGGTTCGCATCCCACCAGGCTCAAGGTTGACTCAGCCTTCCATCCTTCCGAGGTAGGTAAAATGAGGACCCAGATTGTTGGGGGCAATAAGCTGACTTTGTAATAATGCCGCTTGGGGTGTGCATGAAAGCCCTAATAAGCAGGCATATACATAGAATGAAGGCTACTGCTAAGCTTGTAAGCCGCCCTGAGTCTTTGGAGAAGGGCGGGATATAAATGGAATTAAAATAAAAAAATAATAACAAATAAATAAAAAATAACAAAACAAAACAAAAATCCCAGAAGCTGTAGTTGTGTGCTTACACAATCTTTGTCTATGGACCAGCCTTTCTCAAACTGATGTCTTGAAAATTGTCCAAAGTGACCTTATTATTCTGATAGAGGCTACAGTAGTTGAAGCTTATCGGAATTGTAGCCAAGAGTTCTGGAAAGCACCACTCTGGTGGACTACCTAATTGTTAGAAATTGGGTTTCCCCTATTTGTTGAAGGACTCTACAAATCCGCCAAAGCATCTTGGGGAATTACAAAGTCACTAGGGGGAGGCATTTAGCTATTCCTCTACCAATATTTTCCTTCCTTGGGCAGTCATAGTTTGCTCTTTATTTTACTGACTATAGTTCCTGAGCTTGTAGCAGCTGCAAGAGAAGTAAAAATTAGTGAGGACTTCTTCTCATTTCTCATATCTTCATCTCATTTGTGTGTGTGTGTTTGTCTCTGTGTGTGTGTGTGTGTGTAAGAGAGAGAGAGAGAGAGAGAGAGAGAGAGAGAGAGGGAGGGAGGGAGAGAGAGAGACAGGGAGAGAGAGAGAGAGAGAGAGAGAGTTGCAGCTGTTGGATTTTTATTTGTCATCCAGTTGTGAAAAGCAGAAGCAGAAGAGCCAGGTCAGGGGTAGGGAAAACAGGTGCCATGCCTTTTTTGGGAGGGTGTTGGTAACTTTATGCTCTGTTGCAATCAAAGGGATGCTCACCCATAGTTTAAATCCTAGAGATCAGAAGCAGTAGATTAAGGGGTAAACCTCCATCCAGAGGAGCTACTTCTAATATAAAGGGGAGCTCACGTAGCTTCAGAGGAGACTGAATGAAAGGATTTCTAGTGTCATCTTCTCCATGGCAAATGAGATTAATACATGCAGAGATTGTATTTTTCTTTTATGTTGTTTGGGGCTAAGACAGATTTCTATTGCAGACTCCCTGACGCAGCTAACATCTGAAAGAAACTTGCGTCCTTTTCTGATACCAGTAATAAGTAGGCCTCGGGGACTCAGGAAGACATCCAAGAGAAATGTATGTTCATTGTTGAATCTAATATAAGATCTACTTCTTATAAATAGTATATGTCCTGGGAGCTGTATATCAGAATTATGCTACTTTAGACTGCAGACTCCAAAGTCTTGGAGCATTACATTTAATAATGACAATAACGGAAGAGAGTGAGAAAGTATACAAATTAAAGTGCTATGATAAACTATGAATCAGTGATTTTATACAAAGGCCATATCATTGTGACTGGTAGGTGAATTGTACTGGAGACATTTTTAAAAACTAACTTAGCTGCTTTGCTACCAATACATTTCCTTTATATTGAGCACGTATATTATAGAATTTCATTTACCTTTTTACTAGGGATACTGTACAAGATCTGGGCTGCACAATTACAGATGACCAGTAGATGGCAGCATCAAGTTAGAATTTGCTATCACTCCTTGATGACATCTTGCGTCTGTCCAAATGCTCATTGCCTAGATTTAGAAGCCCAAATTTAATTAATCGCACCCTGACAAATGTGGGAAAGGTCAATGACAGAATAAATTATTAACCCGTTACATAGACAATATATAATAATCCTTCTCTTGACTTCTCTTGTAAAAGCAACAGAGAGGAAAAGATAGAAGAGATTATATTTTCCTACAGCCAATGGAATTTCTCATTTTTGAGAGAGGTTTTGTGTTATAGCATATTATACCAAAGATAACAGTCTTGTGACACCTTTAGGACTGAATATAATAAAACCTTATATTATAAATATTATAAAATCTGGAATACTTGATTCATTTTTAGTCACCACATTACAAATAATAATAATAATAATATGATGATGAAGAAGAAGAAGAAGAAGAAGAAGAAGAAGAAGAAGAAGAAGAAGAAGAAGAAGAAGAAGAAGAAGAAGAAGAAGAAGAAGAAGAAGAAGAAGAAGAAGAAGAAGAAGATGGACGGGACCTTGGAGGTCATCTAGTCCAACCCCCTGCTCAGGCAGGAAACCCTATACCATTTCAGACAAGTGGCTGGCCAGTCTCTTCTTAAAAACTTCCAGTGTTGGAGCATTCACCACTACTGGAGGCAGGTTGTTCCACTGGTTAATTGTTTTAACTGTCAGGAAGTTTCTCCTTAGTTCTAAGTTGCTTCTCTCCTTACTGAGACTTTGGAAAAAGTGCAGAGAAGAGCAATTAAGATAATTAAAGGCCTGGAAATAAAACATATGGAGAATGGTTGTCGGATTTGGGTATGGACTAATCTAGAGAAAAGAAGGACTAGAGGTGACATGATAGCAGTATTTCAGTATTTGAGGGGCTGCCACAACGAAGAGGGGGTCAACTTATTTTCCAAAGCACCAGAGGGCAGGACAAGAAACAGTGGATGAAAACTAATCAAGGAGAGAAGCGACTTGGAATTAAAGATTTTCTAACAATGAGAACAGTTAACTAGGGGAACAGCTTGCCTTCAGAAGTTGTGGGTGCTCCATCACTGCAGGTTTTTAAAAAGAGACTGGAGAGTCACTTTACTGAAACCATATAAAGACTTCTGCTTGACCAGGGATTTCTACTAGAAGATCTTCAACATCCCTTCCAGTATTATTCTGAATCTCAGCCAGCTCCCAACTATTTCACGATAACTTAAAATGCTTCATTGTACATTGTAGTGCGCAAACTAACTTCAATACAAATAGGAACATTACAGTCCCACCACAGAGTGTAGCATTTTTGCTAGACTGGGAGAGACCCAGTGGTGAGATTCAAATATGTGAACAACCAGTTCTCTGTGTGGATGCCACCTCCGGAAGTCCATTCTGGGCCTGGGCAACAAAAAAATTAGCTACCGGTTCTGCCAAAGTGGTGCGAACCGGCTGAATCCCACCACAGGAGAGACCTCTCTGAATCTCATTATGGCACCCATGCTGATTAAGAAAAAGATGATTTTGGCTATGATTAGCACAGTTGGAGATAACCATGATCCCTAGAAAAGGCAATTGTAACAGATAAACAGAAGAGAAGATAGTGAGATATTACTGCAATATGGTCGTGGGTAGCTCTTCAAGTAGGACAGGGAGATCTAGTAAACCAATGTTGGCAGAATATATATTACTCGCCGAACTCACCATGTTGAAGAGATGGTATGACAATATCCCTTTTGTGCTGTTACATCAGCCATAAAGTATCATGCAGTGCATATTGTGCTGCCACCATGTAGTTGTTTGGGAACTACAACATTTATGTTAATTTGTTCAGCCAACCCCTCCCATTTGTGACGTGCTTCCTCCTTCTTCTTAACCCTGAATGTTCTATCACTTTCGGGCACCATTCACATGCGGTCTGCTCTCATGGTAGGACCATTACTGTCTTTGACCTTGAAATTCTGTCCATTTCATCATCTACTACATCTTGTCTGCTGTAATCTTCTCTGCATGCAAATAAAAGTCCTTGTGGATGATAAAAAGGTAATTTCATGAGTTCTGCTATCTGGCAAAGGCTGTTAGCAGTGATAGTATCCACTTATATACAGGCCAGGCACAGGGGTCTCAGCAAGGGGATACATCATTAAACAACAGTCAGAGTCAGAATACCTTTGGCAGACTGAACTATTGTGACCTAAAAAAACAGAGTCCCTGCGTATTTTACTCTGCTACTCATTGCTGACTTTAAGGGCCTGTGCTCATCTCAGTTTCATGGCCATTGAGACATTTCTGCAGTCATGATTGTGACCTAGAAGAAACTGACACTCTAGCCCCTGCTTTTCCTCATTGTTCTTCCAACAGTAGTTTGGGCCCACTCGCACAATTCTGTTCACAAATAAAAACTCTACCCATTCTGAGGACGATTTCATTTGTTGTTGTTTTTACAGCCAGACCCAAACTGTAACATCTCCAGAAGAGTTACAAAAATTCTCTCAATTGTAATGATTTACCACTGGAAAATGTTAACTTAGTTTTGGGGTCGTATGTGTGTTTCGGTGTCCCTGTACACGTACAATTTTCTTAACACTTTTTGTGGAATTTATTGTGTGTCTCTGTGTCTTTCCATCACAGATCATTGGTCAATGATATCAACAAAATTATTTGCATAGTTTTGATAATTTAGTATGTTAGTATTTTATTCCCAAAGTTATTGCATATACTAATAAATTAGTTCTAATTATTTAATTTCATTTAATTTTCTACTCTTTGTATTTGTAGTGTAGTTTAGTTTGTCCCATTTTATTTCCCTCAGTGCAGAAATCTTAATGTCAACTTTATAATCCTTTTTATTGTATAAAATGGGGTCACTAGTGGTGCTGAAGATATTAAAGATAAAGGTTTTCCCTGTCCAATCATGCCTAACTCTACAGGGTGGTGCTCATCTCTGTTTCTTAACCGAGGGAGCTTGTGTTGTCCGAAGACATTTCTGTGGTCATGTGGCTAGCATGACTATACACTGTTACCTTCCCATAAAAGTAGTACCTCTTTATCTACTCATATTTGCATACCTTTGAGCTGTTGGAAGGGGAGGGTAGAAGCTGGGGCTATTTGCTGGGTCTTGAACTCAGCCTGTCAGCTGACAAGCTCAGCATCTTTAACCCCAGAGCCATCACGCCTCCCCACTTCCCCGACAAAGTTACTAGGTGTTTTTAAAGATACTAGATATTACTTCAGTTGACAATACTTCAAACTACTAACAGACACTACAGGCAAAGTGATGTCCATCAGATCACAGGGACTGAACTTAGAGAGTAAGGAAGGGGACCAGGAAAGAAATATGCAAGGACCTGTGGAAAAAGGACTGAAATTTTTAAAGTTCAGAATAACAAGATAACACTCAGATGCTTCCCTAATCACACAATTATAAGAAGGGGCAGAAGTACAATCAGACATCCAAAATTCTGTTATTATAACCAGCCCTTATAAAAGATTGTACTCTGTGTATACGATCCATTATCCAGAGTAGTTTACCCCTGTGGATAAATTTTTATGAATTCACTGTGTCTTTCAACTGGACACACCACAGGCTATCAATGTCTCAGTTCCCATCTCCCTGCAACTACCACTAGCCCTTTTTATAAAAATAGATCAGTGGGTGAAAATTGCTTTATTAAAGAGTACAAGTGATAATACAAGTAGCAGCTAACTAAAATTCAGAAAACTGACAAATTGTTAGCAAGCTTTGAATGCAGTTATACATAATAAGGTCTCATGTGTTATCTAAGTTGAACTGTGATCTCACATAAGCAGGCTGAAAAGAAAAAGAACAAACAGGCCATATGAATAATAGACAGACGTGTGTGTGTGTGTGTGTGTGTGTGTGTGTGTGTGTGTGTGTTTCTTTGAGCTGGTGATCCATTTGCTCCAAGCGCCTTATTTAGAGATTTCTGATGAAGTAAATTCTTGACCAGTAAGTTTTATTAATAGCTGTTATTATGATGACATAAATACATGAAGTAATTTAATTGGTAAATATTGAATGGGGGAAAGTATACAAAATTTAATTTACAAATGGCCCTGAAAGATGGGATGGAATAATATACACAAACACAATCATAATCACCATTTCATTTGCAGAAAAATGTGAACACTTATGACCTTAAAGACAAAAACATAGGAAAAGGATGGTTATATACATGGGTGGTCCTTATATTTTCTAACATACACAATTGCCCACAACTGAAGAAACACTTGATTAAAATTAAACTTTGAACATTACAGAATATTCATTCATAGATGATAGATGCTGCACTCATGATTGCCCAATTTTGTACATGGCTTTTGCACCTCCAAACCAGAGTGAGTGAAGGCAGGGAATTCCCTCCTGGCTGCATTCGTCATTCCTATATGAGAACTACATAAACCATATCCATGTGAAAATAGGCAGCCCAAGAAACTCCATTTTGCAATCCTGCATGAGGTCGACTTAGTCAACATGTACACTATCCATATTATTCCGACTTATGAAGCAGAAAGGTTTTGCAAGGATTGTCTCTGTCTAATGGTAGGGCTACCTTTATGTGGAAAATCTGTGTATTTTGTGACATAACCTTATTAAAAAATTCCCCACCTCGTCCTCTCCCAACATACAGGCTTCTGCATTTTGCAGTGATTTGAGTCTGCAATTTGTCTTCAAGAAGAGTACTTTGTAATAATCCAGTTGTGAAATAATGACTCTCAAATATATTAAATAATGAAATGTAGACCTCTCAAATATAATATTTTGTTTTATTTTATGAAGTATTTTAAAGGAAAAAGAAACAAAGCAGACCGGCCTTTCCAAACTTCATATTGTCCTACCACATCAGGTGCTTAACATAGCTTATAGAGTGGATTGCACCTGCTAATATCCTGGCTATCTCCCTGGAAAGGACACACTTTCCAGACGGTCTGATAAAAAAAATGATAAAGAGATTGTGCAGTCATATGTAATGTATTGAATAGATGGGATAAATACAAGAAAAGTATAAGCCTGAATTCTCTTCCTCTTTTTTCATTATTAAACATTCACTTTTTTGAAGATGAAAATACAAAGAACAATTTGCTTGGATAGTAAGGCTTGATTCTTTCTTTAATAAATTGAAGGCAAATTCTTTTGAGATTTTTGCTTTGCAGTGATCTAGCTCACCTGTTTCAATATCTTCCAATAGCAGAATAATATAAAAATAATAAGAAACAAAGGAGGGACACCTAGAGACTTGACTGAAAATCTTATAACATGTAACGTGGAAGATTTGCTGAGCCTTATTTAGAAATTGCTGGTGAAGAACGCCTTAGAAACTGAATAAGTTAAAATTGTAATGATTAAATAGATGAAGAAATTAGACATAGTAATAGATATGTAATATTGGGAATTTTAACAAAAATGCTCGTTCGTTTGTATTTTTGTACTGTTTTGTATATGTTTGTTATTATTATAGTTGCTTATGATAGTTCATGACCATTTGTTTTTTAAAAAGGTTTTATAAAGAGTTATATATTACATATGACATTACTTTGTTACTAGGTAAATTAAGAATATTGTGTGATAGTTTGCCCACTCTGTTAAGACACCTTTCTTTGACATTGGTATGTAGACTGATCTTGTCTGATTTTTATTGCTCACTGTGTCATTCTCGACTGTTTTATTAGAATCTTTACTATTTTTTTGTTGCTTGCCATTTTTCTGTAGATATTCCATCATTCCTCTAGCCTTCTGACTTAATAATGATCAGGATGCTGATTTAATCTCATGATCTAATGCTACAGATTATTGTAGATAGGGAATATTTTCTAAGGTAGAATGGATGTTGATGTTCTATTTACTGAATTTCAGTATATCTCTTCCCTCTCTTTGATTTTAATTGAATAAATTACAATCTATTTATTGGAATCTTTTAGCATATTGTATATAGTATGTTGCATATAGTATGTTTTAATTCTGTGTTGTGTATGTGTGCACTTTGAGAGCAAGCAAATAAATTTCATTTTTAATGTGTGCAATTGTGCCCATAGGAAAAAATGAAAATAAAGGTAATCTAATCTAATCTAATCTAATCTAATCTAATCTAATCTAATCTAATCTAATCTAATCTAATCTAATCTAATCTAATCTAATCTAATCATCTAATCTAATCTAATCCAGTGGCGTAGCGTGGGTTGTCAGCACCCGGGGCAAGGCAACCGGAAGCGGAAATAGAGGGGCGGGCGGGCGGTGACGTCACGGCACTGCTGAAAAGACGCGCCCCGCAGCGGCGTAGACTTTCCAAGAAGAGTTGCGCGCATGCGGGATGCTTCCGGGTCCCTCTCGAGGGCGGCTGGGCGGGGCTCCGACCTGCAAGAGCCGCTGCATTCAAGCTCGCACGTGAGCCCCGCTAAATAAAGCCACGCATGCGCACGAAGCTAGGCCGGCCGGCCAGCGGGTCCGTCTTCGCTCGGCCAAACCTGCCAGGGCGCCTGCGGGGCGCTTGCGGTTGGCCTGAGCCTGGGCGGAGAGTTGGCCGCTTCTATTTATTTTATTCAGTTTATGTGGCCGCCCATCTCACCTGCCGGACTCATTTCGCTTTGCAAGAAAGAGCAGCTCGAGAGTGGAGCCAAGCCAACTCTGTGCAGCCCTTGGGGCTCCCTGAGCAGCTCAGTGCGAGCGCCCCCCCCAGATGTTGCGCCCGGTGCGGCCGGCCCCCCTGCACCCCCCACGCTACGCCACTGATCTAATCTAATCTCATCTAATCTCATCTAATCATCTAATCTAATCTAATTAATTCAAGGTTGGAACATCCTGAATTTGAAATCTCTTGCTTTTTCTGGGCCTATTTCCATCTCCAGTGTCTTTACAGATATAGTACTGCTTCTTGCCTTTTTTAAACAGTTCTCTGAAATTTTTTGTTAGGTTTCATTTTGAGATTTTTCCCTTTCTTGGCATTGGTTTCTCTTCTCTTCTTGACAATTTCCTCTGTGAGTTCTGACCTCCAGCCTGTTCGCTTTCATCCTTGACAGTCTTTTTCAACATTACTTCTTAACTATTTCTTTGATTTTATTCCACAATAGACCTGGTTCCCTATCAAGGGCATTCAGGATGTCTAAATGAGTCATGATGTTCTCCTTGTAAATGGTAGGTAGATATGCTTAGGATCATATCATGGAAATTGGTTGGCTTCCTCTTGCTGCTTTAGCTTGACTTGGAATTTGTATATGACCAGCTCGTGACCTGCTCCACCGTCACCTTGCCTGAATGTTCTATAATCTATTGATTTCAAATTGAACCTGATTAGAAAACTCTTCACCCTCTTGTTCTTCTGCAGCAGCCCCTGGAGCATAAACCCAGAAAGCTGAAAAAGTCCTTTAACATCATTATAAAAAAGTGAATTGAAATCGCCTCCAGAAAATATGAGTGTTGGTAGGAATTCATTCTTGCCTTGCTACCTTTCCTAAAGGAGGAGAAAGGAGAGTGGGGAGGAGAGAATATTGCTAATGTCCCTGGCAGTGCGGTATTGAAACAGAAGTACTCTATAATATATTTTGTGTGTGTTTGTGCCCTGTGAGTCAGTGTTGTTTCCTAATGACTGCTGACAAGGTTTCAGAAGTAATTTGCCCCTGCCTGCATCTCATGGCTGAGAGAAAGTGAAAGGCCCAAAGTCACTTAGCTGGTTTTGTGCCTAAGGAAGGACTAAAACTCATGACCTATTTTCTAACCTTGTGTCTTAACCACACTGTTACCAGTCAGAACAACATGCTTCAGTTTAATCAGTTTTTTTTTTGAGGAATAAGGATGTGAGTGATGCTTTTTAAGTAGAGACCTATATCAAGCAAAGGTTTGATTCTAAAACTCTTGAAATGGGCGAGGACAAATAGGATTTTCTGAGGCGTTTACATTTCAGTGACTATATCACAGCACAATATACGTAGATGCATAATCTCCCAGGTGGGTTGATCGAAGCAAATGAAGGAATCTACCCTGGAAAGGAAATCACAAACCCTAAGTATATCTTAAATGAGCTCTGGAGGAAATGGTGGCAAATAGCTTGTACCAATTCAGAATGGGCTTGAGAAAAAAGAGTCACATTTATGAAGGAACACTGCTCAGCTCATGAATCCCATTGCAATATATTAATGAGGTGGGTCTGTGCTTGATAATTTCCTCACCTAGGAATACCTATGGCAGAAGCTGCCACAGGTTGCAAATTCTACTTCTTCAGACTTTGGTATGGTAACTGCAATAAGGAATACTTGAACTGAGATCTAGGTTTCTCTTCACACTAAGTACTAGAACCATCCAGAACTGTTGGGACACAGAGTGATAAAAATCTGACAGCTTTCTCTGTTGACAAAGGGAATTCTGACCTTCAACAGAGATACTTAACTCTTTTTTTCTGCTGTCACATTGCCAACACAATTTGATGTGGCTGTTTCACCTTGAGATATAGTCTACCCTTCACTGGTAGACAGTTTGGCTAAGAAGACCAGACATTAAATGTCCGTTTTTACCTTAATGAAGCTCAATGAAGGGAGGAATATTTGTTAACAAATCATAAATATTAAATGTCATAAATTCAATTTTCAAATACCACAGAAAACAGGTGGAATGGATGAAGACATTGTAATGGTAAAATCTTTTACCATAATTTGGCTTGTTTAGCTTGGCTCATGTAGTATGAACTAATCTGCTATGTCCTGCAGTTTATTCTTATAGCTTAGTGCCATTGTTCCCAAACTCTTTTTTCCCCATGTTGGAATCCATGAAAGGTTTGCAAGAAGGGTAGATGCCAAAATAATTGTGTGTGTATGACTATATTTATATGGCTTTTCTTGAATGATATTTATAGGTCCTTATTTCTGGTAAAAACTTTGAAATTCCTTCAGAATTATGATTATAATTTTTTTATCTGTCTTTTCTTTTTAGGGTTTCATTAATGCTATCTGCTATATTAAGTATGGTATGATGCCTACCTGATTTACCTGTTGCAAACTCTTTGAATTATTATGTCAAAGAAAATGCCAAAAATGTTGGGTTTGTATGATAAATGAACCCAGATGCTTTTTATTTTTTACAAGTCCATCAAGTATAATAAAATACCCCTTCACATCATTCATGTTTCCAACATACATTTGAACTGCCTTTATACATTCTAGACCACGGGTAGGCAATCTTGGCTCTTTTATGACTCGTGGACTTCAACTCCCAGAATTCCTGAGCCAGCATGACTCAGCATGGAAACCTCTCCCTTTCTCCTCAGCATGGCTGGCTCAGGAATTCTGGGAGTTGAAGTCAAGGAAAAAGTCAAGGAAATGATTGGTCCATTAGTGGGAGAAAGTTGCAAGAAGATGAAAAGCAACAGGGAGAAAGCATAACTACTTAACTTGTTTTTTGCATCTGTCTTTACACAAAAGGAAAAAACAGTCCATCCTATCAAAAACAGCACAGTAAAAAACAGATTAGAAACACAAGCTAATATAGGCAAGAAAATGGTAAATGAGTACCTATCCACCCTAGATAAGTTCAAATCACCAGGACCTGACAGATTACCACCCAGAGTTCTAAAGGAGGTGGCAGATGTGATCTCAGAACCATTAAACTATATCTTTCAAAGATCCTGGAGCACCAGGGAACTACCAGAGGATTGGAAAAGAGCTGATGTAGTTCCCATCACTTAAATATGAGCCAGCAGTGTGCTGCAGCTGCCAAAAAAGCCAACACAGTGCTAGGCTGCATTAACAGAGGGATAGAATCAAGATCACGTGAAGTGTTAATACCACTTTGAATTGCCTTGGTAAGGCCACACTTGGAATATTGCATCCAGTTTTGGTCACCACAATGTAAAAATGATGTTGAGAATCTAGAAAGAGTACAGAGAAGAGCAACAAAGATGATTAGTGGACTGGAAGCTAAAACATATAAAGAACAGTTGCTGGAATTGGGTATGTCTAGTTTAATGAAGAGAAAGACTAGGGGGTGACATCATAGCGGTGTTCCAATATCTCAGGGGTTGCTACAAAGCAGACTGAGTCAGGCTATTTTCAAAAGCACCTGAAGGCAAGATAAGAAGCAACAGATGGAAACTAATTAAAGAGAGAAGCAACCTAGAAGTAAGGAGAAATTTTCTGACAGTTAGAACAATTAATCATTGGAACAACCTGCCTCCAGAAGGTATGAATGCTCCAACACTGAAAGTTTTTAAGAAGAGACTGGACAGCCATTTGTCTGAAATGGTATAGGGTTTCCTGCCTTAGCAGGGGGTTGGACTAGATGAACTCCAAGGTCCCTTCCAACTTTATTATTATTATTATTGTTGTTGTTGTTGTTAAACTTTTATTCATTAAACATGAACCTCAGTCAATTGAACATTCAAATTGACTGGCACTAATGGTTGACACGGGGGTTGTTGTTGTTGTTGTTATTATTATTCACACAGTCAGCCAAATATTCAGACTGGATTTGGCATTTTTGTCTACCCATCAAGTCCTTACCAAGGACCTGGAATAGGCAGATGTGGATGTTTGAATTGACGGTATTACAGATATCGTCACAGGATGGAAGCTATTCCTAGTAAGGCCGCCTTTTGCAATTGACTGATGGTGAATTTGTCAATGCCAATGGTGTCCAAGTGGTGCTCCAGTTGTTTTGGGACTGCACCCAAGGCGCCTATTACTGTTGCTACTACCCTTGCTTGGCTTTGCCACAGTCTTTCTATTTCTTTTTGTAGGTCTTTGTATTTTGTTATCTTCTTCAGTTCTTTCTCGTCTATTCTGCTGTCTCCAGGCACTGCCACATCCACTATCCAGACTTTTTTGTCTTTCTTATCGACAATTGTTAAGTCCGGGATGTTATGTGGCAGGTGCTTTTCTGTTTGAATTCTAAAATCCCAGAGCAATTTAAGATTTTCATTTTCTATGACTTAATCTATTTTGTGGTCCCACCAGTTCTTGCTTGCAGGCAAATGATATTTCTTGCAGACCTTCCAATGCGCTATTGTTGCTATTTTGTCATGCTGCTGGTTGTAGTCAGTCTGTGCAATCTTCTTGCAGCAGCTTACCAGGTGGTCCACTATTTCTTCAGCTTCTTTGCTGTCTTCTCAATTTTGACTTTGTATGCATTTGTCCCTCAGTCTCTTTCTTCAACTTTCTTGCCCTTAGCCACTGCCAGGTCTTAATATTATATGCTTTCCCAACTATTTTTTTAATATACTGGTTATGTAGTGCTTTCTCTTCTTATGCCTCCATTCTGTTCTTCATTTGGTCTTTCTTGTAGGCCAGTTTGGTCTCTCCAGTAGTCAGCAAGCTTTCCTGATATACTAATTTCAGTGCATCTTCATCATTGTCCTTCAGATATTCTTCCAAAGCCATTTTTTCTTGTTCAACCATCTAATGTACTTGCAACATTCCATGCCCACCTATTTGCCTTGGTAGATAGAGTCTGTCAATGTCACTGCATGGATGAAAGGTATTATTATTATTATTGATACATTATTTTATAAAAGTTCTCTTTGAGATCAGAACAAGAGCAAACCATGGTAATTTGGTTGTGTACAGAATTTGTGGTCAATATTTATTGTTACCCTTTCAGAAAAAAACTATTTTGGCATCTATAAATATTTACAAAAATTAAAATTATCATTCATTTAACAATAAAACTGTTCCTTTAATATTGGAATCTTATTCATACTTTCAGGAAAAAATGGGGATTCAGCACCCCAAATGATTAATAATCACCAAAAGTTGAATATAATAAAAATAGAGTTAGCCTTAAAAATATAAACAGTGAACATTAATGACTACAGTGATATGTTTATATCCAGATGATCACTATTTACAGTCATGAAAAAAAAATATAATGAGGTGTTTGGTTTTATGGTGTTTTTTTTTTGCCACATCTGTTCTTACAGCACATATTCAAATAATTAGAATGTGATTGATGGCCCAGATTGGATAAAAGTCCAACGCTGATTGCCAAGTATCTTATTTTACAGCTTTTGGCATTTTCATCTTGCTATAAAACATGGTCGTTTTTAATGCTGCTTGATTAAAAAAAATGGGGATGGGGAAGATATTATACAGATAACTGTAAAGAAGGGGAGGAGGAGGACTGTACTTGAACGGTAGACTGAGCTATTTTGCACATTTTTTAAGTTCAGTACATTTCAGTCGTGTTTTATTTTTTTATTTTTTTGCAGTCTGTAATGGTAAAAAAGCAATACTTTTTATCTCCAGTACCTGTGTACGGTCACTCATGTGCTCGTGACCTCTCGCCTTGACTACTGTAATGCTCTCTACATGGGGCTTCCCTTGAAGACCACTCGGAGGCTCCAACTGGTACAGAATGCGGCCGCGAGAGTTGTCTTGGGAGTTTCCCGGTACTCCCATGTTACACCTTTGCTCCGCGAGCTGCATTGGTTACCAGTTGTCTTTCGGGTGAGGTTCAAGGTTTTGGTAACGATCTTTAAGTCCTTACATGGCATGGGTCCGGGATACCTCAGGGACCACCTGCTGCCGGCGTCAACTCCCCTCCGCCCTGTGCGTTCCCACAGAGAGGGCCTCCTCAGGGTGCCGCCAGTCAGGGAATGCCGACTGGTGGCCCCCAGGGGGAGGGCCTTCTCTGTGGGCGCTCCGGCATTATGGAACCAACTGCCGGTGGAGCTCCGGATGGCACCAGACCTCCGAACTTTCCGTCGTGACCTGAAGACCCACCTATTTGAAATAGCTGGTCTGGCCTGACGGGGATGGGTTTTAATAGTTGTTTTAGATTTGTTCACTGTTTTTAACTGGGCATGGGTTTAATCTTTTTTTTTAATTTTTGTATTGTCTTTTTTATATATGCCCTGTGAACCGCCCTGAGTCCCCACCAAGGAGAAGGGCGGTATATAAATTAAATAAAACTAAACTAAACTAAACTAAAATAATATGGCATTCTTGAAGTTGCTGAGTTCATGATTGGAAAAGTTGAATCACCGACTTGCTGATAATGAAGCCTTTAAATCTGTTACTTTGCAGAGCTCAAAAACAGATAAAAGCTTATGGCTGTTTTGTAGCCATTCTATTGAGTTCATTTATACCAGTATTTTTCAAGTGTGATCCTGGGACCTTTACAGGATTTCAAACAGTCTTCCGACTCTGTTGAAAAATAATACAGTATTAAAATCCCATCAAACAATCACGAACAGCAGTAGTGATAGTAGCAGGGAATACATCATTTGTATTTTTTTTAAATATGGTAAATATTTATAAACATGACCCATACAAAGAAAAGATCTTTTGGAGTCCTCCATAATTTTTAAAAGTGGGAACAGATCTTAGGAGAGAAAAAGTTTGTACTGCTTTTTGTACTAGCTTGCTACCTCTTCAGCAATACTTTTTATCTCCAGTTTCTGTATTTTTTTCTTCATTTTTTTATTATCTATGTGATGTTTACAGGAGACTCAAAGTTGTTTTGGAAAACAATAGCGGTCCTCTTAGTTTTGTTCTGTACCAGCCTGCTACTGGCCCTGCAGCAAAAGCAGGGACAACCCCTTTACAAACGGCAAGAGGCTGGAATAAAGCCTGCCAAATTTATTAACATAAAACAGAGCAAGACAAGACACCAACCATGAAACAGGAGCTATGAAACAGGAACTATCCAAGTGGTTGCCTTCAGCAAACCAGCCCTCCCACACATTCCCCTTAAATACAGTTCAGGGCGTGGCCTCTCTCTGCCTCCTTCCGAGGTGCCCCATTGCCTTCCTCTGTTTACTCCTGATTGACTGCCTCCTGCGTCGGGCGTCCTTGAACAGGGCCAGCTGTGGGTCATCTTCATCCACGCTGTCAGGCTCACACAGCTGGGTCTCCGTCGTGACCAGGTGGGAGGGGCCCGGCTGAGGGCTCTGCGGAGCCTCAAGGCCATCATCAGCAAGCTCTTCAACACCCCCCTCCTCCTCCTCTGAGTTGTCCGACCCAACTGCCGAACCCACAGGCTGACCCTGAATCACAACAAGTTTTTAAATTTGAAGTGAAGAAGTATGGCCTACTTTTAGACTCCTTAGCAGAAGTATGGCCTACTTTTAGACTCCTTAGCAGCCCCTTTCAGCTTTCTTTACTGAGCATGCTGAAGGATGGAGAAAAAAAAACTTCTCCTGCCTCCATGGCACAGGGGTCACCCAAGCCAGAGGGCCTTGCTGAGGATTGCAGGAAGTCTCCTATTGCATGCTATAGATGGCCAACTTGAAATCTTCTCAGAAGAGGACTCATAGCTTGGACCACTAAGTTCAGGGAGAGTTGAACCACAGACTCTACTTGGCAATGCTACCAGTTCCAGCATTGCCCCTACCCTGCCAGCCACTGCACAGCTGATTGGCAGGCCAACTATTTTCTGTAGCCTACATTATTTTAAATTTATTAGTACGCTTTGTAGGCATCAGATATGTTGACCCCTGAAAACATGGAATTCAGCTTTGGTTATCCTCTTCAGAAATACCATTTATATCAGGGTACATTTGGTGAAAACTAGCCTGTACTTTATTATTCCATCAGTTTATTACCAGATAGGCTAGAACACCCTCCTTTGAAAATAATGTTTGGTAGAAGGACTAATAATTCTCCTACCAGAACTATCGGGATGTATTAATTTGTGAAAATTGCAAAGGAGAAAGATGGGGGGCGGGATTAGAAGCACTGAGTTCCAAAGACAAGCAGATAATGGCTTTATAATTAGAGTTCAAAGAGTTTCAAAAAGAAGCACATGAAAGCTACGTAGACAATTAAGACACTGGCCAATAGAGAATGTGAAGAATATAAATAATGGCTAATCCCAAGTCATGCATTTATGAAACAGTGCTAATTAATTTAAAAACATCTTCCATCAATGTCAGCTAACAAAAAAGTTAACTGTCAGGAAATCTTCTAAGAAACTGAGTTACACCAGTATGAATCATAGCCAGATTTTGCTGCAATGTGCCCAGATTCCCGCGCCCCCCCCCAGAAATTCACTGCTTCATATATAAATTCCTCCTTATTCCTAGTTTTAGGCCCACTTTACCATTGTAACCAATATGTTTCAGATGAATGAGATCAACTCCAATTCTTATGAAGCATGATTAATTAAACTGAAGGAAGCCAAAACATGTTCAGTATTCTCTATAAGGGATGTTGTGTTCTCTTTGGCTAATTTAGTAAATGATAAAGTATAACTAAAACAGATGTTTTTCTAGATATTGGCATCAAAATAAAATGGATGAATTCTAACTTCTTAATAAATCTAACAGTGAAGCAAAGGCCAATTGGTATGGAGAATGTTTATTTCCATAATAATACTTACTTTTATTGATATTAGATAAGTGGTTTCAAACAGTTTTTAAAATTAAGCCTACCACTTTGGAAACAAACATAGATGGGTCCAAACAAGCTGTACATGTTCCCTAATAAACAATTCTTCTTTGGCCAATATATTAGCTAATTCAGCATAATTCAGAAAATTATGAGAACTTTTAAAAAATACTCCAGGCTATTTACAAAACCAAGGGACACTCTGTTGACTCATGCATCTGTTTTGAAGATAAGATGCAGATGCTGAGTTTATTATGTCCTTGACTAATGTGTGAGAATATTAAATGCATGCAGCAGGATTGAATATTTCTCACCTGACTCCTCTGATATTCCAAAACAGATTGCAAAATATATGGATTCATCTGCAAGGGAGTCTGTACCTTGCAGCCTTCTACAGTATATTTTTCATAAAGTTAGGGTCAACAATTAATCTAGATTTCATCCAAAACATAAGTACAGGCAGGGCTTTTTTTCCTCATAGAATGCTCAGAACGGAGTACTGAATGAAGGGTCTGAATACTTATGCGAATGTGATATTTCAGTTTTTCCTTTTTAATAAAATTACAGACATTTCTAAAATTCTGTTTTCACTTTGTCATGATGGGGTAGTGAGTGTAGATTAATGGGGGGGGGGAAGAATTTCAACAATGGTAGAATCTGGCTGCAGCACAACAAAATTGACAAAAGTGAAGGGGGTCTGAATACTTTCTGAATGCACTCTATATACCACAGAGAAAGATGGTCTTCCAAATTAAAAAGAGAAGTTATTCTGTTCCAATATGTTCTTCCCAAAACATATAGAAAATAGCCTTTTTTCTACTCTTTTTGAGGATTCAGCCTTCACCTCTTCTGCTGGATCTTTTCACTCATAACTGAAAATGCGTATGTTCCTTGATTTCTTCTTCATTTTGTGATTCATCAAAGTAAGGTCATTTCAATCTAGAGTGCTTTATGAAGGCATCTTTGAGTAATACAAGACCTAGAAGGCTGTCACACACTAACCGGGGAGGTTGTGTTCTACAGTGTAGATGTAAAAAATGGTGTTGTACATGTTATTGCCTCAGGCTCTCTGATTGTCGCTGTGATGATAGTCGACCCAAAAGAGTGTCGTCTATGTTAAAATAGTTATAGCACAGGAAGGTATCCCAGATTTATTGATTCATTTATTCATTTTGTGTAAAACTGAATTTACAAATTAGACTCTCAGTGCATTATTCCCAAAGAAAAAGTGGTGAGGATGGGGGAGACCATCGTCTCTGGAGTTTGGGTACTAGTTCTCGTTCTCCTTGCTTCTCCATTATCAATTCTGTTGCTATGTTTCTTCCAGGGCCTTGGATTTAGCACTTCCCCTTTCTTGGATTTTCCCTTCCTCATTGGATCACAAATGCAGAGAGTACATAGCGACAAGTCAGTTAACTAGCCCATTAATTTTTTCTGACTTAATCATACATTTCATTATAAAGTGATAATTGTTTCTACAGGGAATAATATAATTTAGTCTAAGTGTGCTATTATCATTTGTTAGCTCCTAACTGTCATACTTAAATAATGTTGAGACACATTTTCATTATTACATCTGTTTATCTAAAGAAAGATGTTGTTCTTTGAAGCAGATCTGCTGAGCAACGCTTTTTAGTTATGTGCAGAAACTTGGTCTCCTATTTTGGGGAAGGACAGGATTAGTACATATTACACGAAGTGTGCAAGATGGCTAAGGGGACTCCAGTCTTTTTGAAAAAATATTTATAGCACACTGAATAGTCATAGTAGGACATCACATTCCTGATAAGAGGTTCCACTTTAGAAGAACTTCTTGGATTGCCCAGAAGCCATGTATCTTTTTTTGGGGGGGGGGGAGGGGGGTGTCACATGATCAATCCAGGAAGTCCTTTGAAAGAAGCCAGTCTATGAGGAACTTGCCATTGTTATGAGGAAGCAGGATGATTATTATTTTTTTAAAAAAAATCTAATAAAGAAAAGATTGATTAACCAGAATGTACACTTAAAAGTAAAATCCTTTGCCCACTCATGACAACTTTTTTAAAATAAATAAATAAATAAATATTAGATTCTTTTTGAAAAAAATACTTCCTCCGCGAGCAACAAAGAACTTAGCAAAAGCAGGAAGCCACATTTGGAAGAGATTGATTTGGAATAAGTGTGGAATAAGTAAAACTCTGTTACAGTTTCCATTATTTCAAGATTTGTAGTCAAATTTCATGTAACGTTCTTCAGGGTCCAGTCCAAGCTGGGAACAAACAAAATGGAGGCTGCTTTAGAAAGAAGGTTGCAGTTTACTGAAGAGCAGAGCCAGACAGAAATGTGGCTCTGGGAAAACTGACCACATGGAGCAGGGAGTGGTGGGTTTATATACCTTTTGGGTCTTTTGAGATAGTTTCCTGTTTGAGGCTTTGTATTTCCTGTGTCATGTACTTTGACCCGAGTCTGACTGTGACGTTTTGTTATTAGTGGGTTAATCCTATTATGAGGACCCAGATTGTTGGGGGCAATAAGCTGACTTTGTAAAAATGCCGCTGGGGTGTGTGTGTGAAAGCCCTAATAAGCAGGCATATATATAGAATGAAGGCTATTGCTAAGCACATTGATTTGTCCTTAGATTGTAAGCCACCCTGAGTCTTCGGAGAAGGGCGGGATATAAATGGGATTAAAAAAAAAATATGTCCCCAAAGGTCTTTTAGAGTTTGGGTGGGTATGTAGATTTTAGGGTTCTTTGTCTTCCTAATTTCCTGGCTCCAACCTTCCTGAATGGATTATTATATCTGCATTTCTAAAAGCTGGTTTCTGCCTAATTTCTGCTTGAGGGAGAAAGGCTGGGGCTGGTTTCTGGGGGCTAATTTCTGTCTTTTTTTTTTAAAAAAAAAGATCTTCTCCACTATTCCTTTGGGGAAATATATTCTGCCTTTTTAATATTCCCTAAAATATTTCTTTCTCTGAATTCTTCCCACAATACAAAAAAATTATAAACTTGTTGTCATTTTAAAATATTTGCATGATGTATGTGATTTTGCATTTGTTTAAACTCTGAGCTGTAATATAATACACTTTTTATTATTTTCAGTAATATGTAAATTTTGGTATGCATTTTTTCCATAGCATCCACATTTGTATTTTTTACACTTTCAATACATTAGGGAAGGTGTGAATTTTAAAAGGTTAACCTTTGTGTGGCATGTTGGTTTAAAAGTGCAACATTAGTTATGTTTGCATTAAAATATAAACCTGATTAATTTTCCTCATCACTATTGTTATTAGTTAGTTAGATTTCAAAATGGGTACATAATTTGTGGTCACAATGCCTTTTTAATTATTTATTTGAGATGAAGTTTTAGAACTTTGGAAAAATGCAATTCACAGTTCCCTCTGAGGGGAATTTATTGCCTGCTCTTTCCAAGCTTATGAAATGTAGCAGCAGAATAAATTAATTCAATCTTTGCAGTTAACTGGAAGGTTTACTTTCTCAGAACACTCCAGAACCAAACTATTTCACTCAATAGAATTTTCTGAAATATTAGCATAGGAGCAAAAAAATATTCAAAGAACCCTTTAACCTAGAAATCTTATTCAGATTTGTGCTCCTTAGGATTACAAATGCTCTTATATTTCATAACTACATTTTCTTTTTACATTTATGCAGTGTTTGGTTTGTTGTTACTATTTTTGCATATGTGTGTATACATGCGTGTGTGTGTGTGTGTGTGTATTATTTGAATAAAGCAAAAAGGGGTGGTTTTTTTTTGAAAACCTGGATATACTCCTGAGCTGGCACGTTACATGCTTCCTGGTTATATTGTTAACAGGCCAGACATCTTGCTTTATATGTACTTCCAATTAGACTTTTTAATGTTTTTACTGCTTTATACTGTATGCCTTTGACTGTTTTTATTTTAAAATGTTTTTTTCAGATTGTAATTGTAATATATATTTTGAATTGTGAGCCACCCAGAGTCATTTGGTGCAATGGGCAGCTATAGAAATCAAATCAAGGGCAGCTATAGAAATCAAATCAATAAAATAAGATAGATAAATACAAAACAAAAAGTGAATTACAAATTCAAACTCTGAAAAAGATTTTTACTAGAATGACACTGAACTGTATTGTACAGCTACATCAGATCTGGATTGTCTCTCTGTATTATAATGCCCATTTAATCATCTAGTCATGGACTATGTTTCTTATCATCCTTCCCCATTCTGGCATTTCCGGAGGTGCTAAACTACAGTTCCTGTTGTTAGTAACTACCCTGACTAAGCCTTATGGAAACTGTATTACAAGATTCTAGAGAATACATTTTAAAAGGCCGATTATTATTCAGGAAAAGATACCATATAGCAAGCAATGTATATAACATGAGGACAGCAACATACATGCAGCTTCTGTTTTTATCATAGAACTTTCTCCAGCTGATGACTGGCATTACCAACATTTGTTAAACTGATCCAGGTTTTGATAAAATGGGTCTCAGGCACAATATAGAAACCATTTATAAACTCATGCAAGAAGTGTAACTTAAGTATTACATTTCGTTCAACTCTACAGGTGAAGTCTAACATGTGAGAATCTTTTGACTCTGTCTCCTCATGGTTGTAGATTACAATGGCTTGAAATAAACAAAATAGACCATGGAGAAAATGAAGGGAAGCAAAAAACCAAAACAAATCAAAACAAACAAATGAATAGATGAAAAGCACTGTGTATTTCCCCTCCACCACCACCCCTTAGACACATACTGTACCTCTTTAGTACCTTATTTTTGTGAGCCTATTGTCTTGAGATATTTTTGGTTCTGTGATGTCATCAAAATGATTGACTGATGGATTAATTATATGCCATCAAGTAGTTATTGACTTAGTGACTACAAAAATAGATTTTCTCCATGAAAATGTGCCCCCAACCTGGTCATTCTGGTCTTCCAACTACCGTATATACTTGAGTATAAGCCGAATTTTTCAGCCCACTTTTTGGGCTGAAAAATTCCACTTCGGCTTATACTCCAGTCAACAAAAAAAACTTACCGAGGACTTGTGCGCGGCCGAGGCTTTGGTGCTTCCGGGATCGCCCGCACCTCTCCCAAGCCACCGCCGTCCGAGACCTGCCGAAGTTTGGGGAGGTTTGGGGAGGTGCGCGCGCACCTCCCCAAACTCCGCGCCTTGCCTGCCTGCTTCTTTCCGCAGCGGAAAGAAGCAGGCAGGCAGGGCGCGGAGGAACGGAGACTTGCCGACGTTTGGGGAGGTTTGGGCGCCTCCCCAAACCTCCCCAAACCTCGGCAGGTCTCCGTTCCTGTTTGGGGAGGTTTGGGCGCCTCCCCAAACCTCCCCAAACCTCGGCAGGTCTCCGTTCCTCCGCGCAGACCTGCCGACCTTTGGGGAGGTTTGGGCGCCTCCCCAAACGTCCCCAAACCTCGGCAGGTCTCCGTTCCTGTTTGGGGAGGTTTGGGCGCCTCCCCAAACGTCCCCAAACCTCGGCAGGTCTCCGTTCCTCCGCGCAGACCTGCCGACCTTTGGGGAGGTTTGGGCGCCTCCCCAAACGTCCCCAAACCTCGGCAGGTCTCCGTTCCTGTTTGGGGAGGTTTGGGCGCCTCCCCAAACCTCCCCAAACCTCGGCAGGTCTCCGTTCCTCCGCGCAGACCTGCCGACCTTTGGGGAGGTTTGGGCGCCTCCCCAAACGTCCCCAAACGTCGGCAGGTCTCCGTTCCTGTTTGGGGAGGTTTGGGCGCCTCCCCAAACGTCCCCAAACCTCGGCAGGTCTCCGTTCCTCCGCGCAGACCTGCCGACCTTTGGGGAGGTTTGGGCGCCTCCCCAAACCTCCCCAAACCTCGGCAGGTCTCCGTTCTTCCTGCCGACCTTTGGGGAGGTTTGGGCGCGTCCCCAAACCTCCCCAAACCTCGGCAGGTCTGCGCGGAGGAACGGAGACCTGCCGAGGTTTGGGGAGGTTTGGGGAGGTTTGGGGAGGCGCCCAAACCTCCCCAAACAGGAACGGAGACCTGCCGAGGTTTGGGGAGGTTTGGGGAGGCGCCCAAACCTCCCCAAAGGTCGGCAGGTCTGCGCGGAGGAACGGAGACCTGCCGAGGTTTGGGGAGGCGCCCAAACCTCCCCAAAGGTCGGCAGGAGGAACGGAGACCTGCCGAGGTTTGGGGAGGTTTGGGGAGGCGCCCAAACCTCCCCAAAGGTCGGCAGGAGGAACGGAGACCTGCCGAGGTTTGGGGAGGCGCCCAAACCTCCCCAAAGGTCGGCAGGAGGAACGGAGACCTGCCGAGGTTTGGGGAGGTTTGGGGAGGCGCCCAAACCTCCCCAAAGGTCGGCAGGAGGAACGGAGACCTGCCGAGGTTTGGGGAGGTTTGGGGAGGCGCCCAAACCTCCCCAAAGGTCGGCAGGTCTGCGCGGAGGAACGAAGACCTGCCGAGGTTTGGGGAGGCGCCCAAACCTCCCCAAAGGTCGGCAGGAGGAACGGAGACCTGCCGAGGTTTGGGGAGGTTTGGGGAGGCACCCAAACCTCCCCAAAGGTCGGCAGGAGGAACGGAGACCTGCCGAGGTTTGGGGAGGTTTGGGGAGGCACCCAAACCTCCCCAAAGGTCGGCAGGTCTGCGCGGAGGAACGGAGACCTGCAGAGGTTTGGGGAGGTTTGGGGAGGCGCACAAACCTCCCCAAAGGTCGGCAGGAGGAACGGAGACCTGCCGAGGTTTGGGGAGGCGCCCAAACCTCCCCAAAGGTCGGCAGGAGGAACGGAGACCTGCCGAGGTTTGGGGAGGCGCCCAAACCTCCCCAAAGTTCGGCAGGTCTGCGCGGAGGAACGGAGACCTGCCGAGGTTTGGGGAGGTTTGGGGAGGCGCCCAAACCTCCCCAAAGGTCGGCAGGAGGAACGGAGACCTGCCGAGGTTTGGGGAGGTTTGGGGAGGCGCCCAAACCTCCCCAAAGGTCGGCAGGAGGAACGGAGACCTGCCGACGAGCCGCGGCCACACAGGGTATTCCTGTGTATTCAGGCTTGCAAAATGGCGGATCGAGCCTCTGCTGGCGGCAGAGGCTTACAGAACGGCGGATCGGCTTATACTCGAGTCAATAACTTTTTCCAGTTTTTGGGGGTGAAATTGGGGGTCTCGGCTTATACTCGAGTCGGCTTATACTCAAGTATATACGGTAAGCATATATTACCGCCATAAGTGGGTCCATCCACTTTGCTGATTTCCCAGCATATCTTGTTCAAAATCTTTACTCATTCTTATTCTATGGCTTGCCATATTTCTATGGGTATTCCATTAGTTCTTGTATCCTTCTGATTTGGTAATAACCAGAGTGCTGGTCTAACTTCATTTTCTACTACAAGAGGTTCTTTTAAAGAGAGAATATCCTGTATGGTACTTTGGTTGTTGACATCTCTATTATACAAAATTTGCCTATATTCCTTCCATATTTGTTTGATCTCTTTGAATCGGTTATTATCTGTGCATGGGGATCCTTTGAAGGTGTTATCAAAGCAGACACCACAAATTGCTGAATAGCTAAAATCATTAATTTTCCTAAGTTTCATTCAGAGATAAAAGCACCGAAGCACAAAATTCAGCAATATAGCAGGCACTTAAGACATTAATGTTCATCCATATAAGATCTTGTAAAAGAGAGAGTGGCTATTGTGAAGTATACAGTGAACATCAGGTCAATGATTAGCTAAAAGCTTTCTATTCCTTCTTTTACCTACAAAGTGCCTCTCAAAGTCCCTTCCAGCATCCACACTGTGAGAGGAGACAACAGGACAAAGTGATGGATTGCTAGGAAGGAAGGAAGGAAGGAAAGAAGGAAGGAAGGAAGGAAGGAAGGAAGGAAGGAAGGAAGGAAGGAAGGAAGGAAGGAAGAGAAGGGTGAGGGGGACATGATAGCAGTGTTCCAATATCTCAGGGGCTGCCACAAAGAAGAGGGAGTCAAGTTATTCTCCAAAGCACCTGAGAGCAGGACAAGAAGCAACTGATGGAAACTAGTCAAGGAGAGAAGCAACCTAGAACTAAGGAGAAACTTCCTGACAGTTAGAACAATTAACCAGTGGAACCACCTGCCTCCAGAAGTGGTGAATGCTCCAACACTGGAAGTTTTTAAGAAGAGACTGGACAGCCATTTGTCTGAAATGGTATAGGGTTTCCTGCCTGAGCAGGGGGTTGGACTAGATGACCTCTAAGGACCCTTCCAACTTTATTATTATTATTATTAATTAATAATAATAATAATAATAATAATAATAATAATAATAATAATAATTGTTATTATTATTATTGGAATGGGCTCAGTATGGCATGGCCTTGTGCCCCAGGACTGCTAGGGGGCTTTGCTGAAGTTGCAACAGACCCAGCAAGCCGGCAATGGATAATATATTGCTACAGAAATTATAAAAAGATACAAAGGCACTGATCGTATGAAAAATGACCACAGCAATGTTAAAAGACTACGAGACAGAATAGTGAAATATAAAATAAGGTGTAAAGGACATGGAATCAAGACAGTTTAAAAGGATACTTGTTTATTTACTCAGGAGAAAAGAATGGAGCAAGCTTCTTGATATATCCAGACATAGCAAAATGCACACTTGCAGAACTGTAGTTAAAACAAACCAAAGAACATCGGAACCCATCACATAACATCCAGAATAAAACAGGCATGTGTACTATCACCAGTAGTGTTTAGCACCTACACTGACAGTGTAAACAAAGAAGCCAACTCAAGAAAGGAAATAATATCAACAAACTACTTTTTGCAGATGACCAGACACTGCTAGCTAAGTATAGCTAAGAAACTGCAACAACATGATATAGCCACGAATCAAGAATCCAAGACAAAAAATATGAGAATCAGCAAGGAGAAAATAGAACTAATGGCAACCAGAAGACAAAAGGCATATATGTTAAACATAATAATAATAATAATAATAATAATAATAATAATAATAATAATAATAATAATAATAATAATAATAATAATAATAATAATAATAATAATATAATTTCTATACCGCCCTTCTCCTGAAGTACTCAGGGCGGTGTACAGGGCAAATACAATAAAAATACAGTATACAAAAGTTAAGAAATAATTAAATAATAAAGCCCAAATTAAAATAAAAATTAATACAATTAATATTAAAATAATTAATATTGAAATACCCCAATCCCATCAGACCAGGCCGGCTTGTTCAAATAAGTATGTTTTTAGGTCACGGCAGAAGGAGCGAAGGTCGGGAGCCATCCGGAGCTCAACCGGTAAATGGTTCCAAAGGTCTGGCGCGCCCACAGAGAATGCCCTCCCCCTGGGGGTTGCCAGTTGACACTCTTTGACCGACGGCACCCTAAGGAGGCCCTCTCTGTGGGAGCGCACTGGACGAAGGGAAGTTGATGCAGGTGCTCCCGTAAGTAATCCGGACCCATGCCATTTAGGGCTTTATAGGTCATTACCAGCACCTTGAATCTCACCTGGAGGGCAACCGGAAGCCAATGCAGCTCGCAGAGTAGAGGTGTTACATGGGAGTATCGGGAAACCCCCACCACCACTCGCGCAGCTGCATTCTGCACCAGCTGAAGCCTCCGAGTAGTCCTCAAGGGCAGCCCCATGTGGAGAGCATTGCAGTAGTCCAAACGAGAGGTCACGAGCGCATGAGAGGGAACAAGCATAAAAACAAGTATCAAAGTTCAAATATCTAGGAACAACATAAACTGAAGATGGTAAAATGGATGAAGAGATTAACATAAGATGCAGTAAGGCAAACCAAGTATTGGGACAGCTACTGTAGCTCCACTCCTACATCATACGGCAGCAGCGATCAGCACAAAAAAAGCATGTCATACAAAGCATATTCACCCTCACCCTACAGTATGTTAGCAATACCAAACATGGCCACTTAGAATAAAACATAAAGGAAAGTTAGTCTCCACAGAAATGAGATGTTTGAGAAAAGCTGCTGGAGTGACCAGAAGAGATAAAATCAGAAATGAAACTATAAGAGAAAAAATTGGCATAGAACCAATCCTAAACTATATACAAAAACAACAAATAAAGTGGTTTGCTCACTTAGCGATGATGTCTTGGGAATTCCTTTCATTCAAGGCATATACGAAAAGAGGAGAAGGTAAAAGAACACAAGGCAGACCCAGAAAAAGATGGAAAGACAACATCAAAGACACACTAGAACAACATCAATTAACAATGGTTGACACTGCCAGAAGAGCACAACCAGAACTCTGAATTTCCCTTGACACTTGAAATGGTAAAAGAGGAAGGAGGAGGAGGAGGAGAAGGAGATGGAGAAGGAGAAAGAGAAAGGTGAAAGGAGAAGGAGAAGAAAACATTTCCATGATTTGTTCACATATAATTGAAAGGAGAAATCACTCACTCAAAGATGATTTGCATTACTGTAACAGTGAATTATTACAGTGAATTAAGGGTAAACTTTAAATTTCAGCAGTATTTTGTTAAACATGATTAGCAACCTCCAGAGGCGTAAATGTCAACATCTGGAATTCTGAGAAATGGCCACAGTTGTGTAGTAATTTAGAGAATGTGCCATAATAAAATAATTGGTAATTAGCCAGTCACTAAGGCCTTTTCTTTTTCTTCCTAACAGTAAATTTTTATTTTTATTCTCTTTGCTGAGATTTGGCCATATCAAATGACATGAGGAGTCCTTCCACAATAAGCTGCCTCTAGAAAAATGATGAAGGGATATGGGTCTGCTTTCTCACAACACTAAACTTATGAAACAGTCGTTATCAAGGAGTGTTGCATTACTTTGCCATTCATTCCAGTAAAAATGCTCTTTCTCTGGTAGGTTTTATTTTATTGAAAGGAAAAAAAACACCTCTCTCTAATTGCATTTGATTTACTGTTTGTTCAAGGTGTGTGTAGGTAGCATGGATGTCTGGATGCACAGGTTTAAGTCAAAGAGGGGTGAAAACCTTTCAGGGTTTTGCTGACATTTGAGTGTGCAGCTGAATGCTTCTTTCCATTTACAACCTGAACAATGTTAGCCCATGTCTATAATTGATATCATAATATAAAGTTAGTTTTTTCCACAAGCATAAGAACAGTTCAGTTAAAAATGTCTATGTTGAGGCAATTGAGAGACAGATATTTTCCACTTGTGCTAGGCTCCAAGAGATCCCAAACAATATTGATAATGATCTAGAATAAGCAAAACTAATATCAAAGAGCTCTGGGTATCAATGAAAAGTGAATTGGATGATTCTCAGCTCATCCAGGGTCAGTGCTTGCTGAACTAGATCTCGGTCACGATGCTGGGAAACTTGTAGGGATGTCAACGGCTGGCAAGAACATTTTCCTTGGCAATTTGCAAGGATGCCCATAGGCATCCATGGAACCTGAAGAAATGGGACGCACAGAATAGGACAAGGGCTAGGGCCATGGTGGCAAACCTATGGCCCGCATGCCACAAGTGGCACGCAGAGCCCTCTCTGTGGGCATGTGCGCCATCACCCCAGTTCTAGGCCTTCAGCTGGGTTTTATAAACCCTTTTTGCTTTAGGCCTCCACCGCCATGTGCAAAAAAAAAAGAAATCAATCAATTTCAACTTCTCGTAGGGAAAAAAAAGATGTTGCAAAGTTGGAATTGATTGAACTTCTTAGTCCCACCCAGTGTGCCATTACCACCACAGCCATGCCCACCCAATTGGCCACGCCCACCCAATGGGCTACACCCACCCGGCACCCGATGATACATAAGTGGGTTTTGGGTTGCTGTTTGGGCATTCGGTCTCTAAAAGGTTCGACATCACTGGGCTAGGGCATTCAACTGTTTCTCATCTCATCTAGATAAGGATCACCCTTCTTAGCTAACCTTTACAAGATTTACCATTCATATTCTACCACAGGTCATCATGTGATCTGAAGAAAATGTTGGCCTTGGTTTCCTCAACCCTCAGTTTTCTGATTCTTTATTTCTGGATATGCTGACATCCCACATTTCTTCTCTTTGCTCTTGGCAAAGGAACTCTTTTGAAAACTGGCTGGAAACAAGGGACACATAAATAAATGTGGTTGGATCTATTTATAGTTCCACAGAAGAGGTGGTGATCCTGAGGAATCTAGTCAGTGGTCTCACCAAGCAACTATGTGGAGGGTACATGGAATGGATTAGCTTCACTTCCCTCTACCAGACAGTTTAAATGTCCAGGGAAAGTTCAAACCAGTTCAGCATTAAATTTATTTATTTATTTAGTTATATTTATATACCGCCCTATTCCCTGAGGACTCAGGGCGGTTTACAGGGAATTAAAAATCCAAAATACAAAAATTAAGAACCAAATTAAAAAATATTAAATTGACCCTGTACTCAATTAAAAAGAACCCCAAATTAAAAATTTCTCCTCAGTCTGGGCCCGAGAGCTCGAAGAACCAGGTCTTCAGGCCCCGGCGGAATGATCGGAGGTCGGGGGCAGTTCTCAGCTACACCGGCAGCTGGTTCCAGAGGGCAGGCGCTCCCACCGAGAAGGCCCTATCCCTGGGTGTCACCCGCCGGCAATCTCTTACCGGCGGGACCCTGAGCAGACCCTCCCTGTGGGAGCGCACTGGGCGAAGGGCGTTTGATGTCAGCAGCAGGTGTTCCCTCAGATGTCCCGGACCCAGGCCATGTAGGGCTTTATAGGTGATAACCAGCACCTTGAATTTCACCCGGAGGGCAACCGGAAGCCAATACAGCTCATGGAGTAGAGGTGTTACATGGGAGTATCGGGAAACCCCCATTACAACTCGCGCGGCCGCATTCTGCACCAGTTGAAGCCTCCGAGTGGTCTTCAAGGGCAGCCCCATGTAGAGAGCGTTACAGTAGTCCAAACGGGAGGTCACAAGCCCGTGAGTAACTGTGCGTAGGGCGTCTCGGTCCAGATAGGGACGCAACTGGTGCACCAGGCGAACCTGAGCAAAAGCCCCCCTGGTCACGGCTCCTATATGGTCTTCGAAATTGAGCCGTGAATCCAGGAGGACGCCCAAGTTTCGAGCCCTATCGACGGGGGGGTAACACCTCACCCCCCATCATTAAGGATGGAATAACTTGGTTAACCCGAGATGCCGATATGCACAGCCACTCAGTCTTGGCGGGATTGAGATGAAGCCTGTTTCTCCCCATCCAGACCTGAACCGCCTCCAGGCACCGGGACATCACGGAGAGGGCATCACTGGGTTGGTTCGGGGTGTGAAGGATTTTGCTTCTTTTTTGCTTGAAAGGCACTGCCTGGAAATGAAGCAGATTATTTTGCCCTTGAAGGGTGTAGCAGGGGATGGTGGTAGGGACTCTGCTTGTGGGAAGACACATTAAAATAGAAGAGACATTAAAATAGCTATTATTTTGATACTGCCTATTGGAGCTTGTCGATCAGAAGGTCGGCAATTTGGTGGGTCGAATCCCGAGTGCCGCGTAACAGAGTGAGCACCTGTTACTCGTCCCAGCTTCTGCCAACCTAGCAGTTTGAAAGCACGTAAAAATGCAAGTAGAAAAATAGGGACCACTACAGTGGGAAGGTAACAGCGTTCCGTGCGCCTTTGGCATCTAGTCATGCCGGCCACATGACCACGGAGACGTCCTTGGACAAGCACTGGCTCTTCGGCTTTGAAACGGAGATGAGCACTGGCCCCTAGAGTCGGAAACGACTAGCACGCATGTGCAGGGGAACCTTTACCTTTACCTTATTGGATTCTTAGCAGCTAGACTAGAGGTGAGAGTGAGGGTACAGATGGAAGTGGAAGAGACAGCAAATCTTCTGGCTGATATTGCCATGTTGAACTGCTGCCTGGCTATAATCTATTCTGCCTCCTGCTCATTGGTGGGATTCAAATATGTGAACAACCATTTCTCTGTGTGGATGCCACTTCCGGAAGTCCATTCTGGGCCTGGGCAACAAAAAAATTAGCTACCGGTTTTGCCGAAGTGGTGCAAACCGGCTGAATCCCACCACTGCTTCTGCTGCTCCAAAAACGTATAGGGGCAGCCATGGAAAACCTCCCATTTTGTTTCTTGCCCTGTCATCTTGAAAATCACACAAGAAGCTGAGCTCTCATGTGTCTGGGAAACTATCTTCATATGTGTTTGGCACCCATTTCATCAGTCAAGGGGAGGCAGATATTAATGAGGTAACTCGGGGAGCAAATATAACAAGAATAAAGAGTACCACTGAGTGCTTGTTTATTTCAGAACTTATCTCATTGCCGGAATGGACACCTTGAGGTTTTTCATGCTAAACCACACGTAATGGTGAGAAGAAAAGAAACAGCCATAGTCGTACTTGAAGGCAACAGATGCTTGTCTTCCTTCAGTCAGAGTGGGGATGTGCCATATTGTAACATACTCCCTGCCCCAGTGAATATGTGAGGTAATACATACAGTATGACATATAGTTTATAGATAAAACTAAAGGTTTATTAATAAAACAGCAAACACATTTAAATAAGGACTTTCTAATTAGCAGTTAGAAGGACTTTCTGATAAGCAGCTTCCGGTAATGAAGGAGAAAGTTTGCTAAAGGGCTTTCTTTTATCAGCACTGCTGAACAATCTTTTTCATTTTGAAAGTCTAAATGTTTAAAATAAAAGCTTTGCTTTCTTTTGTTTTTAAAAATTACAATACACTTGCACAAGACTGTGCCATCGTGTGCCCTGCCAGAAGCCACCAGCCAGTGGCAAACCATCTGCCAATTATAGGGCAATTTCAGGAGATGCTGGGCCTGAAGCCTTGGCTTAGCCATCTTCTCAGCTTGAACTCCAGACTGTGCTTTCTACTTTGTTTGCCCAAAGCCAGGATTGGCGCATCCAGGCAAAGAAGGTGTGAGGTTTAATAGTGATTCTCCTTGGCTTGAAGAAGTCTGATCAGGGGCGGTATTTTTTTTCCCAAACATTGCCCCCTACATCTGGAGCTCAACCCCTGGGTAGAAGTGAGATTATGGTTTAATATGTTGAGAAGTCTTTATTATTATTATTATTACCATATTTATCGGCGTATAACACGCACTTTTTCTTCCTGAAAATAGGGGGCAAATGATGTGTGCGTGTTATACGCCGATATAATGTTAATGACCCATAGTTAATGACCCATTATCCGAAGCTGCAGCTGAAATTTCCTTTTTAAAATGAGGTGCGTGTTATACGCCGGTGCGTGTTATACGCCGATAAATTTTTATACCGCCCTTCTCCCGAAGGACTCAGGGCGGTGTACAGGGCAATAAATATCAAAATATAAATACAAAAGTTAAAAAGAAGTTAAAAAGGATTAAATAATTATGCCCAATATAATACAATAATAAAACTGTGTTAAAACTAAATCCAACCCCAAACCCATCAGTCTTGCCTGGCATATTCTCAAATTACGTATTTGTTTGTTTGCTTATCAGACTTATACCCAGTTCCAAAACTGTCCACTTTTAGCAGTTTAGAGTATACAATAACAGTTAAAATAACCACAGAAAAGATCCAGTCTAGAGTAGTAGTTAAGGCATCAGGCTGTAAACCAGGAGATGCTGAGCTGTGGTCCCACTTTAGGCATGAAGCCTGCTGGTTCACCTTGGGCCACTCCTTCTCTCAGCCTTAGACAGCAGGCAAGGACAAACCCAGTGGTGGGATTCAGCCAGTTCGCACCACTTCAGCAGAACCGGTGGCTAATTTTTGTTGCCCAGGCCCAGAATGGACTTCTGGAAGCGGCATCCACACAGAGAACTGGTAGTTCACCTATTTGAATCCCACCACTGGACAAACCACTTCGAGAAAACCTTGCAAAGAAAACTGCAGGGACTTGTCTAGGAAGTGTCCAGTAGTCACTAGCCACTCAAAGGCAGACAGACATAACAAATGGTTAAAACAGTCAGATCACAAAACCCCTCATGAAGACCAAATAGCAACGGATAGAAACCCAGAGAAAAAGTGGTGTAACGCCATTAAGAAAACGCAGTCCAAAACCATTAGATCTTCAATCATTTCCTGAAAACCAGCAGAAAAAGGGCACATCAAACAAAGCTGGCATCAACTACATAAGCAAAGGACTTGCCAAGTATTTTTTTTTAATCCGCTGAAAAATCCACAGCCTGACAACACATTCTTGGGATTCACTAAATAGATATAAAATTAATTGTAGTTTTGGAGTTCTTCATAGCTTTTTGCCAGTCTAGACACCAAGTGTTTGGAACACAGGAAGTGAAAAAATAAAGACTTAACAGGAAGCTGAAATGGTGAAGCAGACACAGTCAGGAGCTTTAGGCAAAATATTTATTTATTTATTTATTTTATTCGATTTATATACCGCCCTTTCCCGAAGGACTCAGGGCGGTTTACAGGGTAATTAAAACAAGAGATACAAAAGTTAAAAGCAATTTAAAAAGAATTACATCAATCCCTGAAAAAATAAAAACCCCAATTAAAATTAAATTAAAATTCTCAGCCTGGGCCAGAGACCTCGAAGAGCCAGGTCTTCAGGTCCCGGTGAAATGAATGGAGGTCGGGGGCAGTCCTGAGCTCCACGGGCAGCTGGTTCCAGAGGGCAGGCGCACCCACTGAGAAGGCCCTCCCCCTGGGTGTTACCCACCGGCAATCTTTTACCGGCGGCACTCTGAGAAGACCCTTCCTGTGGGAGCGCACTGGACGAAGGGAGATGTACAATATTAATGATTTAGTCAGAATCATTCAGATTTTATACCCAAGTCATTAAGATTGATTACTGATTTATTATTCACTTTGTTTGGCCACTCACTTGCCATGCGACTCTGGGTGACTAACATCCAGTTAAAAGTAGCAACCAAATAACACACAAACACAAATGATTCTATTATGGTTGTTTTCCTTGCTGATCTATTCCAGATCACCCAACGAAGCTGTAGTTCTTGGTCTGATCCAGTTTTCTTAACCTCAGCAGCTGTTGGCTGGGAGAATTCTGGGAGCTGAAGTCCATACCTCTTAAAGCTGCTGAGACTGAGAAACACTGCTGTAACCCTTTCATCCAGCCCTGAAAGATGTAATGTGCTTGCATGCCTCTGCAACATTTAACTTGCAGAGAAGGGCCTGGCCTTTCTGCTAGGCTAGGGCTACCAGATCTGGCCTGCACCTGTGAGGTACCAACAAAGGGTTAAAAAGGCCTACATGCTTGTGTTGCCAGCTGGTGTTCATCAATCCTGTTTCTTACATTTCACCTTGACAAGTTGAAAGGGAAGTCTCCTATGAGTTTGCCACCCACATTTGGCTGAATGCAGCTAGAGCTATGGTTCATGCAGTTGGGAGTCTACACAATTACAGTTCACCGACACAGAAAGCATTAAACTCTGTTTTGCTCAATTAAATGCTCTTGCCAGACCTTCCCTGTTGATACAAGAGAATATGAGAGGCAAGCGAGAGAGAGTACATTTTCCTCTATACAATTATGAATAGATGTTTGCTTAGTTTTAAAATGCTCTTTATGAATTTATTATTATTATTTTTTTTTAAAAAAACAACCTACCAAACAGCTTTTGAAATAGTCTTTTGATTTTCTAGGGAAAGGAAAGACACACTTTAAATTGCATCTCTAAAAATCACTTCTGGTCATTTCCTAAGCTGTACCAGCAGCTGTGATTTAGGAGCCTCTAAGCAACTCTTACCAGAAGCCCAGGAGACAGTGCTTGCTTATTCCTTTGCCATCTTTTTCTGTCACAGAATACATGCCTTAAGTGTAAGGGCTGGGTGGCAGGAAGGAAGACATCTCTGTGACATTGAGAGAGGAAAACAGCTTCTAGGAAGCGAGTTAGTAGAAAGGAAGAGAGGCAAAACTGGAGGGGAGAGTAGGGTGGTAGAACAAGGCGGGGGAAAGGGATCTAGTTTAAATAAATAAAAGGCTTGTGTTTCATAACATTCCTGCCTGACTCTTCAGTGGCGGCAAGCAGACCTTGAAACATTCCCATTTCAAGAAAACGTCCCAAGAAATTCACTTGTGGGAAGACCAGGAAGAAAGGACTGTCTCCATGTTAGAAAAAGAGGTCCAGTTTTGCCCCAGTGCAGTTTCTCCTAACAACAAAGGAATACAACTGCAACTTTGAGATTTACTGGAAAAAGGCAAGAGCCTATTCATTGACCTTCCAGAGTTTTCATCAAAATAAAATGCCAAAATGTAAAAATGGAATACCTTCTTTCCTAGCAGGCTAAACGTCAGTGCTAGCTTTTAACTTGACCACTGAAAGCCAGTCCGACGAAAAGCTTTTAGCGCATCGCTTGAATGTCTGCGTACTTTGGCTCATCTCCATGAGATGTTAATTCTATACTTGGACTTTGTTCGCATGTGCGTGTATCTCTCTGTGTGTAGTTACACACTTTGCAAATGCCTGTGCAGTATCAGGCTCTAAGAATATAACACCAAGGTCTGTTTTCCTTCTGGAAAAAAAAACCAGACGAAAGTCATGATATTGTGCAAAAAATTGTATTTATGAACAAATAAATTGGTTTGGAGTCAGCAATAGTTCCATTTTACATTCTTCTGGATTGTCTAAAGCCAAGTGCTTCAACATCAAAACACCAGGGAGGCGTTCTGAGAAATTAGTAGCTATTCAAAGTAGCTGTTATGTATCCAGGTGCAGGCATCTGCATAGCAGCGGCCACTAGGGGGCATTGGCCTGGACGGTTTTGGCGGGAAACCTAGTTTTGGTGGGAAACCTAGGGCCAACCCCATTGGCTAGCCGCCTACCTGGCCAGGTATATAAGGAGGCCAGGTAGCCCTTGTTCTTCAGTACGAACCCCCCCACAATAAAGAGCTGAACACATACTCCGGCTGGCGTCTCTTCCTTGCGTTGGACCCACTACATTACAATAGCTGTTCAGCTCTTTGGCTTTTTCTGATCCAGACTGGTGATCCTGGATCAAGAAGCTGTTACTGTAATTCCCACAACAGAATTATAAGCACTGATAATGTATAAAGGAACACCTCAAGAAACTGGAGTGGCTGGATAAGAGAAAATGTGATTCCAATATTAAGTGTATGTCATTCCTAGGAAATGGCTGTTGCTTTCAGTACCTGCTTTTGAGCTTTCTGTATACATGGGCACGGTCACAGTGAGAATCAAATGCGTGCTCCTTCACCTATTATCATGTTCTCACGTTAGAGGCAGGAACTAATAGCTGAAAGAATATTCTGGAAATTTTCTAATGGATTAAAACATTTCTAATGGCTACAACAGTGTTTCTGGGCTGTATTCCCAATGCTATTACTTAACCTTCAGTGCTCTGGGCCCAAGACACCTGAATGTGAACTAACCGATGAATTTCATCATTCTCCAGACTATCCCAATGATGTCACTGAAAAGCTGATCTCCATGCAGATGGCAGAGTTGTAGTAGCATGGTCAGGAGTTTAGTTGGGCTTATGTGGAAGCTTTCTGATGGAAGTGAAGACTACCTTCTGCAGGCAACTGCTCTGTATCTATGGAGAGTTGGCTGTTCACTGGTGCCTCCCTTTGTGACTCATGTCCTTACTGTTTCTGGCAGTCCCGGTCCAATATGTGGGTCAGTTTTATAGATCAGACTAAGAAAACAGTGTCATATAGGACAGGACTATCACTGTTGGAGAAGCTACGGAAACAAAATCTTGCAGGTCTGAAAGTACTTCCCCCATCCTCGCTTTATTTACATGTGAACTAGGGAGGGGCCTGTTTGAGATGCTTACTCAAACTACTTTCTTGGAATGGGCTCAAGCCACATTTATCTGAATGTTGCTTTGTAGCAACATTCATTTAAGGCCACTATCGTATGCCAAGCAAGAAGGCATGGTCCAGATCCTTGTGCCCAAGACGGTAACAGGGCCTGAGCACAATGGCAGGCTCCCATGGCTGCAGCCCCCTTCTCTGGAACAATGTATCTCCTGAGGTCAGACTGGCCCCTTTCTATAAATGTTCAAGAAGGCTCTTCTGATGAGACTTTGAGCAGAGGTGCCACATCATCAGAAGCATATATTTTTCGGTAGCGGCTCATTATAACCTGGATTATATTGTAATTTATAATTCTGGTTTCAGGCAAGCCTTTTGCTGTTCTTACAAACAAAACCTGCCTATAATCTTTTCTTGAGATAACATATAAATGGCTGTATAAACAGGCCAACCAATTGGTAAATAAAGCATAATAGAGGCTATTCACTGCTCCTTGTGTGTCGAATGAGCCCAAAGGTTTTGTGGGTTTAGAAACAACTCTCATCTAATTCTTAGTTTTGAACACTTCACTTGTTTGGGCCCAATGTTAAAATATTTTTGTTTGGGAAACTGTTTAGTCTTTAATAAAGTGGAAGTTTATTTAACCATGTTTTATTTTTCCTTCCTAATAGACATCAAGTGCCGATTTGGTTATTACGATTTTGTTATAGCTGTGGTTTTAAATGACATTTTTTTATCATTATGTGATGCTGATTGTGGCTGTTCTCCAATTCTGGCAATAGAGTAAAGAAAAAAGTAGACCGCATTTTAGGTAAATAAATAGAGTGGCTTCAGTTTCAAGAGCTGTGGCATTTTTTGCTTTAGGCAAAAGAAACACACACAAGGCATGTGTTCATGCATTAACTCAGAAATCCCAGGATGTTCAATGGGGCTTATATGTTACTAAGTTTGTTTCATGTTTGTTGCCATTCTATTATAGCAACTATCATTTTCCCATCTTCTGTATATGTATTGTTAGACCATTTCCAATGAGTGAGAAGTTTCTGGGATCCCAAGATTTATCCAGATTTGCTTTCTTTGGAAAGTCATGTTTGGATTGAATTAGTTGTGTGCACCAACTGAATTTATGTTGTGGGATTAACAGCACAAACTCAACTTTGTTCCTCATCAGAATTCTCTGTGTTTGTGTATGCACATCTGTGTGCCTTTGACTCCTAGTGATTGCCTGGATTTCTGTAGCTTTCTTGGCAATGTTTTCAGAAGATTGAGAGAGGATGATTAGTCAAAGGTCACCCAGATGGTTTTGTGCCTAAGGCAGGACTAGAAGTCATAGTCTCCCAATTTCTACCCAGATGCATTACCCACTATAATAAACTAGCTCTCCATCAGAGTTCTAGGAGATCCTATATTCACTTCCTAACCTGCTTTTTTTTTGGGGGGGTGTTCTCACTCTACTTGGTTCCTCCTTTTGACTCATGGAGGAGAAAAAAGATAATCAAAAGCTGCCAGCCATCTCAGAGTCTTTCTTGAGCCATTAAAGTGCAATCACAGCTATTCACTGTCCTTCATTGTCAAGACATTGCATGAGTTCATCATAATCAGGATTCACAGAGAAATTCTAGACAGAGCCAACCTTTAAGGTACATATTCACCAGATCAAGCAATCTGATGGTGTAACTGTAAAAATCTCTTACTGGAATATTTTAGAAGTAGAAGTCAGTTTAGTGTAGTGATGAACAAACAGTGGCCTTCTGGACAATGCTAAATGTCTTCCTAGCAGAACTAGTCAGTACGTCTAATGATGAGGGATAGTGGAAACTATAATGCACTCTAAACCAGGGCTTTTCAACCAGTGGTACGGGTACCACCTGTGATACATTGGCACCTGGCAGGTGGTACATGACCATCCTAGAAAAGTAGTAGCAGGGGAGGGGAATGAGCTGGACCGATGGCAGCACCACAAAAGCCTGAGCGAGAGACAGCTGGAGCTGCAGGGCTGTCAGGGCCAGGCTCAGCACCAGGCTCCAGCTGGAGCTCAGCGCTGATCCCGGTGCTTCTGCTGAGCCCAGAAGAAGTGCCGATTAACTGGAATGTTGCAGCATCTCCAGGATCTTGTGATTTACATTCAGATGCTTGGCAACTGATTCATATTTATGATAGTCACAGTGTCCCAGGGTCATGTGAAGTGACCAAAACCTGCTTCAACCACCCATCAGATGGGGGGGGGGAATAAAAACCAAACACCCCCCACCCCACCCCTGCTGCCAATCCTCAACAGAAATGCTCACAATAATGAAAACCTTGGACAGGAGGAAGAGTGCCAGCAGGCAGGCAGGCAGGCAGGTGTCTTGCTCGGCTATGGCTTGGGGCGCACTTTTTTCATGGCCATTGTAACTTCGAACAGTCACTAAGCGAACTGTTGTAAGTCAAGGACTATCTGTATGTCATCACATTTTTCCTCTTTTTTTTGGTCATCAAATTTTTGACACCTTGCTAGGCAACTGGTGGTACTCGGATGTGGCCATATCCTAAAAGTGGTACAATGGGTGAAAAGTTTGAAAAGCCCTGCTCTAAACTACTGACGTAGAAATATGTGCAGCAGTACAACATGCGGAATTAGCAGTTATACATGCCAACCATTGTACAAGTCCCTAGACTCAAGATGGGATGCCTCCTATATGCAACATAAGCATAAGGCTTTTAATAGCAACACTGATTTCAGTACTACAGGACACTTCCTGGGGATTACTGACCAGCTGGTTGGAGCTGACAGCGTTTGGCTGAGCTTCAGGCTATGAATATACTTCAAGAATCAACAGTTCCTACCAGCTGGTAACTAATCCACAGGAAATGCTCCTTGTTCTCATTGCTACTGCTTAATCAAGAGTTCCCCTGCTAGAATTCCATGCTCATCTTTTAAAATCTTGATAATTTAGTAACCCAATATAGGGAATCCCAGATATAGAAGCCCAAGGTTCATCTTATTACTTGGATCACTGACAATGCAATGTATTATACATTGACTCTCTTATACAATTCATAATAAATTAGCTTTCTTGCCCTTTCTTTATGGATCCAGATGTTTCCTACAAATTGATTCTGCAGATAAACTAAGGGCATGTTTCAAGTAGGACACAATCCTGGCAACATAACAAAATGAAGTGATCTTTTGTACATGGACAAGAAATATGTACAAGTAGGAAAAACAATATTTTTAATTTGTTGGCTCTGGCAGGTAGGAGAGGGGAATGTCTTATGCAAAATTGCAAAAATTAGTCATGGTCTTAATAATCCCTAACAAAACTTGCACTAGTTTCTTTGAGTTCAGCAAAGCTTATTTAGAACAAAAACTGTTTATTTACATGTTTATTTATTAGTTTTATAGTCTGCTTTTCATTAGGTGTTCAAGGTAGCATACATTCCCTCTTCCTGGTTTTCTCCACAATAGTAACCAGTGAGATAGGTAGAGGGAAAGTAACTCAACACCACCCAGATGAGAGTGGATTCAAACGTGGTTCTTCCTCCTCCCTACTCTTCCATCACTACTACATCACACTGGCTTTGTTAGTAGCTCCTCAACGCAACATGCTTCTGTATTAGAATAAGTCTAGTGAGGGGCTGATAGGAGAAAGTCTATTCTACACATGTAAAATATATTACCCTCAATGTAAAATATATTACCCTCAGTGCCTACTCAAGGTGTTTAGCACCGGGACAGCAGAAACAAATTCCTTTAAATTTTTGTAGATACCACGGTGTCTTCATATGCTTAGGTAATTCTAGTTTGTTGCTGTTGTTTAAATCAGAGTTGGCAAGCTGTTGTTTCCTTGCTCTAACATTTCAGGATGTAGCACTTATGGAATGAGAATTGGGGGGAGGGGGAGGTTAAGGCTCAATAAGATCTCAAGTGACTGAACAGAGCCACTGGGCATTGGAAGCCATCAGTGGACATTGCAGTAACCTGAAGAGTAGAGTAATGCGGGTGGCTGGACTTTTTCAAATTGTGCAAAAGTATTGAAAAATTTGTGTCAGTGTTCCAGTATGACACAATCAAGATGGTAGTTGGAAAGGTCAAAGGAGAAACTTGGAATTTTCCTGGCAGCTAAACTGCTCCCGCCTTAAAAAGCCATTTGCACTTCTGAGAAGTGCTGCTTTATAATAGCCCACATTTTTCTGTTTTTCCACAGAATGTCCAGATACTTGAGCTTAATCCTAGACAAAAATGGACAACACAGGAAATGCCAGAGGGAGGTGCACCTGGAAAGTAATGGCAGGGTGTACGTGTGTGTGCTTTGCTCCGTGAGGAAAGGACTACTTTGCTCTCTCCCCCTCTCCTATGTCCATCAGCTTTAACTATTGGTGTGTTCCACTTCCTTTAATTCATGCTTGTGTAAGTGGAGTCCTACTAGGTGTGTCCTACCAGATTCCAATTCCTCCTTCTAGGAAGAAGAAAAAAAATCCCAGCTATCATTTCCTGCAATTGTTTGGCTCTGGGCTGAAAATATGGGTGTCTTTATCTGGGAAAAGGCGGGAATGCCTCATTTCCTTTTGCACTGCGGTTAGCCGTGACATTTTAGTTAACAAAGGAATTTTACAGAAAGACACCAAAACCCTTTTGGCCAATTGGATAAGTCAATAAGTCTGCTGCCATTTCCGTTCGTAGAACTGTAGCACTGAATGGCTGCCGAGGCCACATTTAATTCTTTTTTCACACTGCCATAAATGGCAAAGCAACGTGATACTTTGATGTCAACAGTAAATTAAAACTAGATTTCTGTTTCTTGACACCTGTCACCTCCTGTTCTGTTCCTGACTTGCTAAAAGTGATGTTGAGTTGCGATCAAGTCTTGGATTCAATTCAACTGCAAAAGCCATTTGTCACTACACAATGTGAGAGAAACAGAGAATTCACATCTTAAGGCACTTTTAATTTTATTACAACACAAGGATCAACCCTATCTTTCTGCTCATGGCAGTTTAATACTATAATAATGCTTTATTTCTTATAACATTAATAAGGGGGTAAGGATCCCAATACAAGTTGTAATACTGTAGAACATACAGTAAATATAGCCAAACCTGGATTTAAGAGAATTCACCCAGAACAAGAAAAAAAAATCCTCTGTCTCCATTACCAGCTGAATGAAACTAAGCCTCACATTTTTAAAATAAATAATTTGAAGAAAAAAATATTTCCTTCTGATAAAAATATTGCTTCTTTGTTTTTCCTATGGTCAATCTATTAAGAAAAATAAACATTCTAGAGCAGCTGCATACCTCACATAGAGATTAAAAACAAAACCCTGATACATTAATTAGAGGTTGTTATTGTTTGTTTGTTTTTTTAAAAAGATAGCCATAAGAAGTGATGTGCTGGTAAACCTTTAAGAAGCAGCTTGCAGCCTCTACTGTTGCTGCTACACTGTGCTGCTAGATGCTGAACAGATGATCTGTGCGCTAAGCATAGTGGCTCATCTCTGCTGCTGATCAGCTTGCAAAATTCCAGCATACTGTTGGCCAGAAGGAAGGCAACATTCACAAAATATTAAATATAATCCAATCAAGGTGGACAAACATCCGACTTAATGCAACGCCTGAAGACAATGCTAGACTTCCGGGATCATTTAAAGCAGACATGTCAAACACAAGGCCCGGGGGCCAGATCTGGCCTGCAAAGTGGTTTCATGTGGCCCGCAAAGCCATCCTGGAAACAGTGAGGGAACGGCCCCCACTGCCTTGGCCGTGGCCCAGAGACCCTCCTTCTGCCAGAGACCCTCAGATCTGTCCCACTCCTGCCCAGGCCCCCATAGGCACCCTTGATGCGAACGATGTAGAGCTGGCCACGCCCACCCAGGCCATACCCACTCGGCCCCCTGAGGGCAACCGCAATGCTGATGCGGCCCTCAATGAAATTGAGTTTGACACCCCTGATTTAAACAATAGCAGGAGTGAGTTTGCTGAACCATTCAGAGTTACTATTCTGGGACAGTCCCTGTGACAAAGTATGCATCTTAGGTTCCATCAGGTGGCATTGCTTAGGAGATGGAACATAGAGCCTGCTGACTCTGTGGGAACTTCAGAGGATGGGCAGAAACAATGGGAGGAAGGCGGCTCTCTGAGAGACAGGCTCTGGGTCCTGATGGGCTTGATCCACGATGGCCATCCAGAAGCTTACAGGAAGCCATGCCACTCATGAAGCAAAGGTGTTACGTGGGCATAACATGGCATGCTCACAACTGCTCATGCCACTGCATTTTGGACCAGCTGCAATCCAATGTAGAGTGCATAGCAACAGTCCACATGTAAGGTAATTAAGGTAATGAGTGATTGTAAAAAAAAGGGGGCATGGTCCAGGAAAGGTGCAATTGCTACATCAGATGGATCTCCACTGTCATCTGTTCTTCAAGAAGACTGATTGTAATGGCATTACATAAGATCTTGAAAACCAGATTCTTTCTCTGGATACTGGTCCGTGAGCTGAACTTCTCCAGAATAAAAGGTTTCTGAATGGTCTCCAGTTTTTTTCTCAACCTGGGCCAACTTTAAGATGTTGAACTTCAACTCCCAGAATTCTCCAGCCAGGATTCTCGCTGGGGAATTTTGAGGGTTGAATTCCTCATCTTAAAATTGGCAAGGTTCAGTGGTGGGATGCAGACAGTTCGCACCAGTTCGGCAGAACCGGTAGCTAATTTTTTTGTTGCCCAGGTCCAGAATGGACTTCCAGAACTGGCATCCACACAGAGAACCGGTTGTTCCCATATTTGAATCCCACCACTGGCAAGGTTGAGAAACTCTGGTCTATACAATGGCCTCAGTTGTTCTATTACTTACTATTTTGTCATTTTATTCTCTTGTTTTAAAAAAAACAGTTCGCTTGTCCTTTTACTTTTTAGTTCCTCTGATTTTAATATTTCTATCCAATGGTTAGGCTCCAGGAGTCACTTATGAGAATTGGTGGCAATATAAGTCAAATCCAATCAACAAACAGGAAGCAAGAAAACAGGAGCTGCAAAGCCAGGAGAGTCCTGAAATTGCACAACAGTACTGCTTGAAGACGTGCAACCCCTATTTAGAACTAGAGGTGGGAAATTCAAGCACTGTAAGCACAGTAAAACCCTAGCTGCAGTTTTGGCAGGATTGCATTTGAGCTTTAGGTTCTTCTACATTCAAACCCAATAATGGTGAAGTGCAATAGAAAAAAAAAACAAGGGGAGAGTAAAAGAATGGGTGGGAAAGCCCAGAAGCCTGGTCGGTGAATAGGGTGAAGCATTTGTGAGTGCTCGGTAGGTGAAGGGCTTCTTCTTTAGCAAACATATTGCTGACATATCGTTCACACTAAAGGTTCCTCCATGCAGAGCATTGGGGTCTGTTGGCAGGCCCTTCTGTCTCCAAGACATCAGGGGACCTCGGTACTCTTCTCCAGCTAAGCGGATTAACTTCCAGCTCAGCCGCGATATCGCTATCTCTTTCCCCAAATCCTCCTCCTTCATCTCTTAGTGGTAATTTTCGCCTGATGAGTTTGCAGATGAGAACGGAGCAAGCCCTTCTAAGAGGGGTTTCCACTTTTCTTTTTTCTGATTAGCCTCACATATAATTGAATTACTTAGTATGTAGAGATTGGCGTGTATTCACGTTCAGGTGGTTGTAGTGCTTGGAGTAGAGCTGCAAGCAGATCTTGACAGCAACATTTGGTTGATCGGGGAATGTGATGTTCAGCTGAATATCATCAGCATAAAGTACTGGCGATAGCTGACTCCCTGTCTATGGATGACCTTGTCCAATAACTTCAAATGTTAAACTGCAGAGGTGAGAGCCGCCTGCAAATCAAGAACTTCTGGCTCCCACTTCCCTTAACCCTGGGATTGTAATCAGGCCCAAAGAAAGGAGGAAAACCACTACAACCATGTGCCTTCCTTTGCCAAGCACTGCAATTAGTCCAGAAGGTTACCATGATCAACATTATGAAAAGTCACTGAGAGATCAAGACTAGGACACATCCCTAGCTTCACCAGAAGGACACTAAGACTGAGTCAGAAAACCACTGAGAGGTAGACAGCTCAGCAGCTCAAAACCCAAGAGCACAAGCCGTGCGATGGAATGAGCTCCTGTCAGGTTGTCCCCAGTCCTGCCAACCTAGCAGTTTAAAAGCATGAAAATGCAAGTAGATAAATAGGTACCACTTTGGTGGGAAAATAACAGGAATATGAAAGGAGCCCCTTTGGGTGTCCCCTGGGCAACTACGATGTCACCAACTAATCCTTCAACCCAGAAGTGCCTTGGTGGCTGTTTCTGACACAAATGCAGCAGCTTCACCAGAGGCCATCAATGAGTGCAGTCAATGTTATCTCTACACTATTTCACTTGAAACCAAACTGGACTCAAGGCATTTTGAAGCAACAACTTGACCATCTTCTTAATAACGTTCTCCAAAATAGGCAAGATTGGAAACTAGATGGTTGGGTCCATCCAATGGCTTCTTGAAGAGGTGACACAGCACCACCTCCCTTAAGGCAAGCAGTACCACCTAATAGCTCTTAATAATCCACCCCAACTAACAATTTACTACTTCCCCAAACCAATTTAATCAGAAAGCTCAGGCTGAACATCAGATTATATGTTTGGTACGAGATGGAAATTTAGTTTGAGTGTTGGCCAAAATCAATGATTAAATTGTATCAGTATCTCTCCTGGTCATGGACTAATATGATGGGAAAGGCAGAAAGTTATTTTTGCTTTTCTACAAGATTGACAATCCAATCTTTAATCCAAGGTGGGATTTCTTTTTCTTCGTTTTAATAATTTTAAGCAGTCTGGCATTAAGTGAAGGTGGACTAACAAAGGAATCAGCTGCTTGCACACCTCATTGGCCTAGGAATGGACAATATGATTAAAAGAGTTTTAAGTCCTTTCCCCTCATTTTCTCTGAATCCCTAAACATCCACACAAACATTTGTATGCATTTCTGCCTATTTTGCTGGTTAGTCACATTTTTATCTACTTTTCCAAGATATTCTCCCCTACTTAATATCTGTTTATGCACACTCTTTTTTCTATATCTATCACTACCTCTTATTTCTTTTAATAAATATTATTTATTATTATTTTAATAAATAACTCATGGTGGCAAACATACTTAATACCCCACAATAAACCTCTAAGATAGAGTGGCTGGCCCAAAGTCGTTAGGTGTTTTTGATATCTACTGTAAGGTAGAACTAGAACTCACAGTCTTCTGCTTTCTAGCCTGGTGCCTTAACCATTAGAGTAAACTGGCTCAATATTATACATATTTTGTAAGTATTTTACAGTAATTTGCATAGAGTATGCTAGAAAGAATATTCTGACTGGTGTACTTCAAAATGTGAATTGACTATATCCCTACAATGGTACTTATTTTAATAGTGGGCCTGACTGCAAAGTCATGATGTCTACTCTATAAAGAAAACTTTTAGGCTGTATTATGGAAATAATTTCTTTCCATAGGGCGGCCAGTAGAGAGCAGTGTGTTTACTTGACTGAAATGTTTCTCTTCCAACTATTCAAGGCACACACACCCATTCCACAAAGCAGCTATAAATTACTGTTTTCTTATCCTCCAACTTGTGAACTTTTGAGAACAGACACACAAAGTGCCATTGAGGATAAAGGATTCCATGCTGGCGCATTAACAAAACAGATGGAGATCTTAAACAAAACAACAATAACAACAACACCCCCCCCCTTTTTGGAACTCTTGCTCCAATCCCTTTCCAGATTTGCACATGACTTTTCTATCAAGAGCACGTTACTAAATCGCGTGTATATTAAATACTGGAAGTGTACTGAATATTTCTTGGCAAAGGAGAAGAGAAACCCTGGAACCCACTTCAGAATCTGAGCTTCAGAGATCTGAACTTCAACTATCAAATAGTAGTTTAATTTAAAGATTATTTGGAATATTGTCAATAAAATGTAGCTGTTGCTTAAATTAGACACTAAGCGGGCATACCTTTGAAGAACTGGGGGGGGGATGGAAAATTGCTTTTATGAAATTGGGGATGCTTTGAAAAATGTTGTTTACCTGGGCTGGCACCACTAGCTTTGATCAACAGGCGATGCCTCAAATGCAGCTGCCTCCTTCCCATTTCCCCCTCTAAGCTTGTTTGCTCCCCCTTCTTTACTCTCTACTTCTTAAAGAAAAGCTTGGGTGCAGAACAAGAGAAGCTTTCATCTGGCTTGGGAGAAACTTGTGTTCCTGTGTGCCTTAACTGAGTGGATATAGATGAAAGATGAGGTGCAATAGAAAAAAAAGCAAGGGTAAAAGAATGGGTGGGAAAGCCCAGAAGCCTGGTCGGTGAATAGGGTGAAGCATTTGTAAGTGCTCGGTAGGTGAAGGGCTTCTTCTTTAGCAAACATATTGCTGACATATCGTTCACACTAAAGGCCCCTCCACGCAGAGCATTGGGGTCTGTTGGCAGGCCCTTTGGTCTGCAAGACATCAGGGGACCTCAGTACTCTTTTCCAGCTAAGCGGATTAACTTCCAGCTCAGCCGCGATCTCTCTATCTCTCTCCCCAAATCCTCCTCCTTCATCTCTTAGTGCTAATTTTCGCCTGATGAGTTTGCAGATGAGAAGGGGGCAAGCCCTTCTAAGAGGGATTTCCACTTTTCTTTTTTCTGATTAGCCTCACATATAATTGAATTAAGGGACGCGGTGGCTCAGTGGGTTAGGACACTGAGCTTGTCAATCAGATGGTCGGCAGTTTGGCGGGTCGAATCCCGAGTGCCGCGTAGCAGAGTGAGCACCTGTTACTCGTCCCAACTTCTGCCAACCTAGCAGTTCGAAAGCACGTAAAAATGCAAGTAGAAAAATAGGTTAGAGTTAGAAACGACTAGCACACATGTGCGGGGGAACCTTTACCTTTACCTTTATAATTGAATTACTTAGTATGTAGATATTGGCATGTATTCACATTCACTTAACAGACATGGGAAACGGTGCCTAGTATCCAGTGGTGGGATTCAAATACCTGAACAACCGGTTCTATTATATGATGTAGGCCTGGGCCTCTGATGCCTAGAATGGACTTCCGGAAGTGGCATCATGCACTTCTGATGGGCCGTTCTAGGCCTCCAGGTTTCCAATGCCTAGAATGGACTTCTGGAAGTGGTATCCATGCACTTCCTGTGGGCCATTCTAGGCCTGGGAGGCCTCCAAGGCCTAGACTGGACTTCCAGAAACCAGCTGTTTCTCCGAATTCAGGTAAATTTAGCTACTAGTTCTCCCAAACTGGTGCGAACCAGCTGAATAAAACTACTGCTAGTATACTCCAATGGTACAGCATGAACAGTTGTCCAATGACTAATAAGATGAGGCCCTTTTAAAAAACTAGAATTCAAGTTAATATGTAAATTTCTCTAATTTTCTCTCCTATTTCCACTTTTCTCTCTGCTATGCATGCAAAGAAACACACAAATGGGACGGTTGAGACACATCCTCTTCTTGGGGAAAATGCAAACTATTATAAAGGGCAAAAATGAGAAAGTAATATTAAGTAAAGTATTCCTGACTGCTGTATAAAATCTTCTAACGGATCCTGTTAGAATGCAAAAGGTCAGTTTATTGTAATGATTTATGATAATTATAAATAGTAAAGAAGATAGTAAATTAAAAGATGGCTCACAAGAAAAGATACGGTAATAATGAGTTTTAAGCAAGTTAGTGTTTGTCAAGGGTTTTGAACAGTAGTCTTGTCTCAGTTTTATACAATTTGTCTGCCAAAAAACATGATGGCCAGACATCATCAAAACTCATACCAGCCAGAGCATAGAGAAACTCAGAGAAGCAGTGCAAGATTGGATGATGTGGAGAAACCTGGCTGATAGAATTGCCAAGAGTTGGACATGACTGAATGGATAACATCATTATTGTCCTGTACATCCAGTTCCAAAACCCATGAATCTTCCTGTTATCAATTTACAATCAGACCAATGTAAACTTTTGATTTAAACATAGGATTTATAATACATCTGCTTCCTTTTCAGACTAGTTGTACCAATCAAGGTTCCCTGAGTGAAAGACTCCAAAGTTGGTTTTTGTGTTACTGAGTTTTAAGTTCTGAAAAAGAGAAAGGACATAAATTATAAAACTATTTTCAATTGCTTCTTTATATTCTACTACAGGTAACAGCAATATCTACAATGTAAGATAGTCTAGCCTGGAGCAAAATGTAACTAGAATGACTTACCACTCTCCTAGCTCAACAATTATTCATCTAATACCCCTTCTCAACATTCATCTGTTAGACATTCTCTTTTAAAGAATGCATCAAAGCACTAAGTGTTGCATACCCAATGCAGAAAATCTTCAATTCTTTAATTTAAAACATTGCTTGTTGGAACCTCATGAAAGAGAATTGAAGGACATTTTGCAAAAATTGTCATCAGATCTTGGAAAAAAAGAAGAATCAATTGCTACCAGGATGTAATGCCTGGCTTTCCCCGCTTGTTTAACTGCAGCCATAAATTCATTAATGCATGCATGACAGTTTTTGCTGCTTAAATATGTAACAGAAGCAGAAGTAGAATTCAGAAGCAATCTACCAGTTACCAAGCTTAAAATTATCGCTGATTCTAATTCACTAGTTATAACCATTAGTACATTGGCAGTATATATGGCACTGTATATCCAACCTGGGAATTACATTCCCATCTAATCTACCAAGTCATTGACATTAAATTGTGTTATACAGATAGTAGAATTTGAATAGTTGATAAATAAATACAAGAGTTGTAATACTGAGCCATAAGGGGGGAAACCTCAATTAGAATCAGATGAAATAAAAAGAAGTTTAGAAGTGACATTAAAAAAAAAACCCTGAATTGCAGGCTAAAACAAGACGATCAATATCCAGGTCAAATGAAATGTCAAGACATGACATGGCTGATGTGGGAGCTGGGATGTAACTATGTGTCCTGAAATTCAATAAATTCAGCTCTTGCTGAAAAGGAGAATCTAAGCAGAACTGATGCAGGGAGATTGTGGCAGCAGTGCAGTTGTTGGCATTCAGGCAGACACAGTGGTGGGATTCAGCCAGTTCGCACCACTTTGGCAGAACCGGTAGCCAATTTTTTGTTGCCCAGGCCCAGAATGGACTTCCGGAAGTGGCATCAACACAGAGAACCGGTTGTTCACATCTTTGAATCCCACCACTGGGCAGACAGTCTATGAATAGTTTAAGCCACCTATCCTTGCCAGTGCCTTGTCTTTTCTGATCATCTCGTTCCAGGAGCACTCCCTGTGATTCTTCGCAGTTTCTCTGAGTTCTCTGAGATTGTGATGCCGTCCTTAGTCACCCAAAGTCCAAATCTCACTAGATTTAATGGTAGCTTAGAGCACATGCTGGGTACGTGGTAGGTATGATCCTCACTTGACCTTCTTTATCTCCACATTGGGGATTTGTTGGGCTGTTGAATATTTTCCTGTTTGTTGCTACTTGGCTTGTTTGGATGTCTTGGGATTCCACCTCCTCCCTGCTGTTCATCTTTCCTGCTTTTTTTGTGTGTCCTGATGGAGGTGCCTGGACTTTCTATTGCTCTCTATGCCTTCAGGTCAATTATACTCAAAGATGCTCGCTTTTGCACAAAGAGAGAAATAGATCATTTGTCAGAAACTAGGGCTACAGGATGTACTCCAAGTTCTGTGTGCATTTGATTTTCCTAAAGGCTCAGCAGTCACACAGCAAGACATGTTTCTATTTTATCTAGGCCGAAGGCACTAGCTGAGAACATCTGGAACAAGGCAGAAGGGGCAATGAACTTCTCTCTCTTTCTGCTTAAATAAAGGGCAATTGAAGTTTTTCTCATTGCTATGAGCCTCATAGAAATATCTCTTCAACAGCTGCTTGTGCTATTATTTTGGATTCTTATCAATGTGTCCCTCCTGAAGCTGTTGAATAGGATATGGACAGAGAATTCTCAAAAACTGTGTACTCAACTCTTGCTTCTCCTGGCTGGTTAGGCCTCGTGGTTAAGGAAAGAATTTAGTGCCTCCTTATAGGAGGAATCTGCTCTCCCTATCTCCCTGTTCCCAAAGGGTACAATAATAAGGATTTTACTGAAGAAACTTCCCCTTGATCAAAGAGATCAGTCATTCTAGATCAGTCTCAAATGTTTCATTTATGATGAAGCCAATTTGGTTTGGTTTATGGTGAAGCCAGTTTTGCACCAGACTAGAAACCAGTTCTGATTCCATTTAATGCATGAAAAGTGTCTGGCTGACTTTGGGCAAGTCACTCTCTGTCTGTTCAACTCACCTTATAAGACTGTTGCAAGGAAAATAGAAGGCAGAAGGAATATTGTATATGTTCACTGCTTTAAGGCATATATAAAAATAATAAGGACAGGATAATAAACAAACACCTAAACGTGGTAAAGATGACGATGGTGCATTCACAGCTCCAAACATGTGATGCTGATTTTTTAGATCCATTTCAGTCATGCTTTCAATCAGAATATGGTATTGCAATGGTTTGGGCTACTTTGATGAATAATATATACCGGACAATAGATGGGGAAATTCAAGCCTTCTAATTCTCCAGATCATTTAGTGGCTTTTTAATATCATCAATTGGAATTAGGGCTTGGAGGACCTGTTTTAGCATGGTTCAAGTTCTTCCTGTTGAACCGTGTCCAGGAAATGATACTGGAGCGATTGTTGTTTGACACCTAGACTTTTTACCAGTTATGTCTTCATCCTATTTAAACTTTGGGAAAAAATAATCCAAAGTTCTTCTTCCTAGTGTTATTCCCCTGCTATGGCAGGGTCCACTTGTTGGCAAAGCAGTCTCCATTTGGGTTGACCCAGGGTGTCTTCAGAGGCGATGCCCATGCATTTCATGTCCTCCTTGATGCGATCCATCCACCATTTCTTGGGTCTGACACGGAGCCACCAGCTATCAGTGTCCAGATACATGGCTGTCCTTGCCCCCGAGTCTTCTTTACCACGTATGACATGTCCAAACCATTGAAGTCTTCCTTTCTGTAATTTTGCTACAACTGGCATGACTTCCAGTTGACATCAGATGTCATCATTCGTGGCATGGCCAGATCACATTAGTCCAAGGCACCATCGGACCATTAGCATTTCCATCACATTAGGGCCTGCTCATGCTTTGCTGACACCGGCCAGCACTCCAATCCACAGAGGGTGGCTAGGTGCACTACCATTCTGTAAATCTTTGACTTGTAGGTGTAGGGGTATGCAACGATCACACAGGACTCCAGTCACCTGGCACCACTTCATGTGGTACCCAATACTACTATGCTTTATCAACATCCTTAAAGTTCAGTAATGGACTAGATGAGAAGAAGAAAGATGAAATTAAATATAGACAAGCAGAAAGACTTGTCAGTACAGAGGAAATTGGGAGACTGAAGTTCAGCCTGGGATTCTACCTCCACTGAAAGAGGTTATTTACATTCTGGGAATCTCTCTTGGCTGTCACTGTATTCATAAATGACAACTGTATGAGGAAGGTGTTCACACTGTTGCATGTAGTACACCAACTGTGCCTCTTCCTGAAGTAGTTGGGTTTAACAGTGGTTACACATACCTTTGTTACATATGTCTAAAACTCATCTCAACTGCTGGAAAGTACCCACTGGATTATTTATTGGTGCGAAGAGGTCCAGGGATCATATCATGCTTGTACTGAAATATCTTCAGTGGCTGTCAATTGCTTACCCAGCACCATTCAAAGTATTGATGTTGACCATCAAGGCTTACAGTCTGCTTATCTAAGGGTTTGCTTCTTTTTGGTACATACCTGCCCAATTTTTAAGATCTATCAGGAGAAATTCTCTTAAAATTGCCATTGCTGTTGGGCATGTCTTCTGTACAATTTCTGTCTTGCTCTTAGGCTCACAAGTTCACCCTCTTGGGAACTGTGTTTGATTCCTACCATCTAGTCTTTCAGAAACATGTAAAGCTGTATCATGAGGGGAGGGGGGGCAAGCAGGCTGATTAGATTATTTCAATGGCCAGATGATTTTAATATTCAATGATTGTTTATTTTAATTTGCTTTTTTATTTTTTAAAATTCTATTTCCATTCTTAATCCTTGTTAAACATCTTACATGCCTGTCAGAGTAAACAGGCAGGGTGGACCTCAGATTAAATATGTACTTTGGAAAGACTCAGCGCTTAGTCTCTAGATGGGGAAAAATAAAAGATTTTGGAGATTTCTACAGGTAGTGACATCGCTATAGATAAAACTAGCATTTTAAAACAAACTGAAAATAGTGAGTTTACAAATGCATTGTAAAGCTTTCTGGTTTCAGGCATGGTGTCACACAACTGCTCCTCAAGACAAGGCTAAAAGAATGCCCCATCAGAAACACCACATTAACTCTAACTTTGAGCCTCTTATAATGTATGTGCATTCTCCCTGTCCCTTTTTCTTCCTTGATCACTCTCCCACACTTGTTTTCTTTCTCCCTCTGAATCTTTCTGTCTCTCTTGATTTATCTCTGTCCCTCAAGCTCTCTGAAACATACTGTATATACTTGTTTCAGCTGCCTTTGATATTTCTCCAGTTTGCTCTTTTGTCTTCCATTCTTGGCTAGGAAGGATTGTTTAAAAAGTATTGTGAACCGTGTATTTGAACTTATTTTAAAAAAGCACAGTGCGAAAGGTTGGGATCTCAGTCCATAATATCAATATGATCTTCATATTGAGTTTAGTTAAGCAGAAAATATAGTATGCCCGCTTAAAGTGACTCTCAGGTGAAACTATTTCTTGGATTCCAGCTCTTTGACAATATTTGTTAAAATATTGGTCAGAACGTAGTATTGCAGGCTAGTTCTGCCGACTGCCAGGAGTTCAATCCTCACCGGCTCAAGATTGACTCAGCTTTCCATTGTTCCAAAATTGGTAAAATGAAGAACCAGATTGTTGGGGGGGGCAATGTGCTGACTCTGTAAACCACTTAGAGAAGGCTGTAAAGCAGTATGAAGCAGTATATAAGCCTAAATGCCATTGCTATTGCTATTTATCCAGTGGCTGCATCTTGGCTGGACAAATTCCTAAAGCCGCCAATTGGCAATCAAGAAGTTAAAAAAACAACAACCAAAACCTCTAATTCCATGCTGCTCCTGTCGTATTTTATACGTCAATTAGTTGACAAGTCAATTGTTTTGGAAAAATTATGCAGATGTGTCTGAGAACACTCTACAACTTCACAATGTTTCCTCCTTGTATCCAAGCCCTGTGAATGTTTATTAGTGCCTGTATCTGGGCTGCATGTTACAGACAAGAAAGATAAACTCTTCACTGCCATATGATGATTGTCTGGTCTATAGGGAAATAGTTTTTTTTTTTGGGTGGGGGAAATGATAGGGTGGAACACCAGGAATGTGCAAGCACTGCCATGACATGTATGATGTACAATGATAGGTGGTGGCTTTTCCTAGAATTGGTGACCTTTGAATTTCAGATGGGGACACAACCAATCATTACTCTTACACGCAGTAGGGTTGTACTGACAGCAGCTAGCAGGGTCCCATTCTTGATCAAGGTAGGTGTGAAGTGAGGAATAGCACGCTTAGGTGATAGAAGACTGTAATAGCAGTAGCGCAAGAAGAAAACCACAAAACCAACCGTCTGGATGAACTCCTTCATTCCTGCCATTCCTTCAGTCTGGGAGCCTCTCTTAATTCTGAGGTTTTCTCCAGTATTCCTTGCGGATCCTTCATTACCTGCCCTGGGAAAATGTTTAAAAATCCATAACGGACTACAGTATTAGTATTGGATCTGTTATCCTAAAACAGGCATATTATTCACATGTTTCATTTGGAAGAGGATAAAATATATTTAGTGACTTATATTTTTTTTTGGTCTACATTTCCCTATTTAAAAATGTTTGAGGTTTGCCTTTTGCTTTTCTCTTGTGTTTCTTTGATTTCTTACGCCCGTATCTTATGCGTCTATTGTTTCTCATTCTGTCTGACACACATGTACAGATCCTAAGTGTACACATATGTGTACATGAATTTTTATATTAGTTTTTAACTAGGTTTTTTTTTACTGTTTTTACTAGTTGTGAGCCACCCAGAGGTGCTTAACTGAGATGGGCAGAGGTACAAATGGAATAAATAACAATAGCAATCTGGCAATTGCAGCAAGCGAAATTCAAATGTACTGTCTGTCACGCTGTCACACACATATATGAAACCACTTTTGATGTTTCTCCTACTAATCTCCTTCTTTTGCCTTCCCATCTCTCTTTAGACGTTCTGAGAAAAAAAATTGAAATAGAGATTTGGGAGACAAAAAAAAAAGCTGGAGAATGCAATTTAAAGCCATCTTGGTCTAGTGATTAAGGCACTAGACTAGAAAGCAAGAGACATGGGTTCAAGTCCCATCTTAGCCATGAAAGCTAGCTGGCTGAGTTTGGACCAGTCGCTCTCCTTCAGCCCAACCTACCTCCCCAAGTTGTTGCTGTAGGAGGAGGAAGATGTGTTGGATATGTTTGCCACCTTCCGTTATTTGTAAAAATAAAGTGGGATATAAATAAATAAATAAATAAACAAATAAATAAATAAATAAATAAATAAATAATAAAATAAAATAAATAAGTCCAAGAGAAGCACAAACTTCCTGGATATCACTCTTTCATTTATTTTTTATTTATTTATTTATTTATTTTAATTCCATTTATATCCCGCCCTTCTCCGAAGACTCAGGGCGGCTTACAAGCTTAGCAGTAGCCTTCATTCTATGTATATGCCTGCTTGTTAGGGCTTTCACACACACCCCAAGCGGCATTATTACAAAGTCAGCTTAATTGCCCCCAACAATCTGGGTCCTCATTTATACTTTCTCTGTCACTGTTTGGCTCCCTCTATTTGTGTCATTGATGTCTTTCTAACATACACAGCAATTCTCTCTACCCATGTCTAGTTCTGACTCATTTTTGCTGTATGTACAAATATATATATTTGCAGGCTCGGCGTATATGGCCCAAAGTCACCCAGCCGGCCCAAGGTCAACCAGCTGACTTTGTGCTTAAGGCAGAACTAGAATTCACAGCCTCCCACTTTATAACCAGATACCTTAATCACTACTCCAAACTGGCTTTTGTATATGTGAACTATATCATAACACAGGTAGTCCTCAAGTTATGAGCACAACTAAGCCCAAAATTTATGTTGTTAAGTGAGATATTTTTTAAGTGAGTTTTGCCCCATTTCATGACCTTTCTTGCCACAGTTATTAAGGGAATCCATGCAGCTGTTAAATTTGTAACACAGTTGTGCAGTGAAACTTTGCTTCTCAGAAGGTCGCAAAAGATGATCACATAATTCCGGGACACTGCAGCTATCATAAATGTGAACCAGTTGCTAAGCATCCAAATTTTGATCATGTGAAAAATGCTCATTGTCCCTTTTTTCCAATGCTGTTGTAACTTACAACGGTCAGTAAATGAATTGCTGTAAGTTTATGACTACCTGTACAGGAACAAAAGGTGGAATTTGTATCTTGCCCTTGGTTCCTCACTACAGATGTTTCTGCATCCAAGTCTCTTTGAGACAATTAATTGTTCTCTTCTGGCTCTTCTGAATGTAATTTAAAATGCATCTACGATTGGTTCACATTGTTGTAACTATTTTCAGATCCGTTTGGACAATGATGAATCATATTCATTCTACCAAATTTGCAGGTTTACGAGCCTATCCAGCTCCCAGAAAACCATGGACCAATTAACTACAATACCTGCTCTTTTCAGCCAATAGCTGAGCAGAAAGGACTGTCAGCCAATCAGAGCTAGCCAGTTACTGAGCAGAACCTATCCCACTCCCCTCTGTTCAGACTTTCTCCTACTTCCCCTCACGGCAATAAAAGATAATAAATTATTAGTATTTCCCCTTGTTTCTGTGGTTACCATGGTGGCAAATCCTCCATTGTCTTCCAAAGTCTTACTGCTGGCTTGTTGGAAGATCTGAACTTGGGTTCCTTTCCTTGACTCTGACATCACACTGTGCTGAGGGGATCCCAGGAGGTGGGAGTTGAGGCAAGCCAAGATTTCCTTCCAGCAACAACATAGATCATCCCTTCACCAGCGATAAAGCTTGTCAAGGAGATCTGCTGCCCTGAAATGACATTCCCCATATGCAGATACAAATAACACTAGCCCAGGAAAATACTGAGGCTGTTCACAACTGCAAGCTGTCAGTTCCAATGTTGTGATCAACATTGGAACTGTCTATATGTGTGTCTTTCTCATCTTTTTACAAGTCTTGGGAAAGTGCCTTCGTCAGGATTTCTTTGTTATTTTGGCAGAAACGCTCACAAATACCTTTGCATTTTCCTGCAGTTAAGATTATAGCAACAATCAGTGACAATGTTTTGCTCCTTCATGGTCTCACCTGTTAAGGGGCATAAACAGTGCTTTCTATTCTTTCTTTCTTTCTTTCTTTCTTTCTTTCTTTCTTTCTTTCTTTTTTTCTTTCTTTCTTTCTTTCTTTCTTTCTTTCTTTCTTTCTTTCTTTCTTTCTTTCTTTCTTTCTTTCTTTCTTTCCTTCCTTCCTTCCTTCCTTCCTTCCTTCCTTCCTTCCTTCCTTCCTTCCTGTCTTTATTATTTTTTACAAATAACTTAAGGTGGTTAACATATCCAACACACTTTCCTCCTCCTATTTTCTCCACAACAACAACCCTCTGAGGTGGTTCTGTCTGAGAAAGAGTGACTGGCCCAACCGGCTTTCACAGCTAAACCAGGATTGGCATTAAGCCAAGCTTTTCTTTTCTATCTAAGCTGAAAAATATGTGGATTCTGATATTCTGACCAGAATCACTTCAGATTCATTTTTTTTTTGTTATTCATTACTTTTCTTCATTGTGTGCCAGGGTACATTAAGTCTTTTGATTCTCTTGCAATTTGTGCGTAATTAATAAAATGCTTGTGCAGACAAAGACGTATTCAGGTTCAGCTGTGCCATTTTAATCAGCATTTGAAACTAAACATACATACATATACATATAAATATATGCCTAGTCATGATATCACTATATCATTAAATCTATTTATCAATCTTTACTAAGATAATGGATGCACACCCTCACATTTCAGTGTAGTTTGTTCTGAAGAAACACCAGAATCATCCAACATTCAGGATTCAGAAGACTTCAGTTTTAGACCAAAATTTACAAAGATCTAAAGAATCCAGAAATTCAGCTTTCTGGGTGGAGAAATTGGGTTACTTGGGGTTTTATATGCTACACAAAAGATGCAGATGCATTAAAATGTCCTTTTTTTGCCCATGTTTCAAGCAAAACTGGGCTAGTGTACTATCTTTCTAGAATAGTATAATTAAGACCATGGAAAGTTTCCCATGGGAAAATTGAAAGAAAACATTATCTCTAGCTGTAGTAATAGAGATCCATTGTTTCAGAATTCTTTCCAACAATGGTGAACAGACATCACATAACAAAGGGCAAGAGACTGTTTTCCAATAGCTGTTTTCCATCTCTCAAAGTTTCTTTGATTTGCTGATGTTTCAATGTGCTCATGGAAAGGAAAACAAACCCAACTGGAATATAAACTTCTCTGAATATTTCCAGTTGGCTCATCGTTTCATTACGATTATGCTTACTATAACACTTATAGGGCTTTTTTGTCATAGAACGCTCAGAACGGACTTAAACAACACAATGTACTGTATTTGTGTTGTTACTGTAGGATGTACTGTAGGATGTCTTATCTTGTGTTCCCTTTATTTTTTTTGAACAGTATATAAAATAATACAGTATTTCTGGAGCGTAACAGCTACAAATTTTACATACTGTAGAAATATAGCACAGTCAGACCATTGTGACTTTTGTAACTACCTTCCTTGATGTTGTACCAGTTTCTTTGGTTTATCATTTGGCATGAACTAAGAAAAGGACCATCTTTGATATATTCTAGCCATACTCCAGAATAAATGAATAGAAATGTACTTTTTTGTTGTAGCTAAGTATATATTAAAACCTTCTTACTCTGATCTTGTGCTGGAAAATATATGGACAAGGTATTACCAATGCAATGGTATTATGCAAGGACTATTGACGAAGTTTCATAATAAATATATTTTTATATTGCATGTTAATCTTTTATATCATTGTTTGCTATAAAGAGTTGTACAAATGAACGAGTGTAATAATGAATCTTCATTTGACAGGATCAGATTGTTACATCATTGAACTTCTTTTAATTTATTTTTTAAACCTTCTGGCTCAGTATTATTTACTATAGTGATTCACACTGGCTCTCCAGAGCTGCTTTAGAGACTGCCCAACCTCATCTGGACTTTTTTCATACAAAAGCAAGCACTGCCATTTTCCTATAGACCTTGTTACAAACTTTCTCTTTTTTTAAAAAATGTGTCTTGTGTGTATATGTGTGTGTGTGTGTGTGGTGGTGAGAATAAAGCATCATAACAGAGGAAATCTCTCTAACAAAGTTGTAACCTTCACCCCTTCACACTAAAAACATTTTCAGTAAAGCAGAAACAACAATAATAAATCTCAGCATCTGTCAAGCTTTTGCTTCATTCTATTAGTGACTCCTTGGATTTTCTTGACTAGGTAACAGCTGTCTGTGAACAAAATAGCATTGGCTACCATAGCCAATTATGGGCAATGAAACCAAAGACATAGAATGGCAGAAGAAATTTGCACTTGAACAATCAAGGTTTGAAAAGATGAATTCTTTTCAAAGCAGATTTTAAGCATATCTTTCATTTTTATTCAGTCAATCGACTACAATTTCAGGTTTCTGAAAAAAGCTAAGAACTAGTGAACTCTAGCACTTAAGACAGGGGTGTCAAACTGCCGGCCCATAGGCTGGACGCATCATGCAGAAGCCGCGCCCACCCCATTGCTGGCAATGGCAAAACTGTCCTGATACGTTGAGACGTCATGTGACATCGCAAGTTTGACATGTCTGACTTAAGGGATTGGCTATTATTTTAAATATTCAGATTCAAGTCCAGCTTCAGCCATTGAAGCTCACTGATTGAATAGGAGCCAATTATTATCTTATTTTTTTGGGGGGGGAGGAGGAAGTGCCATGTATATTGCATTCTGAGCTTCTGGAGGAAGGTGAAATACAAATAAATACAAATAAATAAAACATATTGTTTGTCATATCTATCCAGTGAACATTTTGAAACCAATAAGCAGATTGTGTCATCAAAATGGGAGAAGATTTTGGAACAACACTCTTAATAATGCTGCTTGGGCTGTGTGTGAAAGCCCTAATAAGCAGGCATATACATAGAATGAAGGCTACTGCTAAGCTTGTAAGCCGCCCTGAGTCTTCGGAGAAGGGCGGGATATAAATGGAATTAAAATAAAAAATAAAATAAATAAATATATTTTGGAAACTCAAAAATATTTTTTCCCATTAAATTTCCTTTTAAAACACTTAAATTGTTGGAACAAAGGAGAAAAAGCACAACTAATGGAAAACGAGGAACACACAGGAGACTTCAAAATCTCTTCAAGCAATAAATTAATTCCAAATATCATTAAATCCGCTTTATCGCTGAGTAATTAAATAATAAATATGCCATGCACAATTATTATGTCTGTAAATGGAATTCTCCCCAATAGTTCTGCCACTAATTTAAAGTTAAATCATTTCATTTTGGTTAGACCATGAAATGGTTTTCAGAAGTCTGATTTTTATTAGGGTGATAAGCAATGGTGGGATTCAGCCGGTTCGCACCACTTCGGCAGAACCGGTAGCTAATGTTTTGTTGCCCAGGCTCACAACAGAGAACCAGTTGTTCACGTATCTGAATCCCACCACTGAGGATAAGGATGAAATGCTACAGAAAAACCCTAAGACAATAAAATCAAAGGTTTTCAAAACAGCAATCATGTATGGCAAATCAGTGTACTATATTTTTATTCTAATTAATGCGCTCCCTTATTCTGATATTAATATGATTTACAATTCTAATCCCATCATGAAAGCAGCTATAGGAGCAAGATTTACTTGCAAATCAGACCTGCATCTGTTGAGCTATTATAGCCAGCCATACGTCTAAGTGGTTCCGGCTACAGTTGTCATACTTGACTGAAGTACATAACTACAATGAATGAAGAAAAATAGTTATATGGTATACGGCTGAGAAGCAGAGATTTCCACCACAACCCCAGAGCTGTGGGTCTCAATTTTTTCAGTCTTGCTTTCTTTCTAGAGTTTATAATCTGGGTTACCTGGAAAACTGTGAACTGAATGCAGCAGTGCATATACTACAGACAGCATACTGTACTACCCATCGGCTTCTGAGGCAATGCAATTTGGTTCTGTTTCTACTCTGAGTGAGTTTGTCTGTGGGCACTTTTTTTTCTTGACAATTTGGCTTTTAGATCCATATAAATCTAAACTTAAGGATATGGTGAAGATGTTTAGTTTCATAATAAGCAATAATAATAAGAAAACTAATTGCAAGGTGGAATGGAAGGTTCCTGCTCTGTTAGGACTGGGTTAAAATCTTTGCAGGTCATGACCATACTCTTAAGTATGAGCCCTTAATATAGATCTGCACATAAATATGTGCATGTTTTGGCTCTTAAACTATTTTGCTGGCTCTTGGGAGTTTTGTAAGCTCCACTGTGCCCATTGTGCCAGTGTACAATCCAGCCTTGCATATAACCCTTCAGTATACAATAAGACTAAAAATAATAACCATAAAATAAAATAAAGCTTTGTAAGTGAACATCTTCCATAAAGTAACCTAAAGTTAATCAAACATGTCAAACAAGTACGTAAACTGTTTAATTGTATAAATTAACTGCTCTCAATGAGCTTGGACATGTAAAATATCTCTTCTTTAAAAATATATGAAATGGATCTCTCTAATTAAGCATGATTTGCAGCACTAACAACTTAAGAGTACATCCCCAAAGTTTTTCTCCAGGACTGAAAATAGCCTTGGTATGAAAAAAAGAATGTATGTATAAGAAATACTTATAGATGACTTTCAAAATATAGGTCATGTAGGCTTTGGTAATAGACAATATGAAGTCTGCTTTAACAGAAGCAGCTGTGTGAAGAGAAAATGTATGAGATGAACAACTAGTATGGTAATAATTGCACTGAGTATTGAATTTTGAGTTAGGTATAACTAGTAGTAATTTTTACAAATAGAGAAAAAATATTTGATGAGAAAGGAATCTTCTAAATTGTATATTTTGCTTTGTCAAATTTGTTTTCTTATAAATACCCAGTACTTGATTGTAAGAGGGGAAAAAGCTACAAAGATGAATGAGATGAAGAAAGGTACTCTCTAAAATATGGGTGCATTGGATACTCTGCCAGATCCCATTGTTTGCCTCCTCTTGTGAGCACTTGATGACTTTTGTTGTTTGTACAATCCTTTCTACTCTGAAACGATAAACGTTATCCTTTCTGTTTTTTATGAATGGTGAATTTTTGAGGATTTTTATTGGCTTCCCTTTTTTTCTGAGGAAAAATAAATTGGGGAAATGTACATTTTTCTGACACTTTAAGTCACAGACCGGAGTAAGAAATAGCACATAGTTTAGGCCTTGCACTGACTTCCAGTTGGCTTTTGGGTACAATTTAAAAGCCTTTTATGGCTTAGCAAAAAGGTCATAATGGGAGAAACTATGTATAGCCCCACACTTCCAGGAAACTTAGGGAATTGAAGCTAGAAGGCACTGCTTCTCAGTAGCAGTACCAGTATCACATGGACATCAAATTCCTTCCCTGATCACATTCAGAGACCCACTTTGGTCTAGTGGTTAAGGCTCTAGGCTGAAAAGCATGAGATGGTGAGTTCAAGTCCTACCTTAACCATGACTTTGAAACAGTCATTCTCTCTCAGTCCAACCCACCTCACAAGGTTGTTGCTGTGAGGAAAATATGAGGAGGAAAGTGTGTTGGATATATTTGCTGCTTGAGGTATTTGTAAAAATATTAAAGGCAGGATACAAATAAAGAAAAAAAAGCTGGGGGAGGTTGTAGTGTACTCTGAGATCATCATAGATTTTTAGAAATTAATCTGTGTTGAATTTTTTTTAATAGTATATTCATGCTTACATGAAAGCTGAAGCTCTTGGGATCAGCTGACAGAATACTTAAGTAGATTGGTACTCAAAGCATAGAGTCTCAAAGCTTAGAGTTCTCTTTGCCAACCCTAGCAGAAGCAGAGCTGTTGAGGTGGAGTAGGAGGTCATCTCAATCTGCTTGAGGATGAAGACCTTTCTGGCACATTGAAGCTTTAAAGCTATTGTTGCTTTTATCTTTAGCTTCTAGGAGAAAGTTGTAAACAAAGTCCATCAGGTTTTAGAGAAATGGTTTTATGAAAGTAATTCAAAAATGCTTTCCATCTTTCCTCAAACAGTGCCTTCTATTCAATTCTTCCTTTCACAACCCTTTTTTTCATATTTTGTCATGCTATATTTTGTTCAGCTCTGTCAGTTTGTATTTCAGATGTAGTCTTACAACAACTTGAGTCAATGGTGCTATTACTTCCTGAGACTTTGAAGTGAAGCTCTTCAAAGGAATCTTAAAATAGAATTAATCTCTGCGTGTCAAAACATCAGTTCATGGACTCTTGTCAAATTTGTTTAGATTTGTATCACTTGAAGAACCTCAAGAAATCTTACTTTTAGCCATATTACTGTTTTGCCATGGATGAGAGCATGTTTTGTACAGTGCTGTCTGTGGATTGAAATGGGCAAGATAAGAGATGCAGCATCCCAATATAAACCCCATGCTTTTTGAATGTGTATGCAACCATGATGCCCGTTCAAAGTGGGAGGGGCAGAAGATTCCCAGTTTTGATACCCTTTCCCACAAATGCCAGTTGCTGATAAGGTAATATGAATAACACTTTCTATTAGCTTATACACAGAGGCATCAAAGTACAATGAGTGAGGGTATTATCCAAAGTTTTGGGGGCGACTTTATGGGAAACAATGGCTGACATTAATCTTTTTGTCTCTAAAGCCATGGACAGGGGTGTATTGTCCTTTGGGAACTCTCTGTGGGCTATATAGGAAGGGGTACAATACATACAGTTTGTATGCATACATTGTACTTTGTCATGGGTTAATTGTGGTTTGTTGAATGGTTTGCTATGTGGTTTGGTTTACATGTAACTCTAAGCAATAATTCATATTTCACTTTAAAAAGTGAAAATCAAGCAAATGCCATTATATTTTAATCAGATCTGCCAGATCTGTGCTGTAAAAATCCAGAAGACCATCTGAGCAGTAATCTGGATTTTTGCACTCCAGATCTTGTAGCCTTCCTTCAGTACAAAGTCTAAGCCTAACATGCATGTCACCAAACCCATGCACACATTTCCTATTTATTCACACATACTCTAAACCCCTGCAGAGTCATTTTTAAAGGAGGCACAGGTCCTCGCCTAGTTAGAGCAATTGCCATGGTCTTGCTGTGTCTTGCCTGCAAAAAGCCATTTCTGAAAAGGAGCCATTTTGGTTTGCCAGACTCCAGAGAGACAGCCTAAGTTTGGAAGAATTTGTATGCGTATGACAGAAAAAACTGTGGAAAAATCTGTGATTCTCTTCTCTGTTAAGAAGATCGAAGCATTCACCACAAAGGGCCAATTTGGGATGGCATTCAGTAGGGCCAATTGTTGATTATTTTTACTAGTACTGTGTGCAATTTAGATACTCTGCCTCAGGTGCCAAATGTTATTGGCCAGCCAGTGATGTGGTGCTGGAACTAAGTGTCCTGTCTTCTGTGACAGGCTTTTGCTCCCTTTGGGCTTTTATAAAAAAAAGGAGTATTATAAAAAGAAACCATCCATCTCTCTTTAACCCAAAGGAAATGTCTCCTTTAAACACTGACCTGAAAATCCTATTACGAACCAGGCAAAATGAAGCAGATTCATTTACCCATGCAGCAATGGAGCAAAAAAACCTTATTTTAAGATGAAACCTATCTTCATTCATCGATCGCCAGCTTCATGCCTCTTGTTTTTCTGCCCTCAGACTTTAAACCAGATTCCTCCTCCCTTTCCCCAAGGAAATAGAACAAGGGTTTCTTGTCTGCAGACATTAGCGTTCAGGGGATAATTAATGAGGTGCTTACTAACTGATGTCTGAGTATCCAGGCCACTTAAAAGGAGAAAGGAGATATTCCACAGTTAAAACAAGGTCTGGCCCATTTTACTGACAGTGCCAATGCAAGTTTAAAGTGTAAGGAGCTTGGTGGGGAAATCAAATAAGAAATATTGCGGGAAGAAACTTAATGTGATCTTTGAAACCTATTTGTGTTTATTCTTTCCGTCATACAAAATGTTTCCATAAACTCTAGGAGAACAGCGGTCACAGATTTCAGCGAGTGTTGAAGCAGACCTGGAACTGAGAAAATAGAACAGATCTGCAACTCTAAAACCGCTAGCAAATGTGAGACAACACTATTTGCCTTTCCGATCTGACTTGAAGAAAAAGGGGAGAAGGGAAGAGAGACTGCTAGACTTCCTGCAAGAGTTAAATAGAAATGCAGTACACAAAAAAATACCCAAAAAATGCTGACTGATTTAAGAAAACCTGAAGCAAACATCCTTGTCATCACCTTCCATGGAAATGTTTACACAATTCAGTTGCCTTTGCTAGTGACTGTTTGTGTTCAATCTGCTCTCAGCATTTCATCTATAAACTCATTTCCTTTTTCCTCCTCGGTTTCCTTATTTGAGCTTCAGTGGTCGTGTCATTTTAAGTCACATCGTACCCTGAAAAAAAAATCTGCTAGCTGACCTTCAATTGGGGTTACATGACTTATCTTCCCTCAGGCTAAAATTAAACTTAATACAATATTCATATTTTACAATTCAGTATTTTACCCAGCCCATTCTTCACGGCTGCCAAGTGAAATGGCCTTTAATAGGCACATAACAAATCAACACTGACATTATGAGCATTAATGACTAAAGTGTTTATAAACCTAAAATGCTAAACCTCTCATTTCAAAATTTATTGCAGCTACATTTTCTTTATTGAAGGCTAGAAACTATATATATCTAATGTAGCTTGATTTATAGGTTTGTCTTCTCATGAATGGTTTGGAATTTTCCACTGGTGGCGGCAGAACAATAAATGGAAAGAAGAAAAGGAGTCAAGGAATTTTAATTGCATTTTAATTGCTGCCTTTTCTGTCTTGGTATAAAATTTGTTATTTTTTTAAAAAACACACACATGATGTTCAATGCATCCAGCCATGTCTTTGATGAGAAAACACAAGGGATAAATATTTCTTATTAAAAGAAATATTTATCCCTTGTGTTTTCTCATCAAAGACATGGCTGGATGCATTGAACATCATGTGTGTGTTTTTTTTAAAAAAAAAATACACATGATGTTCAATGCATCCAGCCATGTCTTTGATGAGAAAACGCAACGCAAGGGATAAATATTTCTTGAGAGACTCGGAAATTCACAGCTAGATAAGGCTGTAGTGATGAAAAGGTTGACTAGAAGTGTTCCAATATCTCAGGGGCTGCCACAAAGAAGAGGGAGTCAAGCTATTCTCCAAAGCACCTGAAGGCAGGACAAGAAGCAATGGATGGAAACTAGTCAAGGACAGAAGCAACCTAGAACTAAGGAGAAACTTCCTGACAGTTAGAACAATTAACCAGTGGAACCGCCTGCCTCCAGAAGTGGTGAATGCTCCAACACTGGAAGTTTTTAAGAAGAGACTGGCCAGCCATTTCTCTGAAATGGTATAGGGTTTCTTCCCTGAGCAGGGGGTTGGATTAGAAGATCTCGAAGGTCCCTTCCAACTCTGTAATTCTATTCTATTCTATTCTATTCTATTCTGTTCTGTTCTGTTCTGTTCTGTTCTGTTTTATTCTATTCTCTTTAGCCCAACTGAACCCTGTACACTCAATGAATGATTTGGGACCAGTAATTCACTCCCTCTTTCAGCCCTGCCCACCTGACTGAATTGCTGTAGGGATCTACAACAAAGACAAGGCAGGATACAAGTCAAAGAAATGCATAGTAGAATGTTTTGATTCAGATGACAGGTCTTCTTAAACTTTAAATCTAGGTTTAAAATGTATTTGTTTCATTCTAAAGACTAGGGATGCTCCTCTGGACCTGAGCTTCTGGACTGGCTTTAGTGACAGGAGTCACTGGCTTTTCTCTTGCATGTGTTAGAAGAATTTTCTTGGTTTGATTCTGAGCTAGGTTACCCAATGGAAGAAACAAACCAACCCAGAGGACAATTGCTAGAAGTAGAGGTAGAATTTTATTCAAAGAGCCAGACAGCAGAATGGAGGGTCAACAATTTAAAGGTGACCATCAAGCTGGAAAGCTAAGAGTGATAGTACATAGAGTAAAAATGGGCTTTGATCATAAAGTAATGGGTTTTGATGTGAACCTGTTAGATGTGTAAATTACGAAGTCCTTGTCTTGGGAAAGTGCGAAGTGCAGAGAGGAAAATCTTTCCTTGCCCTGTGGGGTGGATGATCTTAAATGTGCAGATCCTTTCCTGGGACAGATTCTTTATGAGGGTAGTCTGAAGTGAAATATTGATACAAAACATTTCCGTTATAAGGTAGTTAGATGCCAATGTTTGATTCACTTTCCCAGTGAACTTAGCATGTGGCACATTACCAGGTAGGTAATGTGGCACATTACCAGGTAGGTAAATATGGGGGACGTATTCTATGGAAATTGACATACCTGTAGAGCAGGGGTCTTTAAACCTGGCCCTTACTCAGCACGCTGGCTGAGAAATTCTGAGAGTTGAAGTCCACAAGTCATAAAAGGACCAAGTTTGAAGACCCCTGCCCTAGAGCTTCTCCCTCCTGCTTCTTTCTTTACTCCTCCCCCCCAGCCCTGCTTAAAACCTTATCTACTGCTAGTGGGGCATGAGTGAAGTTAAGAGTAAGCATGGGGGACTCTCTCTCCTTCTCCCACACATATGCCTCATTAAAATGATAAGCATTCCTAGCATTGCTATATTGCTTCAATTTCTCCACTGCTTTTGTCTGGCAGTGGTCCTTTGATACCTATTTAAGACTTTCACACTCAATCTCAGAGTCCACTATTTCCAATTGTTCAGTAATGTCAACTCGGTTTCCACAGCACCTCCTTTCTAGGTCATAGGCTTGAAGTATCAGTGAAAAATGGGCACCACTGATTGATGGTACATGTTCACACTTCTTTGGCACCAGGCCAGTTTTGCTTCAATTGTCAATTCAACTCTAAGCTTTTAAATTTCTGCAATGCAAGCCTACCATGCTTAGAAATCATAATAATCTAGTCTGTTTTGTCTTCATTATGAATAGGCAGCATGTTTGATGATGCCTTGTTAACTGAAGTGGACAGGCAAACCACAGGACCTGTTTCCAGGGCTTGTAACATCAGATCAAGAAGCTTTGGCTTTCTGCTTTCCTAGGCAGAGTCAAAAGTTGGCCTCTGATCCTGGGCTCATTTAGTAAAGAGAAGCCATAGCTTTGGTTTAGATGTCATAATAAACAAATTGGAAGGAACTTTCATAGTTTATTTTGCTATTCCTATTGGCACACAGAACCAAATAGGAAAAATGCAGCTGCACACAACATTTCTGGCTCATGTGTATTAAAGCCTGAATATAATAATAATAATAATAATAATAATAATAATAATAATAATAATAATAATAATAATAATGATGATGATGATGATGTTGATGATGATGATGATGTTGTTGTTGTTGGAAGCGACCTTGGAGGTCATGTAGTCCAACCCCCTGCTCAGGCAGGAAACCTATTTCAGAAAAATGGCTGTCCAGTCCAGTGTTTGAGCATTCACAGCTTCTGGAGGCAGGTTGTTCCACTGATTTATTGCTCTGTCAGGAAATTTCTCCTTAGTTCTAGGTTGCTTCTCTCTTTGGTTAGTTTCCATCCATTGCTTCTTGTCCTGCCTTCAGGTGCTTTGGAGAATAGCTTGACTCCCTCTTCTTTGTAGCAACCCCTGAGATATTGGAACACTGCTATCATATCACCACTTGTCCTTCTCTTCATTAAACTAGACATACCCAATTCCAGCAACCGTTCCTTATATGTTTTAGCCTCCATCTTTATTGCTCTTCTCTGTACTCTGTACTCTTTCTCAACATTTTTTTTACATCATGGTAACCAAAACTGGATGCAGTATTCCAGGTGTGACCTTACCAAGGCATTGTAAAGTGGTATTAATACTTCACGTGATCTTGATTTTATCCCTCTGTTAATGCAGTCTAGTACTGTGTTGGCTTTTTTGGCAGCTGCAGCACACTACTGGCTCATATTGAAGTGATTGTCAACTAGCACTCCAAGATCCATCTCACAGTTACTACTATTGAGCAAAGTACCACCTATGCTATACCTGTGCATTGGGTTTTTCTTGCCTAAATGTAGAACCTTACTTTTTTCACCACTGAATTTCATTTTGTTAGGTAGTGCCCAATGTTCGAGTCTGTCAAGATCCTCTGTATCTTATGCCTATGTAATGTGCAACTACAATCTTAAATTAATGGCATAGCCAGCACAACAATAAAATACTTTGCTCATGTGTCAGAGCCATTTCTCTTAGTGGCAAATATTTTAATATCCTCATTTTTATGAGGTTCTGTACCTCAATAGAAAGCAAGAAATAAGAGCCAGAGGAGAGTAGCCTTCACAGAACTAAAAGACATTGATCTCTTAAAATTTCTCCAGTTTGTCAGCTGAGAAACTGAGGTATCATTTTGAAGAAATGCAGCCATTTCTATGAGGCAGGAGAGATAAATAGACATGCATGCAAAAATTTTAAAAGGGAAATGAGCCAGCAGTGCCAGGAAGAAAATAAGGACACAACCCATAGACCACAAATTAGTGGTTAACATAGTATGGTCCCTGGACAGGAGTGGGATAACCACATTTGGAGAGGGGCCTGTATTGGAAAATTTAAAATTCTGACCCAAAGGGCATTACACTACTCCCTTACAGAACAGTTGGTCTTTTGGTCTTTTCCTTCCTCAGGTGGCAGGAAAAGAAGAAATAGTTTCTTCCAAATGTCTGACTTGGTTTCTTGCAGAAGACTTTTAAATTAGATCAGGCTTACAAGTGACTTCAGCAGCATAGGCTAATATATCCCTTTAAGGTTAATATATCTCTTGAGGTTAATAACACATGTACAGTAGCCACATTTTCTGACATCTATCTTTTGTGGCTTCCTTCAACCCTAATCACTATCAGCAGCTCCTAGTCTGGTTTAAAGCATGTTTAATAACAATGACTTGTGAAAATATTCTAGCAGAAATGTGTTTAGGCTGGAAAGTTGGGCTTTCCTTTTTCTGCTATTTCTCTGCTCCTATCCTCTTTAAACTATTGTTTGGGCTTTGTTGAGAAAAATAATGAAAGATAAGCTGTCTATGTTCCATTTCATATTTATGTTGTCCTGCATACAAGTTCAACGTTCACCTTATCTGCTTAAATCTTGGTGAGATTGGATGAGTTATGTAGGGATTATTTAGTTGATTTTTAAAAATTACAAGAAAGCTCACACAGATTTCAGATTGGGAGTGTAAATAAGATACCTGTCTCTCCATATGGGGAAGTCAATGCATTCCATTTCAAGTGATCATGGCATGCAGCTCTCAAGGTAACACGTTAACATCACTTTGTTTGAGAATCTTTATTGGAAATCAGATAAGAAATCTCAGAAATAGGTTTTCATGAAACCAGCATCTTCTTTCATATCAGTGAGTAGCTGAAGAAAGAAACATCCTGCTCAGTGCTGAAAGCTGTTAATGCAATTTATGATAAAAACTTTCACCCCAATCCCCCCTCCCTACCAAAGTTTGGTTCCTCTTTAACATGAAAAAATTAAATGCCCAAATGATACCCTGAAACAACCCAGCTGACAGGACAGGTGGTAGAATACACCCAGGGTGACCAAGGACAGAACCTAGCCCTCGATCACACAATCGCGTCACCAATAAACATGCTAGGTGGTCTCCACAAAAGAGGCTGAGTCAGCAAATGAGAGAAAACAGTACTTTCAAAATGGAACAGCTACAAAATGATTTTAGCTGCCTCAGTTGTGGGGATAACATGAAGACAGGATCATGTGAGAACATAGCATAAATAAACAGTTTACTTAGGTAGGTATGTACTATGGGTACACAGTACATAGTTTGTGGGATTTGAGGATAAGCTTGTAGTTTGGGGTAGTTGGTATTTTTTTTGCTTTGTTCTAAGAAGTCTCCTAAAGCAGCAGGGTTAAATGCAGAACAACAAATTGGTGATGTCAGCCCTTCAAAATAGACCAGAAAAGAATCACAACCATGAGTACTAACACAACATTTATTGGAAGGTTACAGTAACAGAATCTGCCATCCTTTGCTTTCATTTTCCAGAAAACTAAGGAAGGTCCCTTTCTGAGTCATTTGTCATGCCACCTTTCCTTCTATGGGCTGACATACCTCTTGCATGACGGGGATACTAATACCATGTAATTTTGATTCTTTGCCTGTGTTTATATGACAGAGGATTGCATTAGCTTTTTTAGCTGCTGCACCACACTCCTGGCTCATATTTAAGTGATCGTCCACTAGGACTCCAAGGTCCCTCTTACAGTTACTGTTTTGAGCCAGGTTTCACCTAATCTGTATCTCTGATTTTTCCTGCCTGTGTAAAACCTTGCTTTTCTCCACATTAAATATCATTTTGTTGGATAGGGCCTATTGTTCAGGTCTGTCAAGAACTTTTTGGATCCTGAGCTTGTCTTCTGGGGTGTTGGCTACTCCTGCCAGCTTAGAGTCATCTTCAAATTTGATTTGTTCCCCTTCTATTCCCTCATCTAAGTCATTTATAAAAATATTAAACAGTACTGGGTCTAAGATGGAACCTTGTGGTACCCCACTGCTTACTTCCCTCCATGTAGATATAGTACCATTAAAGACTACTCATTGAGTATGGTTTGTCAGTCAGTTACAAATCCATCTGCTGCTGATGCTGTCTATCCCACTTTTTTCTAGTTTACCAAGAAGTAGTGGTCTACTTTGTTGAATGCCTTGCTGAAGTCTAAGTATACCAGGTCCACAGCATTTCACTGGTCTACTAATTTAGTCACTTTGTCAAAGAATGAAATAAGATTGCTTTGGCATGATCTGTTTTTAACAATCCCATGCTGGCTACTAGTTATAACTTCATTTGTTTCTAGATGTTCACAAATCTGTTTTTTGATTATTTTTTTCCAGTATCTTGTTGTTAGACTGATCGATCTGTAGTTCCTTCACTTCCTCCCCTAAAATATGTTTTGATTTCATTGTAGTTGGCAAAACTCCTTTCTCCAAACATTTGAATTCTGGTCCTTTAGACTGCTTGCTTCATTGTTTTTATTATTTGTTGTGCTCAACAATGAACAACAATACCATTTAGTCAAGTTATCATAATGATGGCAGAAAAGAATTATGTGAAAAGAAATTAGCCCAAATATGTTTTCATAAAGATTTTTTTTCTTATGAACAATTTCAAAGCTACTCAGAATCATTTCAACAGCAAGATAAATAGCATGTAAATTTAATAAATAAATAAACAAAAAATGGGGAAAGTTAGGTTGATCAATGGATGGATGGTGTGTTATTTAATCCTGAAGTAGTCCATGATTTGAAAGAATTTGCCATTTATTTTTGAAATATTTGCAATTTATTTTTAGAAAACATCATCGTTTTCTTGTTTTTAATCATTTTACTGTTTTTATTCATCCAAACACTCTCTACAGAATTACCAGTTTATTATAAATACCAAGTTTATTTGTATAAATGCCTGAGCAGTAGTGAATACTATAACATATAGCACAACTCTCTTTTTCTGATCCTTTCAAAAACTTGTATCCTTCAATTGCCCCTTTCCAATTATGGAGTCATCTTAATTTCACCTGCAATATTAAATTGTATTTGTCTTCCTGTACAAAGAATTCAAGCTAATCTTAATTATTTCCCACATTTTAACCATGAAAGCATAAATAATTCTATAAGTCATTTTTTTCTGATTTTTCATTGGGTGATTTAATATTTCTATATACTGATATATGCTGACTTCTTTTTATTTCTTTTATCTCAGGTTCTTAAGGGTTTTGTCATGCCTAGTACTTATTTTAAAATCACACTAACCAAGTCTTCTATACTTTGACCAAATACAAGATTACCAGTCCTTTATCCAGATAATTCAGATCTCAATCTTGGAAATTTCAGGTCTCCCATAAGAACCAGTCTCATAGTGCCGCGGTATGAATCATTCACTTACAATATGTGAATGGAAAGATGAATTATCATATCACATGCACCCCCAGATTTTTGAGCTTCCTTCTTAGAGCTTCAACATTCATGGTGATAATTGTCAGTGAACTTAATAAATCATGGAGGATGGTCTGTCATATCCCTGATTAATACTTTGCAAAGTATACTTTTGTGAGTCAATAAAGTCTGGTTATTATGCAACTTCTTGTACTCACAGGAAGTAATCATTCATTGATCCATAAATATATCATCAGTAGTTCTTAGGATACATTAATTAGAACCAACAGTCATGCAATATATGCTCTTCTTGTCTTCACTGTTGATCACATGCTCTGAGAATAGCTTCTATGGTTACTATCCGTCCTTAGTCTTCCTACTGAAATCCATTCATGCAGATCAGAGATAATTCTGAGCAATGGTAAATAAAAGGTACTATTAAAATTTGTTATTGCAATTTATGTTTGGTTACACAGTCAGCCAGATGTTTAGACTGGATTTGGCATTTTCCCCCCATCTATTAAGTCTTTCCCAAGGGCCTGGGATAGGCAGATGTTTGATGCAAGACCTTTCCAAGTAAAGCTGTCTATTGCAATTGACTAGTGGTGATTTTGCCAATGCTGATGTTGTTCAGGCAAGTGCCTATTATTATTGGTACCATACTATTCCTGCTTTCTTTTGACACAGTTGTGCTACTTCTATTTGCAAGTCTCTGTATGTTGTAATTTTCTCTAGTTCTTTCTCTTCTCTTCTGCTGTTCTATTCTTGCTCTTCTATTCTGCCACATCCACTATCCAGACTTTCTTATCAACAATTGTTAACTCTGAGGTGTTAACAATCCCGCTTATCTCTCTCTAATCTCTCCTCTGTACAGTATGTGTGTCTGTAAGTCACATTTATCTTAATACAAGATTTTGGCAAAATAAAAATGGCATGTTTGAAATAATATTGTTAATAGGAAAAATGGCTTGGTTCTGAGTAATATGGGGATATTCATTTAAAATATCCCCATATTACTCAGAACCAAGCCATTTTTCCTATTAACAATATTATTTCAAACATGCCATTTTTATTTTGCCAAAATTGAATACAATTATCTTATATTAAGATATTTTTTTAATATTGCAAGATAGGATTGATTTGCACTTTACTAGATACAGTTTTATAAACACGCATAGATCTAAAATCAGTCTATTAAAAAACTCCATGAGGGTAAAGGGTCTGGGTTGCAAATTAAAACAATGGTAGGAAATGTCCTCTGAACTGGTGATTTATTTTTTTTTTGCACATTCAGCAGAATTAAATAGAGGGAGGGAAATTTCTTTAATCCTAATTACTCCCCACAGAGACTATGGCTACTGATTTACTTCATTTTCCACATTTCACTCCCAGCTCCATATAAAGGCAGAAAATCTTTTTATGAAAGCTTTTTCATGTGATATACTAGTGAACAAGTCTGCCAAATAATAACATCCCCACATAAAGTAGCTAATGAAATCTTTCCCTCCCAGTGTTAACAAGCAGTTCGAATGATTTGTGAAAGCTATTCATCTCTGACACGGCTTCCTCTCTCATTTTATCATTTCCTTCCTTCTGTTTTCATCTGTTTCAATAACCAACAGGGTGGCTTATCTACCAGTTTTTTTAAACATATTCATATAATCTTGGCTCAACTCCCTTGGCAAACACTCATCCATCAGGGCTTCAATTGAAAATGTCACAAGTTAAAAACATCCCACCCAACTGTTTATAACATAAGAAAGGGTGGTCAAGCACGGGCTATTCTCCAATCGGTCAGCCCTATCTCCAAAATGGGAGGGGGGTAATGCCCTCACTTTCCACAATGTACCAGTTGAATATTTTATTGGTAATTCAGCAGTGCATAAACACAATGCTTAAGGCACAGTTAGAACTCTTGAAAGGATCTTTCTCTATATACTAGATCTGGCGCCAGTAAAACAGATGCAGGCAGCACTCATTAATGGGCAATTCTCTGATTTACTTTAATGGCAAAATTACAGAATCAAAATAGAATGGGAGGAGGAGGAAGAGAAGGAGTACCAGTGGACGCTGCTGTTTATGCTTGGATGTCCTGTTCTCCCCAAAATGCTTACTTCGAACAATAGGATGTTGGTGCATTGTGGGAATCAGAAGAAGAGATAAACTAATCCAGTAAACTACACCACAATCCAGTTTACAATACAAAAGGGTAAGTTTAGGTCAAACAAACTGAGCCATGAAAGGAGCTGTACTGTGGGAACCTCTAAATCTAGCCAGTTGACTTGTTTTATATATAGCTAAAAAAGGTAAAGGTAAAGGTTCCCCCGCACATGCGTGCTAGTCGTTTCCGACTCTAGGGGCCGGTGCTCATCTCCGTTTCAAAGCCAAAGAGCCAGCGCTTGTCTGAGGACGTCTCCGTGGTCATGTGGCCGGCATGACTAGACGCCAAAGGCGCATGGAACGCTGTTACCTTCCCACCGTAGTGGTCCCTATTTTTCTACTTGCATTTTTTATGTGTTTTCGAACTGCTAGGTTGGCAGAAGCTGGGATGAGTAACAGGCGCTCACTCTGCTATGCGGCACTCGGGATTCGACCCGCCAAACTGCCGACTTTCTGATCGACAAGCTCAGCGTCCTAACCCACTCAGTGCTACAACCTGGAGCACCAAAAACACTAGCTGCAGCCCTGCAGCTGCCACATCATGCCTACTCCTACCAATCTAACTTGGCAACAGAAGCTAGTGATGCTATCTAATCTTGCCAATTCTTTTCTGAAGAACTGAAGAAGCTTCTTGGATGAGAAGCTAAACGTCTTCAAGGAAAAACAAAGAAAGTCCAGTTGCCCTTTGAAAAAGCACCTTTGGGACAACCATGACCTGGATGACTGAGAATATCCATAGACCTCACCACAGAAGGCATTTCCTGGAGAAAAAGGGCAAGGCTCTAAAACCCACTAAGTGTTGACTTTCTTTCTTGTACCACCAGAATAATCGACAAGGACGTTTGACCGGATTAGTGGCTCAGCAGTTCATACTTGTTCTGGAACCAGGACTGTAGCATAAAGTCCAAACCTTTGCCTCTAGTTGTGCAGAAGCTTGAAAATTAAAACCCCACAAGCTTGTAACCTTGAATAGGGGCATGAATGTTAATAGCTAAAGTTCATTTTGGAATCTTGCTACTCTTTCTCTAAGTACATTGTTGGTGGATGTGGATTTAAGCTTCTCCAGGGCTTTTCCCCATGTAGCTTCCCCCACCTGGTGCTTTATGGTGCAAGTCTCATTATTATTATTATTATTATTATTATTATTATTATTATTATTATTATTATTATTATTATTATTTATTAGATTTATATACCGCCCCTCTCCAAGGACTCGGGGCGGTGTACAGGGCAATTAAAACGCTAACAACACACGGGGTATAAAAATTAAAATAAGATTAAATCAATAGCCCTAAGTAATAAATACATTCTAAAATTTAAAATTTTTTAAAATTTAAACACTAAAATCCAATCCCTCAGTCCAGGCCGGCAAGTTCAAATAGCCAAGTCTTCAGGTCACAGCGAAACGAGCGAAGGTCGGGAGCCATCCGGAGCTCAACCGCAAGTTGATTCCAGAGGGCAGGCGCGCCCACAGAGAATGCTCTCCTCCTGGGGGCCACCAGTCGACATTCCTTCACCAATGGCACCCTGAGGAGGCCCTCTCTGTGGGAGCACACAGAATGATGGGAGGTTAACGCCGGCAAAAGGTGCTCCCGTAAATAACCCAGACCCATGCCATTTAGGGCTTTATAGGTCATCACCAGCACCTTGAATCTCACTCGGAAGACAACTGGAAGCCAATGCAGCTCGCGGAGCAGAGGTGTTACATGGGAGTATCGGGGAACCCCCATCACAACTCGCGCGGCTGCATTCTGCACCAGCTGGAGCCTCCGAGTGGTATTCAAGGGCAGCCCCATGTAGAGAGTGTTGCAGTAGTCTATCCGAGAGGTCACGAGCGCATGAGTGACTGTGTGTAAGGCGTCCCGGTCCATTATTGTCCTGACTGGATTGAGAAGAGTTGTACATATACATCTGGATTTTTTTTTCATTTTTCCAAAGCACCAGAAGGCAAGACAAGAAGCAACTGATGGAAACTAATCAAGGAGAGAACCAACCTAGAACTAAAAAGAAATCTCCTGACAGTGAGAACAATGAATCAGTGGAACGGCTTGCCTTCAGAAATTGCCGGTGCTCCATCACTGGAGGCTTTTAAGAAGAGACTGGGCAGCCATTTGTCTGAAATGCTATATAGGGTCTCCTGCTTGAGCGAGGGGTTGGACTAGAAGACTTCCAAGGTCCCATCCAACTCTGTTATTCTGTGTGTATACTTAGACATTGTATACACGTCTAAGTGTGTATACAAGTCTAGCATATTGGGGTCAGGAATAATTAGGTTTGCATAATTTTTTTTTTATTTTTATTTTTTTATTTTTTATTTTTTATTTTTTATTACATTTATACAAGCTTAGCAATAGCCTTCATTCTATGTATATGCCTGCTTATTAGGGCTTTCGCCCCCCCAAGTGGCATTATTACAAAGTCAGCTTATTGCCCCCAACAATCTGGGTCCTCATTTTACCTACCTCGGAAGGATGGAAGGCTGAGTCAACCTTGAGCCTGGTGGGATGCAAACCTGCACTAATTGCAGGCAGCTGGTGTTACTTAAGGAGGCATTAGCCCACTGCTCCACCAAGGCTCTTTTGAATGGAAGGATAGTGTCAAGAAAAGTAAGAGACTTCCTGCCTGGACTTGTCTGTGGACAGGCACCTCCACTCTCTACAACTGTTCTCTAGTAAAGTTGCAATATCAGCCTTTAGTCAAGTCCAAAGAGTGGACCCAACTATCATGGATGTAACTTGCATCCTTCGCTGTGTAAAAATAGGACTAAGAAGCCAAGCCAAGCGTGAAGTGATATTGAAGAAGGAATTTTAAAAATCACATGGAACAAAATAACTAGATGTTCAGAATAAGGGGAAAAGAGGGAACTAAGGTCAAGAATTAAAAAATAAGAACGTTAGCATCGTCTTGGGCAGCGTATGTGCTTTTCAGCTTCAAGACACTTCAGCAGAGAAATGCTGTCAGCGATCTTTTTGTAGTTCAGGAGGACTATATAAGTCTGTTTGGGCAACAACTTTCATACATAGCTTGGAAAGATAAAGAGTGAGACTCTAAACCGGAAGACCGGACAAAAGATCTAGGACATTCTTGAAAAGAATGTACTCATCCACTTTTCCTTAAACATCGCAAGATGAAAACTAGTGTCATGGCAATATAGAAGAAAATGCTGGAAAAGTTGGTGCTTAAATGACTACATAAAAATTGTTTTGTGAAGCAGAAGCATACATCATTCAATAGCTCTACAGGATAGAGCTCACCTTATGAGGACTTATTTAGTTTAATTAGCCAGATGCTATTTACATTTTGCCTTATATAGTATACTGTGTATCACAACTGGCAAAATACCTTCTTGAGGCACCTACCTCACCTTTATTTTTATTTTTTCTTTATTCACTGGTCCCAGTAGAATCCATTTGCTGATTCACAACTTTGTTATTCAAAAATACAATATAGTTATACTGCAATTTCTGTCACTCAAAAATCAAAAGGAAGCTTCCTATTCATCTTCTATTTTACTTACATTGTGTGATTATCACGTGAAAGTATAGGCAATAAAAAAAACCCTACAACTGGAATTATTGAGTTCATTTCTCTACCTTATAGCCCTTGTGGAATACCATGCCAGCCAAATTTTGATTTCATTTGTATTGCTTTTGTTCTGTTTATATAAGAGAGAAGAAAGACATAGATTCTGTGAGAAAGTTGAAAATCATGAGGCTGCAGGTGTAGATGGTATAACCAGAGAAATGTTAAAATATAGCTAGAGACTGTTTATGGAGTGGCTGTGGTAGTTTTCAAATGTCTTTGTGAGGATTTCATTATTTTCCCCTATAGAAAAGAAAAGTTAATTCAAAACATAGCAGGTTTACTGTGCATATGAATGACAGAATTCTCTCTGAACAGTATTGTGTGACAATCTTTTAACAAACATTGTGGTGATGTTGCATATTTGTTGGGTGAGGACATGAATGCACATATGCTTTTTTATGCAGATGGTATTGTCTTATTTCCCAAGAACCCAATGATCTGTAGTGAATGAGAATTGGATTGAATGATGTATCAAAAAGTATGATCTGAAAATGAATGTATGAAAGACCAGAGTAGTTGTGTTTGACTGGGGAAGTAGTTGAAAGCTAGACATAATTGATGAAAAGCTATGCGTTTATTAAATGTATAAAAGTCATCTTCTGACTCTTAGTAGCTAACAGTAATTAGGTAGATCTCTTAAAGCATCACATTAATATACCAATACATTAAGCAATAATGTTATTAAACAATGATACAATCTATCAATTTCATGTTGACATCCAAATCCTTCCAGAATAATTCAGATTTAAGTAGCCATTATAAAGCCGTTATTGATGGAACCACTCTTACTTGCTGAGGAAAGCCATTGCAGGATTTTCCAGGGCTGTTGTCAAAAGCAGCCCATACTCAGCGCACTGCAGCAATCCCAGGTCGCTCCCCTATTGGTGCGTCAGCTGAAATGGAGCAAAGGACATTTTGGCCACAGCCTCTACTTGTTCTTCTTATAATCGTTTTGAATCTAAGCAAAGGGGAACATGTTTGTCCCAGGCTTAGATTTCTTGTCCATGGTATCTTACAGGACTACCTGTAGGGGTTGGGTATTAGAAGAATTGTTTATCAATGCTTTTGCTCCTTCCTTAATGGTTAGACTGAATCCGTGGAGTAGGGTGGAAGACATTGATTCAGTGGCCTCTGATTTGCAGTTTTCTTCACCTCACCTGCTCTTTAACTTCTGTGTGTGAAGCCACCGAGTGAGCCAGTCCAACAGTTCAGGATGCAATATCACCAGTATCCGGAGGAAACTGAACTGTACATTGCCACCCCAACTGGAGGAGAGATGCTAGGGGTATCTTTCTTTGTGCTTCGAGGCTATCAGGGTCTGGAGGGGGCAGAGCAGGCTGATACTGAACCCAAGCAAGGCAGCTATACTGGTTGCTCATCTAGTTTGTCTGATGACTTTAATGTTATTTCTATAGGGAGATGCTATAGCTAAAAATGGGGTTCATTTTAGATTTCCAGTTTCTGCCACTGTGGCATATAGAAGCTGACACTAGAGAGACTTTTGCCCAGCTTATTTGGTAAAAGATGACTTTGCTACAGCAACTCTTACCCTTATTACTCCCCTATTTGACTCCTGCAGTGCCCTTTATATGGGACTAGAGCACTCAAAAGCTACAATTGTCAAGAATGCAGCATGACTGTATGCTAATTGGCATCTGTCACTGGGTTCATAAAAGCCTATGCTGCAGAACTTGCCCTGGTTGCCAACCATCTCCCAATTTTGACCTATAAAACTCTTTATGACTTAAATTCCAGCTACTATAGGACCAGTTGCTCCATCCAGAATCAACCAGATCCACTAGGTCAGACATGTCAAACACATGGCCCGGGGGGCGGATCCAGCCCGCGAAGTGGTTTCATGTGGCCCGCGAAGCCATCCTGGAAACAGTGAGGGAATGGCCCCCACTGCCTTGGCCCTGGCCCAGAGACCCTACTTCTACCAGAGACCCTCAGATCTGTCCCACTCCTTCCCAGGCCCCCATAGGCACCCTTGATGCGAACGATGTAGAGTTGGCCACGCCCACCCAGTAGGCCATATGCACTCTAGCCACGCCCACCCAGTAGGCCACGCCCACCCAGGCCATACCCACCTGGCCCCTTGAGGGCAACCGCAATGCTGATGCGGCCCTCAATGAAATTGAGTTTGACACCCCTGCACTAGGTCATCTAGGGGAAAACTGTTTCTAGTGCCCCACTTTCAGGAAATAAAAAAATAGCTGAGGCAGGAAACATGCTAAGAACAAAACAGATCGGCAGGACATTCTAATCAGATTGAGTAATCTCTGTTTTATTCTTGAGTTGTTTCATTTCTGTGCTTTTATTTTATTGCTACCGTACACTATTTTGATTTTATGTTTTTTTCCCTAATGGATGTTTTCATTGCTTTTTCTATATCTTGTTAACTTTTAAGACTTGTTTGATTGTATTGAAATACAAGCTAATCAATTTAAAGAGGAAGAGGAAGAAGTACTGATATGTTTGCCATCAAGAGTTGTATATGAAAAAAGATAGAATAAAAATCTAAAAATATCTATATCTATATATCTTTATATCTATATCCATGGGGCTGGAACACTATATACCCAAATCCATGTATATACATCTATATATCTATATACACATGTATATACAGTATCTATATCCATGGGTCTAGACCACTATATATCTAAATACATGGATATATCCATGTGTGTATGTGTATCTATACACACTAGAGCACTATATATCTACATGGAGATACAGAACTTATTTCAGGATTGAGGTGGAACAAAGTTCATTTATTATTGTTTGTTCCATATAGAATCCTTAGCAAATTCAGCTATTGATTGATCTCTCCTGTAATATTAGCTGCTAAGTATTCATGCTTGCTTTATAAATCTGTTTTTGTGCTTTCTGAATCTATGAATCTTGTTACTTAGTGAACTTCATGCTTCACATATTGGATTTTCTTTCTTTCTTTTTAGTTATACTTCACCTTTTTCCTTCTGTGCTTGTGTAATATAATGTAATTATTTCTTGGTTTGTTTATAATCAAATTTATTTCCTTCCACAATTATAAGTAGACTCTTGGATGTTCAGGTGCTAAAACAATACGGGTTATTGATTCAAATCACCCAAATATCATTCACTGTTTTCAATGTCCTGCTATATGACCCAAGGAAAGTATTTGAATGTTCTGGTAAATGTATGGTTGGGTTTACATACTTGTTCAGCCCTATAGAACAATTCCACTACTTTCAAGGATTTTTTGAAAGCCTTTTAAAATGTTATTAATTTTACCTGCCACAAATCATAAATACAGTGGATACAAAGTGCAAGAATTGCTAAAACAAAATAAAGTCATTCTGTTATCTAAACCAGGGCTTTTCAACCTTTTCACCCATTGTACCACTTTTAGGATATGGCAACATCCGAGTACCACCAGTTGCCTAGCAAGGTGTCAAAAACTTGATGACCAAAAAAAAAAGGAAAAGGAAAAAAGTGATGAAGTACAGGCAGTCCTTGACTTACAACAGTTTGCTTAGTGACTGATCAAAGTTATAATGGCACTGAAAAAGTGCCTCCCAAGACACAGCTGAGCAAGACACCTGCCTGCCTGCCTGGCGGCGCTCTTCCTTCTGTCCAAGGTTTTCATTATTGTGAGTATTTCTGTTGAGGATTGGCAGCAAAGGTGAGGTGGGGGGGTTGGTTTTTATCCCCCCCCTCCTGTCTGCTGGGTGGTTGCAGCAGGTTTTGGTCATTTCACATGACCCTGGGACACTGTGACCATCATAAATATGAATCAGTTGCCAAGCATCTGAATGTAAATCACAAGACCCTGGAGATGCTGCAACATTCCAGCTGATCGGAGCTTCTTCTGGGCTCAGAAGCACCAGGATCAGCGCCGAGGATTTAAAGGTATCTGATTCTCAAATTGAGCTCACAATGGAATATACCCTTAGTGTCATCCTCATTCTTGTACATGATTGAAATTAACTAGTATGCCTTATTATTTATTATCTATCTATCTATCTATCTATCTATCTATCTATCTATCTATCTATCTATCTATCTATCTATCATCTATCTATCTATCTATCTATCTATCTATCATCTATCTATCTATCTAATAAAGCATAGAACAATACAGCATTTATGCCTAAAATTCACAAAAACAGGCATTTGATACTCACACTGCTGCTTCTTGCTGTGGGTTCCTGGTGAGGTCCAGCAGCCAGAATGTGTAGATTATTTAGCTGTGACAAAGTCACGTTGCCCGAGGCTAGTCTATATTGCACTCCTATATTGTACAGCCAATAATATGGCTTAAAATCACAATTTCAGTATGAAAGCTATAGTCCTCTGGAAGAAAATGAAGTGCAGTTATTAACTTTTCAATGTTACAAAAATATGAAAATGGAACCAAAATATTGATTACTCTCATGTACTGTTTCAAATGAGAAGCCATTTTCATGTTTGGCACATTTATCCTACCCCCAAATTCAGAGGTATTTTGATTTAGTTTTGATAAGAGTAATATCTTTTGAAATATTTCTTCTAAAAGAGATTTTCCAGGAACAATTACTCCCTGATGTTTAACAGTGAGTGCAGAATATAAATTCATTTTTTAAAATCTATATTGGTGGAAATATTATTACCAACCACTTCCAGATCAGTCTCAGTAAAACATTTTTCCTTTTTTTTTAAATAACACCTTTAAAACCCAGTTTATGTATACGGAAGAAACTCTTAAGTCATAGCATCAGGGTCTTGACTGATGATCAGCTGACCCATTTACAATATTTAGTGATACTACAGTGAGAGTTGCTATTTTTCATTAACTGGCTATTCATAGAATACAAGGTGTGGTTTATCTCTTATTTTCACAAACTGACAGCTATTCCCAATTTCTCTCTCTGACCTCTGATCTTAAGATTAAAAAAATGCTATTTAGGCTGTTTTGAACTTTTTATGCTACTGTAGAGATCATTACAACACAAATTTCTTCCTGAGCTCAGTTTAAACTGTTGGTACTTTTACATTATGTTTAGAACTTTCTGGTCAGTCCCCTGCTTTCTCCCCAGTATTCTGGCACCTATTGCCTTTATTTCTCCTTATAATACTGTTTATTGCTGAGGAGAACTTTGCTTCTGTATGTCAGTCCAGGGTCAGTTGCTAAATTTTTGGCTTTCATGAATCTGAACACATGACTCTAGAATCAGCTCTCTCCTTCCCATCATTAATTTTAACATCTAATTGCCTTTAAAAGGGGGCATCTGTTTAATAGAATTAATTTACTAGGACCTGTTTTAATTAAAAATGGAGGCAAAACATAAATAATAGTTTTTCATTAATGGATTCTTCAAGATTCTTTCATGGTCTATTTTTTTTATTAACCAAGCAGCAAATTATAATACTAATGTTATTTCTCAGTATTTTAAGATAAACAGAACAAGCTTATTTCAGTTTCCAATTACTTGTAGGGTAAATCTCATGTGTAAAAATAAAACAAAAACATATTAGAAGAAAAGAACAATAAAGTTCCACTAGAATTGTTAATCCCCTTCATGGATTACTGCCTTGTCGTGGTGAAGGGGCTTGGTAATTCAATGAAGCTATGAGCTATGCCATGCAGGGCCACCCAAGACGGAAAGGTCATAGCAGAGAGTTCTGACAAAACGTGATCCACTGGAGAAGGAAATGGCAACCCACTCCAGTATCTGCCATGAACACCCTATGGACAGTACCAAAAGGCAAAACGATACGATGCTGGAAGATGAGCCCCTCAGGTTGGAAGGCGTTCAATATGCTACTGGGGAAGAGCAGAGGACTAGTACTAGTAGCTCCAGAAAGAATGAAGGGACTGGGCCAAAGCCGGAAGGACACTCAGCTGTGGATGTGTCTGGTGGTGAAAGGAAAGTCCGATGCTGTAAAGATTTTTTCTCCATAGGAACTTGGAATGTAAGATCCATGAATCAAGGAAAGCTGGACGTGGTCAAACAAGAGATGACAAGACTGAACATCGACATCTTAGGTATCAGCGAACTAAAATGGACAGGAATGGGTGAATTTAATTCAGATGACCATCAGGTATACTACTGCGGGCAAGAATCCCTCAGAAGAAATGGAGTAGCCTTCATAGTCAATAAAAGAGTAGGGAAAGCAATACTGGGATACAATCCTCAAAATGGCAGAATGATCTCAGTTTGAATCCAAGGCAAACCATTCAATATCACAGTAGTCCAAGTCCATGCCCCAACCACCGGTGCTGAAGAGGATGAAATTGACTGGTTCTATGAAGCCCTACAGCACCTTATAGAACTAACACCAAAAAATGATGTTCTTATCATCATGGGGGATTGGAATGCTAAAGTAGGAAGCAAAAAGATAAGCGGAATAACAGGCAAGTTTGGCCTTGGAGTACAAAATGAAGCAGGGCACAGGCTGATAGAATTTTGTCAAGAGAATACGATGGTCACAGCAAACACTATTTTCCAACAACCCAAGAGACAGCTCTACACGTGGACATCACCAGACAGTCAACACAGAAATCAGATTGACTATGTGCTCTGCAGCCAAAAATGGAGAAGCTCTATACAGTCAGTAAAAACAAGACCAGGAGCTGACTGTGGCTCAGACCATGAGCTTCTCATTGCAAAGTTTAGGCTTAAACTGAAGAAAGTAGGGAAAAGCACTAGGCCACTCAGGTATGAATTAAATCATATCCCTGTTGAATATACAGTAAAGGTGACAAATAGATTTAAAGAATTAGATCTGCTAGATAAAGTGCTTGAAGAACTATGGACAGAGGTTCGCAACATTGTACAAGAGGTAGCAACCAAAACCATCCCAAAGAAAAAGAAATGCAAGAAAACAAAATGGCTGTCTGAGGAAGCTTTGCTAATAGCTGAGGAAAGGAGGGAAGCGAAAGGCAAGGGAGAAAAAGAAAGATATGCCCAATTGAATGCAGAGTTCTAGAGAATAGCGACAAGAGATAAGAATGCCTTCTTAAATGAACAGTGCAAAGAAATAGAAGAAAACAATAGAATAGGGAGGACCAGAGATCTCTTCAAGAAAATTGGAGAGATGAAGGGAATGTTTCATGCAAAAATGGGCGTGATGAAGGACCAAAATGGCAGGGACCTAACAGAGGCAGAAGAGATTAAGAAGAGGTGGCAAAATTACACAGAAGAACTATACAAGAATGAGCTTAATGTCCCTAATAATCACAATGAGGTGGTCACTGATCTCGAGCCAGACATCCTAGAATGTGAAGTGAAGTGGGCCTTAGAAAAGCTAAGCAACAACAAAGCTAGTGGAGGTGACAGTATTCCAGCTGAGCTATTCAAAATCTTAAAAGACAATGCAGTAAAAGTGCTACACTCAATTTGCCAGCAAATTTGGAAAACTCAGCAGTGGCCACAAGATTGGAAAAGATCAGATTCCAAAGAAAGGCAGTGCCAAAGAAAGTTCAAACCATCGCACCATTGCACTCATTTCTCATGCTAGTAAAGTTATGCCTAAAATCCTACAAGCTAGACTCCAGCAGTATGTAGATCGAGAACTACCAGAAGTACAGGCAGGATTTCAAAGAGGCAGAGGAACTAGAGATCAAATTGCCAACATACGCTGAATCATGGAGAAAGCTAGAGAGTTCCAGAAAACAACTACTTCTGCTTCACTGACTATGCTAAAGCCTTTGATTGTGTGGATCATAACAAACTGTGGCAAGTTCTTAAAGAGATGGGTGAACCAGACCATTTTATTTGTCTCTTGAGAAACCTATATGTGGGCCAAGAAGCAACAGTGAGAACTGGACACGGAACCACTGATTGGTTCAAAATTAGGAAAGGAGTCCGGCAAGGCTGTATACTGTTGCCCTGCCTATTTAACTTATATGCAGAGCACATCATGAGAAAGGCATGGCTAGATGAATCAAAAGTTGGAATTAAGATTGCCGGGAGAAATTTCAACAACCTAAGATATGCAGATGATACCACTCTAATGGCAGAAAGTGAAGAAGAACTAAAGAGCCTCTTGTTGCGAGTGAAGAAGGAGAGCGCAAAAGTTGGGTTGAAACTTAACATTAAGAAAACCAAGATCATGGCATCCGGCCCTCTCAGTTCCTGGCAAATAGATGGGGAAGAAATGGAGGTAGTGACAGATTTTATTTTCCTGGGCTCCAAGATCACTGCAGATGGGGACTGTAGCCAAGAAATTAAAAGACGCTTGCTCCTGGGGAGGAAAGCAATGGCAAATCTAGACAGCACACTAAAAAGCAGAGACATCACCCTGTCAACAAAAGCGTGTATAGTCAAGGCTATGGTCTTCCCAGTTGCATTGTATGGCAGTGAAAGCTGGACCCTAAGAAAGGCTGAGCGCCAAAGAATTGAGGCCTTTGAACTATGGTGCTGGAGAAGACTCCTGTGAGTCCCTTGGACTGCAAGGCGATCAAACCAGTCAGTCCTAGAGGAGATCAACCCTGACTGCTCCTGAAGGCCAGATCCTGAAGCTGAAACTCAAATACTTTGGCCACCTAATGAGAAGGAAGGACTCACTGGAGAAGAGCCTAATGCTGGGAAAGACTGAGGGCAATAGAAGAAGGGGACGACAGAGAATGAGGTGGCTGGATGGAGTCACTGAAGCAGTAGATGTGAGCTTAAATGGACTCCAGAAGATGGTAGAGGACAGGAAGGCCTGGAGGAACATGGTGTCACAATGGGTTGGACACAACTTCGCAGCTAACAACAACAAGAAGAAGAAGAATTGTTAATGACTGTTGTGTAATGTTTTCAATTTCTTCAAACTGAGAAATTAAACAGCATTCTCTGTTTTATATATATATACTTTTTCAATTGAATATTTTGTCAATTGATTACAATCCTGTCAGTCCTGAAAATTTCAAATAATGTGCATCGATTTTAATTGAAAAGCATAAAAATGTTTCAGGTCTGGTATATGTAAACCTCCTTTAAAATAACCAACAGATTTTGGAAGTGCATCACATTTGATGAAAATTGGCACATTTAATCCTATCATTAAAAATCTTGTGAGCCTCCAATTTCATTCTGTTCTGACCACAAGCAAAAATTAAAGCCATTCAGTGTTTTAACTATAAAAAACAATGGGATAATCAAAACACCATGTTAATGGTTCCCAGTCCAGATTAAGACAGAAAACCAGAATGGACAATTTGTGTTTCAGCCTAGAATCAATCAGACATTTCAGACCTCTTGGCTGGACTGTTAAACTTTATTGTGAGGTCTGTGTACATTCCTAGCTTTGTCCATGTTTTTCATTGAATGTAGGTTTGTATTGTTTCCATTCAGCTCTTTTAATGGCTCTTGAGGTCTGACAGAATCCTTCTGAATCTCATCTTTGTATAAAATTTATACAGTATTCTTTTCTTCATAACTATTGTGTACCCTATATTACTACTTTCTTCCCTTTTTACATTTTTTTTGTTTCATTTTATTTTTCACAATTAAAAAAAACCTATTTTGATTTAATTTGCACCATGCACTGTTGAAGGATATATAATTATTGTCCGTTCTGAAATCAGTTATAATTCTGACCTACTGTATACTTACCAGCTAAACAATACAGCACAAGTGGCTAGATTCTGTGCAGCAGCACTGGGGATTTGTCAGAAACAGATGATTAATCCATCATAGCTATTTTACATAATTAACGCAGCAAACCCTTTTGCATTATCATCCTCTTGCATTTAGTATTTAATTACTACAGGCCTCAGAGCTTAAGGATTGATATAATATTATGGTTAGGCCATGCTGTGTTTTGCTCGTAAGCAACTGACAGATTGGATGCCAAATTGTGATTTTAACAGAGATTTTATCTGTTTATTATTTTATTTGAGAGTTTTTAACTGGATAACTTGGTCTCTGGTCTTTGTAATAAATATTGACTTGATTTGACAGCTAAATAATAATAACCCTGGACATTATTGCCACTCTTTATCTGCACTCAGACTGTTTATTCATTACACAAATCAGTGTTATTGAACAAATTTTCCATCCGATCATTCTGGTTGGTATTTGAGCTCCAGCTTCAGAATACAGGCTTAGCCGAACGAAGCAATGCCTTAATACAGCATCCACCCATTGCACTAATTATGCAGGTTCATAAGATTTCCTCTGCAGATTTTGCTCCACCCATTTAACAAGCAAAGTCTGGACACTTGCGATGACACAACCATTTCCTGCATTTATGGGAAGAGCAGTTACAGGAACAGTTCCTAATCCCAAATGGCATGCTCTGTACAAAAAGTGGCACACCTCACTACAAATTTTTGCTAGCAGTTTCTGAAGAATCATTATAAAATGATAAGTCTGAAATTGCATGAGCTTCTGAGACAATATTTTAACTAGCAGACTGTTATACCTCTGCAGTGGTTGTGCAAGCTGAATTTTCTAAATTTGACCAAACGTATACAATATTAACAACATGTCTGAATCCACCTATACTCTCCGGGTTCGTTTATTTTCTTTTACCCTACAAGAAACCCCAGATGCCTCAGGCATATTTTAGAAGAGACATTATTTTATATTTTCTGTCTTTGCAGCTTGGCAGGACTTTGTGATCTGGGTATACAGTATCCACAGGATATTCTGGGATTCCCATTTTCCTAAGCACATTCCTTAGGTTCGAGTGGTCAATGCAAGCAAAGGCCTTTCTGTAATCAAGGAAGCATATATTGACTTCTTTATATCCTTTGATCTTCTCAATGATCTAGCATGCATCTGCAATAATGTCTCTTGTCCCTAAAGTCTTTTTATAGCCAGCTTGAACATCTGGTATTAATCTGAATTCTAAGCATGATTTTAAGCATGATATTGCTAGTGTGTGGAATTGAGAATATTGTACAGTACAGTTTGTTACATCTCTTTTGTTTTGTATTAGTTTTAATACCATTAAAATAGCACTATTACTCATACTTGCCAAGTGCCTTGACTTACCCAGTGTTGTCAGCAAAGTAGACTTCATGTCCTGTGGTCTGTATACCTCTGGTTTCTCAAGTATCTTCTTACCTAATGTCATCTTCCTTGAAGATCAACAAAGACAAGCTCCACTGCCCAAAACAATCATTCTGTCCCAGCCAATCAGAGCATCTAAGACAAATACTTAGAGAATGTCATTGGTTAGAAAGGCAAAAGTTAAACTACTTACCCCATTGTATTCTCTACATCACCCTGTCAACAAAAGTGCGTATAGTCAAGGCTATGGTCTTCCCAGTTGCAATGTATGGCAGTGAAAGCTGGACCATAAGAAAAGCTGAGCGCCAAAGAATTGAAGCCTTTGAACTATGGTGCTGGAGAAGACTCCTGCGAGTCCCTTGGCCTGCAAGGCGATCAAACTGGTCAGTCCTAGAGGAGATCAACCCTGACTGCTCTTTAGAAGGCCAGATCCTGAAGCTAAAACTCAAATACTTTGGCCACCTAATGAGAAGGAAGGACTCACTGGAGAAGAGCCTAATGCTGGGAAAGATTGAGGGCAATAGAAGAAGGGGAAGACAGAGAATGAGGTGGCTGGATGGAGTCACTGAAGCAGTAGGCGTGAACTTAGATGGACTCCAGAAGATGGTAGAGGACAGGAAAGCCTGGAGGAACATTGTCCATGGGGTTGCGATGAGTCAGACACGACTTCGCAACTAACAACAATAACAACATTCTCTACATAGGTAATCTGGATGGTAGTATCGGGAACCATGGATATGAGTGCACCCCAGCTGGCCAAGCATGTTGCACTTCCTGTGGACATGTAACAAGGAGCTTTCTTATCATATGATGAAGAAAGCCCTCTGGTGAACAATATCTCAGTTGAAAACTAGGGAAGGGAAGAGTTATTCTTATCGAGAGTTTTATTTTCCAAAGCTCTTGAAGGCTCCAGTTCAAGGCTTTCCGTATACATAACATGGCCATTTCATTTTCAAAATTTTATTGTTGCTCAATATTGCTATGTCCAAACAGAGGTTCAAGAAAAAAAAGTGAAATAACAAAAGACAAATGTAATATCAAACTTATGTTTTTCACCTACAAAATCTACAGTAGGAGATATAACGTAACTTGTTTTTCCCCCTACATTTGAGTTGCATTTAATTTTTATAAAGTAGCTGCAGAAGAAAAATGTAGGGCTGGTTTGCATTAAGAAAAATGGCAGAAAATGTAACAAAATTTCTGTTTTCTTTGTGAGTTCTAAGTATATATAAGAGATTTATCATGGGAAACTGAAGTCCATGTCAAGCCAAGCGCTAAAAGTAGATATATGAAAGGAAACAGATTTCCCCAGATTTATTTTTAAAATATCCTGTAAAAAAAAAGTCCTTTGGTACTTTCAAGCCATTCATAAATTCAGGAAGTAAATAAATGAAATAAATTATCTTTTTTCTTATCAAGTCTCTCTGGGGAATTGCTCATTTCAGTTTCACATGTATTGAGAATCCTGAATTAGCCCTTTTATTAAAATATTACTTGTATGTAAAATGATTTATGTCGATATTATTACTGACACTAGCATACAACTGCAATGCAGTTATTATATAATATAATCAAATATTTAATTAAATACTAATAAAAATTTTGCAAGAACGTAAACTGGCGAGAAGGGGGAGAATAGCCCTGAAAGTATCACATTTATTAATTCTATCTAGAATGTGTCATCCTGCTCAGAAAATTGCATTTAAAATTGCACTCAGAAAATCTTGAAGAAGCTGAGGAAAAACAAATGCGTACAAGTTAGCTGACTCGAAATATATTTAAGACAAATGTGTTGTTCCAGCAGAAAGGACAGTAGATAGAAGGGTGGAGTGTCTATCTTGGCCTGACGACCAGATGGACTCACAGGACAACTTGAGGCTGGATGACATCAGAGGGTGGAGTCCTCTCTTCCTCCAAACCTTGTAGTATCTCTCTGTGGATGGAGAAGGGTGCAGCCTCCTATCAGGCCTTTGTCTGAACTCACAAAATTGGGAGTAGAGCCAACAGTTGTGATCTAATTCCTCTCTTTTCATCTTTCCTATAAGCATGATTGGTCACATGAAAGGGTCTATATGATGTTCTCTCTCTCTCTCTCTCTCTCTCTCTCTCTCTCTCTCTCTCTCTCTCTCTCTCTCTCTCTCTCTCTCTCTCTCTCTCTTCATTTCTGGAAAACTTATCTACATGTTTCCTTTGCACTACTGAAACATGGATCTTTCCTGAATTGCATATAGGGCGGGCCAACCTACCAAGCCACCCCTTTGAATCAAATCGTTGGAGTGATCCAGGGAGCCTGGTTGTGCAGAATCTTTGTGGCAGCTTCCCTTCCATCACCCTGGGACTCTGCAAGTTGCCAAACATCTGGATTTTGATTACATGATCGTGGGGATGCTGCAAAGGTTGTAACTGTGAAACACTGTCGTAAGTCACTTTTTCAGTGCCATTGTAACTTTGAACAGTCACTAAGTGAACTGTTGTAAATCGAGGACTGTGTATATGTGTATACACATATGTATGCATGTATGAATATGTATATATGTATGTGTGTATTTCTTTTGAAAGCGGATATCATTGTACCATTGTATACACCGAAAAGTGACAATAAAGTTTATCTTATCTTGTCTTGCCTTGTATTATCTTATCTTATCTTATCCTAATGGTCCATTGAGTCTGACCCTTGAGTTTTTTGTTTATTTTGGATTCATCAAATTATACCCTTTGATTAGGCCATGTAGGCCACAAGATCTCTCTATGCCCTAAGGCAAAACTGCAAGGCCCTGCCTCCTATAGTAAAACAGCTCAGGTGTTTTTCAAGGTAGATGGCAGAAAGTGAAGAGGACAGTCATGTGACCAGTTTTTATCCATAATAGCAGAGGGACTGTGTTCTGTGAGGGTCTTCTTTTATTTCTTTGGTCACACAAAATGTCCCTTCTTCCCTCTGCTCAACCATTTGATAATGATTGTGAGGTAGTAATGGTGGTGGTGACCCTGGTAGCAGCAGATGTCAGCTAGTCTTTTACTCGCTTCTTCATAGTTTCTGCACTGCCTTTTCATCTAAGACTTCTATTGGGGCCTGCACATGGTCTACAATGACTAAGCTTCAAAATCCTGATGAGTAAAAACTATGATGAGAAAGAGGCTTAGAAAACTTTAACTCTGCTGTCACATTTGCAGAAGATATACCCTACATCAGACATGTCAAACACAAGGCCCGGGGGCCGGATCCGGCCCGCGAAGTGGTTTCATGCAGCCCGTGAAGCCATCCTGGAAACAGTGAGGGAATGGCCCCCGCTGCCTTGGCCCTGGCCCAGAGACCCTCCTTCTGCCAGAGACCCCCCAGATCTGTCCCACTCCTGCCCAGGCCCCCATAGGCACCCTTGATGCGAATGATGTAGAGCTGGCCATGCCCACCCAGTAGGCCATATGCACTCTAGCCACGCCCACCCAGTAGGCCACGCCCACCCAGGCCATACCCACCCGGCCCCTTGAGGGCAACCGCAATGCTGATGCGGCCCTCAATGAAATTGTGTTTGACACCCCTGCCCTACATGATCAGGCCTGTTAAAGGAGAGGAGAAAGGAAAGGCAGCAAAGGTAAGTGTACTGTATTTATGGGTCTCAAGATGGCTGCCTCTTCTGCCTCCTCTGCATCTATGCTGCTGCAATGAATCCTGGTTTTGACTTTCTTCTGGGTAGCATCCTTGACCATATTTGAACAGCATTATTATCGCTTCGGTTTCTTCCTGCCCCCTTGGCTTCTCTATTGTAATTCATTTCTTTTACTAAAAAAATTGAAGGTACTTATTAAAATGCTATAAGTTTAATGTGCCCTAAAGGGTCTACCAACCATTCCATTCCATCAAAAAAATATAAACGGTACCATCCTTTCCCGAAGGACTCAGGGCAGTTTACAGGGTATTTAAAATCAAATCAATACAAAAGTTAAAAACAATTAAAACAGATTAAATTAAATCCCTAAAAATAAAACCCCAGTTAAAAATTCTCAGCCTGGGCCGGAGAGCTCAAAGAGCCAGGTCTTCAGGTCCCGGCAAAAAGAACGAAGGTCGGGGGCAGTCCTGAGCTCCATGGGTAGCTGGTTCCAGAGGGCAGGCGCACCCACAGAGAAGGCCCTCCCCCTGGGTGTTATCCGCCGGCAGTCTTTTACCGGCGGCACCCTGAGAAGACCCTCCCTGTGGGAGCGCACTGGATGAAGGGAACTTGATGCTGGCAGCAGGTGTTCCCTCAGATATCCCGGACCCAAGCCATTGCTAACACCTCATGGTTTGAATCTTGTCAAACTCAAGCTATATCCTTCTAACCTACTAGATGTATCCTGAGGAATTCTAGGGCATAGCTACCCAGAACCTCTTCTCCTTTCTCTATCCAGCTTGGGACTGCACAGTCTCTTTATCCGGGCCTCTCTCTGGAAAAGCTCTGTGTTGCCAAAATTCCCTCCCACTCCAGTTCCACATTACATCGCAGTACCACTTCAGAAAAAGCCCATCTCCTGGGTACTGGCATATATAACTCCTTTGCAGATAGGATCTACAACATAACTTTTCTGCCAGACTTGATGTAATCTGGCAGAGGCGATGCCTCAAGTAACCCAACCTTGATTTTTATGGTGCCTCTCTTACTATGTAATGTCAGATCTGATCTGCAAGAATCTGGATGATCACTAGATGGAAGGAAAAGGTTAATGGTTTTTATATCTATCATCTCTTGGTTGTCTGAATTTTTGCAGTCTAGACCTGGCATCTTCAAGAGTATCATTATGCTTTATAAGTTGTAATAATTACACTTGAGCAGGGCTAAGGTTATTAGTTATCTGCATATTAGAAGTATATAGTATGTAGAGCCAGGATTCTGAATGGAGAAAATTAGAATAGAGCAGAGCAAAGTAGAGTACAGCTGGAAGGGACCTTGGAGGTCTTCTAATCCAGCCCCCTGCTCAAGCAGGAGGACCTATACCATTTCAGACAAATGACTGTGTAGCTTCTTCTTAAAAATCTCCAGTGATGGAGTGCCCACGATTTCTCGAGGCAAGCTGTTCCACTGGTTAATTGTCCTTATTGTCAGGAAGTTTCTCCTTAATTCCAGGTTGCTTCTCTCTTTGATCAGTTTCCAACCATTGTTTCTTGTCCTGACCTCTGGAACTTTGGAAAATAAGCTGAGCCCCTCTTCTTGGTATTGGAATACTGCTATCATGTCTATTTCTTCTTTTCTTTAGACTAGCCAAACCCAAGTCCTGCAGCTGTTCTTCGTATGTTTTAGTCTCCAGGCCTTTAATCATCTTAGTTGCTTTTCTCTAAAATTTTTCCAAACTCTCAACATCTTTTTTGTGATATGGTGACCAAAATTGGCTGCAGTATTCCAGGTGTCGTCTTACTAGGGTTTACAGTATAAAGCGGTAGTAATACTTAGCATGATTTTGATTCTATGGCTCTGTTTATACAACCCAGGATTGTATTAGCTTTTTTGGCTGCTGCTGCACACTGCTGGCTCATAGTCAAGTGTTCGTCCACTAGGACTCCAATGTCCCTCTCACAGTTATTGTTTTTAAGCCAGGTCTTGACCAATCTGTACTTGTTCCTTTGATTTTTGCTGCCTAAATGTAAAACTTTGCTTTTCTCCATATTAAAATTCAGTTTGTTGGATAGGGCCCATTGTTCAAGTTTGTCAAGATTATTTTGGATGCTGTGCTTGTCTTCTGAGGTGTTGGATATTCCTGCCAGTTTAGTGTCATCTGCAAATTTGATGAGTTCCCCTTCAATTCCCTCAACTAAGTCATTGATGAAGATATTGAAGAGTACTGGGCCTAAGACAGAACCTTGTGGTACCCCACTGCTTACTTCTCTCCATGTGGATGTAGTGCCATTGATGACTACTCGTTGAGTATGGTTTGCCAATCAGCTACAGATCCATCTGGTGGTGATATTGTCTATTCCTCCTTTTTCTACCTTACCAAAGAGTAGGTTGTGGTCTACTTTATCAAATGCCTTACTGAAATCTAAGTGTACTAAGTCCACAGCATTTCGCTGGCCTACTAGTTTAGTCACTTTATTAAATAATGAAATAAGATTTGTTTGACATGATCTATTTTAACAAACTTGTGCTGGTGACTAGTTATAACTTTGCTTGTTTCTAGTTGTTTGCAGATCTGTTTTTTGATTATCTTTTTTAGGATCTTCCCAGGTACTGATGTTAAACTGATTGGTCTGTAGTTCCTGGGTCCTTTTTCCCCCACTTTCTTGAAGATGGGAACCACATCAGCCCTTTTCCAATCATAAGGTACTTCCCTGGTGCTCCAGGATTTTTGAAAGATGTGGTGCAATGGCTCTGAGATAACATCAGTCGGCTCCTTCAGAATTCTGAGATGTAATCTGTGATTTATATTTGTCAAGGTTGGATAAGTGTTCTTTTACCATTTTCTTGCTTATTTTAATTTTCATTTCTAGTTTGTTTTTTGCAGTTGTTTTTTTGATATGTTGGGCTATAGTTTCTTTTTGTGTGAAGTTTGATGCAAAGTATGAGTTAAGCAGCTCGGCTTTCTCCCTGTTGCCTGTTATTTCTTTGCCATTTTCTCTCTTTAGTGGACCTATAGTTTCCTTGACTTTTTCTTGTTGTTAATGTGTTGGAAGAAACTTTATTTATTATCCTTGATTTCTGTTGCAAGCCTTTGTTCGTTCTGAGCCTTTGCTTTCCTGACTTCATCTTTGCATGTTCTGGCTTTCTGTTGATAATCAGCCTTAGTTATGAGCCCCTCTTTCCAGTTTTTGTATTTGTCCTTTTTGTCTTTCAGTTTGTCAGAGAGATCTTTGTGCAGCCATTTTGGTTTCTTCTTGAATTTCTTGTTTTTCTTTTTCACTGGTATTGTGCTGGTCTGGGCTTTTATGATCACAATTTTCAGAGTTTCCCATGCTTCTTGGGTTCTTTTCCCCTTTAGGATTTTCATCCATGGGATCTTTCTTAGGTTCTCTCTGAGTTTGTTAAAGTCAGCTCTTTTGAAGTTGAAGACATTGGTTGGATTGTTTTCTATCGCTAGTGTTTGCATTATATTAAATTCCAGTATGACGTGGTCGCTTTCACCCAAAGTTCCGGAAATTTCAACTCCCTCTATCACTTCTCTATTAGTAAGAATTAAATCCAGTATAGCTTTATGTCTGGTTCCCTCCTCCACCTTTTGGGTGACAAAGTTGTCGGCTAGGATGGTTAGGAATCTGTTTGATCTCCCGCTTGCTGCAGAGTTTGTCTCCCAGTTGATATCTGGATAGTTAAAAGTCTCCCATTACTACTGTGGTATGCTTCCTACATACATTTGTTAACTGGTTGGCAAAGAGTTCATCTACTTCTTCTGATTGGTTGGGTGGCCTGTAATATACACCTATGGCAATGTCACTTTTTTCCCCTTTTATATTGACCCATATACATTCTGGAGAGATTTTATCTTTGATCATGTGCATTTCTGTAGATATGTAGCATTCTCTTACATCTAGCGCAACTCCTTCTCGTCTTTTTTTTTTTGTAGATGTGTTCTGAACACCAGAAAGAGATGGGACCAGGACCTAAAGGCGCTGTTCTCCTTAAATGGCAGGCCTAAATTTTCTTAAATTAATTTCCACTAAATAGTGGATCTGCAGCAGTTCCTTTTTCCCTTTCCACATTGTTTGTCCTTACAAGAGAAAGGTTATTTCTCTTGTCCCGTAGAAATATTGATCTTCCCAGAATCATAAAAGAAAGCGAATCATGTCAAGACTAACTATAATGGGCGTATCACAATTCCAAACACATTTAGTCAGAAGTTCACCAAACCTTATTTCCCTAGTAAACTTTCCCAGGATTGCAGCCTTAGTTCTGGTAAGATACCAGGAAGGGCCTTGCATCTCTTTGCTGTGGTATGTTTGTATCCTAGTCATGACAGGTACATGCCATCGATCTGTTTTTGCCATGGGTCAAAGATAAAAAGGAAGCAGCAGCTCCTTGAACAGCTAGTGCAGTTGACGGTATTTAAGGAAGTTGCTTTCCATAAGGGAAAACATCTGAACAGGAAGAGTAAGCCATGTCAAGGTGCTTTCCCATTCCAGACTACAGCCTGTATGTCAGTCTGACGGGCAATTAACAACAGCATTAACATCTGCTTCCTCTCTCTCTACAACCTGCCAAAACAGAGATGCTGGTGGAAGCAGCTTGCACGCTTTCTCCTCTTCAAAGTATATCGTTTATCTTTTCTAGGAGAGTTAGATTTTTTTCTTCTGTTTTTCCATTTGTTCTGGATTTGCTTGCAGACTTTTCTTTAATGTAACTACTCCCTGAATGCCTAGATAAGCTTGCTTTTAGAACCTCCTCTGCTTTTGACATCCTAGGGCCATTCTGCACATAAGAACTATGCCAGTTTGAGAGGGATACCATCCTTGTAACTTGCTATTGTTGAAAGAAAAAACTTCATCAGGGTCCAGTCCAAGCTGGGAATAAACAAAATGGAGACTGCTTTAGAAGGAAGGTTGCAGTTTATTGAAGAGGAGAGCCAGACAGAAAGATGGCTCTGGGAAAACTGACCACATGTAGTAGGGAGTGGTGGGTTTTCATACCTTCTTGGGCTTTTGTTTGAAATTGTTCCTCTGGCAGGAACTTTGACCTGAGTCTGAGTGTGCCTTTCTGATATTCTGATGGCGGTAGGTTAATCCCATTATTTCCCAAAGGTCATGTCCTGCTTCCCTGGGGCTGGGGGCTGATGAGTGTTGGATTTTTTTGGTGGGAGAGATTGTTGAGTCTAGGAATATTTGTCTTTCTGGCTCCAATCTTTCTGATAAGATGATCACATCTGTATTTCTGCAGATATGATTTCTGTTTGGGACAGAGAGACCTGGTGTGTGTGTGTGTGTTGGTTTCTGCCTTTAAGATCCTTTGGGGAAATATAATATTCTGCCTTTTAATATTCTCCAAAATATTTATTTCTGGGGGGGAGGGGCTGACTTCCCACGCTATAATGAGGGCTTCCAGTAATGCTTATTGACTCATACCTTAGCAACAGCTGCAAAGGAAGGGCAATGAAGATAGATTTGCGGTATGTCCTTGTAGCTGGGCCAAGGGGAATTCTGAACTTGCCCCATTTGGGATCTCTCCTCAAGCAAAGTTAATATGGGACTGTGCCACTCTTCTGATATGGCTTTCTAGCTCATCTGTGGGCAGTTTGATGCATATCTTCTCAAGGGACCCCCATGCCTGGAGGCCTTTTGTATCTGGATGGAGAAGAACAAACTTTGGCTCAGTCCTGGTAAGATTGACTGGCTATGGCAGTTTGGGCCACCTGTTTGAAGACGTTTTTCACTTTTAGACGTGGGGTGCAATTCCCCATTCAAGACTAGTGCTGCAAAGTGGATTTTTAAGGGGGTTGAAATGTTTATAAACATGGTAAATCAGATCAAATATAAAGAAGGGGAAAGTTAGAAATAAAATACCTGCATACCTTTTCCAGGTAGCTCCCTTTCCTTCTTCCCCCCCCTCTTTTTAATATTTACACAAAACAGCACAGTGGAGACCTCAGTATTAAGTTCAAAGATCAAAACTTATCTCATATTATAAAATGATCCAATGCCTTTTGCAAGGGCTTATCAATATCATGTAGTTTTAATTGCACAATTCAAGCTACCTCGTGGTTATTAACATTTTAGAAATCACATTTAATATTGATATAAACTTTTTTTCTTCTTGATTTTAAAGGTTTAATTCATATAATTTGTCGTAGTTTTTTAAAATTTCTTTTGTGAATATACTAGTGTACTCAGCTAGTATCTGTATTCTACAATGCATCGTTTACATCTTATAATGCAATGAAACAAAGAATTTGGGCAAAAAGATGAATGCCCAATTTAGGAGTTCTCCTGAACTCGTAGCTCCTGGCCAGAGAGCAGGTGGAACTTTCACACAGCTTCATGTTGTGGAGCAACTGAGCCCTTGGATCCACTGGGAGGTCCTTCAGACACACACCCTGCTCACCTCATGACAATACTATTACATGGGCTTATCCACGTAGTAGACTATCTGGAAGTTACAGCTACAGCTGCTTCAAAATATAGCAATGCCAGCAGTTATGAGTGCTTCTTGTTAAATCTGTGTATTACCAGCCCTACATGAGCTGCACCAGTTTCCGGACAGTTTTAGGGTACAATTCATGGTGCTGATCATTATCTATAAAGCCCTTGATGGCGTAGGGTAGTGGTGGCGAACCTATGGTACGCGTGCCAGAGGCGGCACTCAGAGCCTTCTCTGTTGGCACGCACGCTACTGCCGCCAGCAGCAGGTCCATCAGGCTGCCACTGGCGCCTGGAGCAGGAGCCCCACCCAGCACAAAGGAGGCAAAGCGGCCAATTAGCAAGCTCGAGTAGAGGTGGTAGAGCAGAGATCACCAACCATTGTCAATTGGTGGATTGGAAGAAAAGGGAGGGGGAAGCATTTTACATGTGTGCATAAGCGCAAGGGGCTGCGAGCACCCACATGCTACAAATGGGGTGGGGCTAGTGCCTGCGTGATACTTACTAGCCCTGCCCCATTCTTGCATGGTGCAGTGCCTTGTATCTGCACCCTGTGGCGGGGTGGCGGCAGCCATTTTTGCACTTTGCAGTACAGTGGCCCATTTTTGCACCCCCAGTTTTTGCATGCCAGAGGCGGCACTCAGAGGTGCCTCCCTGCCCCCCGCCGAGGGCACCACAATGCTGATGCAGCCGTGGCACTTTGCGATAAATAATTGAATTTTGGGCTGCGGTTTGGGCACCCGATCTCTAAAAGGTTTGCCATCACTGGCGTAGGGCCTGCTTATTAGAGGGATTGCCTATCCAGCATGTTCAGGCAGAGTGGGTGTGGTTCAAATCCCTCGATTAAATGTTGTCATCTTAGGAGATCAAGAAAGCAAGCCTTCCTTTTCACAGTCCCCGCCCTTCGAAAGAGTATCCCCCTGGAAATACATATTTTTATTTTATTTTTATTTTAATCCCATTTATATCCCGCCCTTCTCCGAAGACTCAGGGCGGCTTACAATTTAAGGACAAACCAATGTGCTACACTTACAATGCCTTACACTTCTCTCCAAGTGTTATGGAAATCTTAAAACCAATCAGTCCTGAGGTTAGGGTTTCTGTAGAAACCTCTGTTGATTTTTTTAAATTATTATTAATATTTTAATCTTAGGAATGCTGTTTGAGTCCAGGCTGTCATATTGTTTTGGCTATGTTTTTAATTTATGTGTTGTATATAGTGTAAAGTTAAACCATCCAGAGTCTTTCTGTAGTTGGGTGGCCTTAACCTATCAATCAGCCAAGAGTCCATGATTTTGCTGCTTAACTACTCAGCTTGGGCTTGATTGAAAAATGCAGACATGATGTGTCTGTCCTACAGTCATACAGCTTGCTTGGTGCGCAAGGTCAGACTAAAGGTCACAGTGTCCTGGTTTCTAACCTGGTTAAATTGGCTCTTGGAAATCAGTTAGTTACACTTTATCGACTTCTCCCCAAATACATATGAAATTGCTTTCTGATTAATCAAAATATTGCTTTTAGAAAATGGCTTTCTAATGACTTGAAAACACAAAATTATTTTCTTCCTGGCACTTTGGGAAAGGGGATATGAAATGGCAAAGAACTCTCACAATCCAGCATGCAGACTACTAGAGTAAAAGGAAAAAACCTCCCCTAAAAATGTAAAGATTAATTTTAGATAAATATTTTATATAAGTAAATTATTAATTTAATTTTTAAATTCTTTTAAATAAAACAACCTCTTCAAAAAAGCAGAGTAATCTTCCAAACCCATAATACATAATAATGCTTTTCAATAAAATTTTATTTATTGCTGTGGAATTCACACTTTCTTTCTACAGCTCTTTAGGGTCTAAACCAAGGGTGTCAAACTCGCCAGGTCACGTGACATGTCGCAACATATCATGACCTTTTTTGCATTGCTGGAGCTGGAGTGGGCGTGGCCTCCATATGACACAACCAGACCGCGGGCTGGCAGTTTGACAGCCCTGGTTTAAACAAAAGTTAGCAGTGTGCTTACTTATTTATTAGATCTATGTCTTGCCTGCCAAAAATTGGTTTCCCAAGGAAAATAATAAGTTCCCATTATTTTATTTATAACCCCTGCCTAAACTGTTTTATTTTTGTGTCACCAGACCACTTTGACAATTTTTAACTTTTCTTTCTTTCTTTCTTTCTTTCTTTCTTTCTTTCTTTCTTTCTTTCTTTCTTTCTTTCTTTCTTTCTTTCTTTCTTTCTTTCTTTCTTTCTTTCTTTCCCTCCTACCCCAATGCAACTATTCATCAAATCTCACTTTCCCTGTTCCATTATTTCAGGGGTGTCAAACTCAATTTCATTGAGGGCCGCACCAGCATTGCGGTTGCCCTCAGGGGGCCGGGTGGGTGTGGCCTGGGTGGGTGTGGCCTACTGGGTGGGCGTGGCTAAAGTGTGTATGGCCTACTGGGTGGGTGTGGCCAGCTCTACATCGTTCGCATCAAGGGTGCCTATGGGGGCCCAGGCAGGAGTGGGACAGATCTGAGGGTCTCTGGGCCAGGGCCAAGGCAGTGGGGGCCATTCCCTCACTGTTTCCAGGATGGCTTCACGGGCCGCATGAAACCACTTTGCGGGCCAGATCTGGCCCCCGGGCCTTGTGTTTGACATGTCTGCATTATTTGATGAAATGGACTTGATCAATGCAAGCTTATCGTAAAACAGCCACAAATTTCATTTTGGTTTCTTTTGCTTTTGACTGCCCGAAAGCAGAATCATAGGAGAAAAGAAAACAGCCACAGGGCAGATAATAATAAGTCAGCAAGCTAAAATGTAAAACTGCCCAACTAGGCTAGGGGATTTAAAAGAACACCAGAACATAAGAGACATCAGCCAAGGTTTCTGGGGAAAGACATTGTGATGGCAGGGCCACCACTCAGTAAAGCCTTTCCCTCTTTTTCCTGGTCTCTGAAACGATGGGCTTGGTTTTTTGTTTGTTTTTAAAAAGAAAAAGCTCTTTCAGGTTTATTGTCTTACATTGTGCTCAGTCACAGGAGGTTACTTCATACAAGCACGTCTCATTATTCCACACAGATTGTAAATTCTCAAAAATATTATCTTATCATCTGAAATTAATTATAGGAAGAATTACACATGCGGAATAATCTGGGTGTATTATAAAACAGAAAGTTTAAGTCTGACTTCAAACATTCTGAAGGTAAGAGCAAAAGCTTTGGTGAATTTATGGTGTAGCCACAGAATGAAAACCTGTAGGATTTCATTGATTTTTTTTGAAAACATAAATATTAAGGTTGTGTGTATTTAAAAATGAATTGGAAGAAGTCTACCCCTTAAGGTTAAGATGACTCTTAAAATAGCAGTGCCTTTCACTTTAGATTTATACAGCAGTCTGGATAATGATGAGCTGATTTAGTGAAGAGTAGAATGGTGCTGGATCATGCAAAGTCAAATTATTTTTTACAAATAATTATCAACACACGCACAGGGTTAATAAATGTAAGTAATGTTGGGCTATTCCATTAAGCAGATATGCTTTTTATGTATGCTCGTGTGCACGTGCCTTTGAGTAAGTCTTGAGTCCTGGTCATTGACTGGAGAAGTTGTGCAGGTTTCTTAGAAATGGTTTCCTTTGCCTGCACCTTAGGGCTGAGAGATGGTGACTGATCCATCTCTGCATGTGCCTAAGGTAGGACTAGAACTCAGAATCTCCCAGCTTCTAGCCTGGTACTTTTAACTATTATGGCAAACTAGCTTTTATATTCAAATATGCTACTGTTCTTACTCTCAAAGGACTCTAATTAGGTTCCCTTATGTTTTGAAATATTTTATTTCTCATAAATGAAGGGACCTTTCTTTAAATAAGTTACAAATTGTCTAGGCTATGCTAAACAGATATACTATTCATTGAACATTTGTTCCAAGAGGATTGATGTATATTGTTCCCAGTGAATCAGCTTGCTTTACTTTAAACAAGATACTGTAAATGATATACTTTGTCTTTAATGAGAAAAATAATTGATCAATTAAAGTGATCATGAATGGTGTTTAGTATGTCTTCACTGGATGTGCCTTTATGACTGGGACAGAAAACTATGGATAGAAAATTATTTTTATTCTAAGGCCATGATAGTTCCAACATTCTCTAATTTGTTTATTCTAAATTGAGGTTTCCTGGAGTTTCTGTAACTTTTCCCAATCATATGACTTCTTTGGTTTCTGAGAGTTTTGCACACAATGGCAGCTTCTCCCATGCATTTAGAATGTTCATAACATTGTCACTTTTTGACCTTACAAAAATTTCACCCATTGTAATGAACAAATTCTACAATGTCTATGAGCACTGGATTTCTGTGAAATCAGAACAGCACAGGCTCAAACTATACACAGTCAGACAGCAATAAAATCAGGTACAGATGAAAAATGATAGTCATTAGAATCATAGTAGGTATGCAAGGGGCATTCAGCCATTTAATTAACTGGTTTCGCACAGTGTCCTGAACTACAAACTAGCCAACTGCATTTAGTTCTATACTTTTGGGTGAATCTCTCCAAATTGCAGTCTTGTATATCGTACTGAACAATGGGCATGGGAAGCGGTTGTGTTGCAATTTCAATTTGATATTTGGAGGTGACAAATTTAGAGGCAACAGAATTAAATTTGGGATTTGATGTGATAAACGTTTTCACCGTATAATAAGGAAGCATCAAAATGATTCATTTTTGGCCAAACGGGATGGAAATGTCACAGTGGCATGCTAGAAGACATTTTTTTTTATTTTTTATTTTATTTTAATTCCATTTATATCCCGCCCTTCTCCGAAGACTCAGGGCGGCTTACAAGCTTAGCAGTAGCCTTCAACATCAATCCTGACATTACTTCAACTAAAGATTTCAAGAGTCTCTCCAGAAAAAAATAATCTGAAATATTCTTTCAAGGGTGAATATATCAGGGAAGAAGAGAGCCTAGCCCAGTCCAGCAATGTCCAAACAGTCAAACAGAAAACATGCTGAGTTAATGCTAATGACAGGCCTCAGTCCAGATCTGAAGTAAAAGTAAAAAATTGCTTTGCGGGAGGTGTGGGTGTTCACATGGCATCCACAAGGAACTATATATTTTTTCTGAAGCCACGTAATAATGCACAAAGGGAAAGCACATGCTTGACTTAAACATGCGTCAACCACATGCCCACACTTGCTCCGAAGCACTTTCTTTTTTTTTTATTGAAAAGTTTTTCAATACATTTTATCTTTAAAAATCCCTCCCCCCCTCCCCCCACCCAACCCTTCCTAACCCTCCCTAACCCTCCCCCCACCCCTTCCCCCCTCCCCCCTCCCCGACTTCCCAGAGCTAAATACAAGGTATAAAGGTAAAAACAATCATAGTGCTCCGAAGCACTTTCTAGTAGTATCCTTTCTAGTATTCTAGTATCCAGTGCTAGGCTGCATTAACAGAGGGATAGAATCAAGATCACATGAATTACTAATACCACTTTACAATGCCTTGGTAAGGCCACACTTGAAATACTGCATCCAGTTTTGGTCACTACAACGTAAAAAAAAGATGTTGAGACTCTAGAAAGAGTACAGAGAAGAGCAACAAAGATGATTAGTGGACTGGAGGCTAAAACCTACAAGGAACGGTTGCTGGAATTGGGTATGTCTAGTTTAACAAAGAGAAGGACGAGGGGGGACATGATAGCAGGGGTTGCCACAAAGAAGAGGGAGTCAAGCTATTCTCCAAAGCACTTGAAGGCAGGACAAGAAGCAACGGATGGAAACTAATCAAGGAGAGAAGCAACCTAGAACTAAGGAGAAACTTCCTGACAATTAGAACAATTAACCAGTGGAACAATCCTCCTCGAGAAGCTGTGAATGCTCCAACACTGGAAGTTTTTAAGAAGAGACTGAACAGCCATTTGTCTGAAATGGTATAGGTATGTCTAGTTTAACAAAGAGAAGGATGAGTGGGGACAAGATAGCAGTGTTCCAATATCTCAGGGGTTGCCAGAAAGAAGAGGGAGTCAAGCTATTCTCCAAAGCACTTGAAGGCAGGACAAGAAGCAACTGATGGAAACTTATCAAGGAGAGAAGCAACCTAGAACTAAGGAGAAACTTCCTGATGGTTAGAACAATTAACCAGTGGAACAACCTGCCTCGAGAAGCTGTGAATGCTCCAACACTGGAAGTTTTTAAGAAGAGACTGGACAGCCATTTGTCTGAAATGGTATAGGGTTTCCTGCCTGAGGGGGGGTTTGGACTAGATGACCTCTAAGGTCCCTTCCAACTTTACTATTATGATTATGATCCTGTTGGATATTCCTTAACTCAAGCACTCACATCCAAGACCCAGCAGTTTGGAAGGTGGTCCAAATAACTGGTGAGGGATTTCCAATGACCATCCAAGAGTGGTAAGAATAGTTCTGAATTTATGTTAACTGTGGTATCTTTTACAGTGGTATCTTGGTACTCAACTGCCTTGAAATTCATCAAATTTGGTACTCAATGCACTTTGACATGAAACTTTCATAACGGTACTCATTGCTTCTTTGGTACTCAAGCTGGAACTTGTCGGTGTCAGCTGCATTTGTGACTCACCACATTATTCCTTATGGGAAAATTTGTGTGATGCACATCATTTTTGGTATTCATCGTGCCTCCTGAACCAATTACCGACGAGTATCAAGGTACCCTATACTTCTCATTTTAAGAAATTGTTTCCAAGTACTCACTTATTATTCTACCTTTTAAAGTATTCTATCCTTTTCTCAACAAACTAAGGCTTATTCTCAAATAACTCACACAGCTATACCAAAGGAGTCTCCATCCCACAATCATTCAAACCAGGATCTGAAATTACCCAGCTATACCACTTCACATGAAACAAACAGAGGGCACAGACAGCAGACTTTGGATGCTGTGAAAGGGCAGCACTTTATTAGTTATATAATATATGTCTTCTGAAGTCCCAGGAATGGAAGAAGGGCTTGCATGTTATTGTTTTTGTTGATTCTCCCCTTTCTCAGATGCTCCACTAATTGCCACTGCTCCAATTTCCTTCCTAATCCTGAGCTTGACCTGAATCTTAAAGACACAACAAACTCTGAAACTAGAGTCCTGGGGATTATTATAAGTGACCAAGAGTTCCACCCTTCAGCTTGTTTCCTCCTTTATCACAAACCCAGCTGATTAGAGAGGAAAGTCTGTTGCTTGGCGCCTTCCCATCCGGTGTGTTTTCAATACCTTAATGCTATTCAGCCTAAAGTTCAGACTAGTATTATATGATCTACTTTTTACAGCAATTCTCTTTTACAGTAAGTAAATACAGGTCAACACCGTTCCTCTTGGCAGCTTGGGTGTTTTATAGTCTTTTAATACTGAAATCCATCATTCAATTTTCCTGTCAGTAACACTTTTATTATTTTTATTATTTTTCATCCTCAGAGTGCCTTTGAATTTCTTTCAAATATATCATATTTGTTTTGAGTGTCTTCCTTGGATATATGTGGTAGAGGGCATTGTTGTTGGCTTTCCTTTTATGTTTTTGTGTTAAGACATGCACATTATACTGTAGTTTCACTGGTTACCCCCAGCTCCTGAAAAACCACCAAATAGGGGGGGATACGCCATTTCTGCAACATAATCCTTCTCCTCCCTCTTCAGATCTTAAACTTTTTAACTGCTCCTTGGACACTCTTCAAAAATGGGCTCCTTAGTTGTACTGCAAGTAAAAATCTGTCCTTTCCATCTCTGTGAGTATCTGATTTAAGAGACTGCCTGACACACCTCTGATCTCCTCATCCTAAAATAAGCTCTTAGATGGCATTATGTTAGCATGAAAACCACCCTCACAACATTTGTAGAAAACACAATGAGGTTTGTACCTGCCACATATCATCGCAGGGTATATTTGCAAACCAACCAAAATATGCAAACAAAAAAGGAAGGTGTGGAGAATTCATCCACATGATATCGTTGTGACAGTTTCACATTTATTTATTTTTGCCTCACTTTAAGATTGCGTTTCTCTTTTCTCTGTTTATTTTGCAAGCCATAAGGGGTATGGTGCTATGAAACTCAAGAAGTGGCAGGTTTGGGCAAGGAGAATAAGCGTTCATTGGCTGATGTTTCCAAGTAGGTTGGGCGGCTGTGTTTGTGCTTGGCTATTGGTTGGCATGGGCTGAGTTATGATTGGCTAAGGTGTTCTCGATGTACTCTGGTAATAAGGAAATAAAGGAACTTGGGAGGAACATAGAGAGAGAATAATGAAGGGAAAAGATGCAATAACAATAAAGTATATTGGGAAAGACTGATGGTAAGATCTTATTTAGCAGATCGATCAACTGGCAGATTATTTTTGATATTGCCATTTCCTTTCAGATTTTATTTACTTCTTTTACAGTGCAATGCAAGTTATACTGTATATCAAACGTTTCACTCACCATTTGCTTGTAATCATGCATAAAAGTCCATGAAACTGCTATTCTTTGAAATATTGCATAAAAAGAAAATAAGATTTTATTCCTGGAAACCGAGTCTTCCTTTTGCTTGTTTTGTCCTACAATTATGCTGTAATTTTGTTTTAAAATGATTTTTTTTCCTATTGTCAACATTTCTGAGAACGTCAGTGTTACAGAAGACAGAAAGAAGATCAGATGTAAGGGACATAAATATCGTTTCTGACTCAACTATAATGAAATTCTTTTTATTGGGTTCTGGAGGAGTGGATTTTTTTTCTTTTTTCTTTTCACAAAAATATTCATACAGTCACAGAACTTAGGTTCAAGAAGATTGTACTATCAAGCTGAGGACTGCCCAATACTAGTCAAAGGAGAGAAACAAAAGTTCTTCCACTTGACTAGTGTGGATACCACTCGACACTGCAATTATTTTGACATAGCTACTTGCTCCCAAACTGTCAATGGGTTTACATTAGTTTAGATATGATTGCCTCAGTCCTGTTGTATCTGTCACGATTAACACTACTTATGACATCAATGATGTAAACATATTAATAGAAATATAATAACAACTTCCCATCGTCCTGTGCGCTCCCACAGGGAGGGCCTCCTCAGGGTCCCGCTGGTCAGGGAGTGCTGGCGGGCGATCCCCAGGGGGACAGCGTTCTTGGTGGGCGTGCCTGCCCTATGGAATCAACTGCCTGTGGAACTCCGGATCGCCCCCGACCTTCGCTCATTTCGCTGGGACCTAAAAACCTAGCTATTTGAGTTAGCCGGCCTGGACTGAGGGATTTTAAGGTTTTAAATTTTAAATTCTTTTGGGGCTATTAATTTAATTTTATTTTAATTTACACATTGCACTGTTTTAATTTGCCCTGTAAACCGCCCTGAGTCCCTCGGGAAAAGGGCGGTATATAAATCGAAACAAACAAACAAACAAATAAATAAATAACTCACGAGTGAATGAATTTGAATGGATAGTGCAGTGGGGGATAAGCAAGAAAGAGAAGTGTAGAAATCAGGGTTTTCAAATTTTATTGCATTATCTGTTTAGAAAAAGGCAGTTCCTTTTGAATACACATTTAAGGCACAAACCTATACAACTGTCTACCCATGGGGAAGGAATTAACTTAAATCTAAAAGCCAGGTTAACTATACAGTTTATGATGAAAAAGGCTGAGAGAATTAAAGAAAGGAGATGAGAGGTAATGAATACGAGGAAGATCATACTGAGAAGTAGTGTCCAGAATACAGTAGATCTTGGGACAAAATAGACACGGAAGAAATGGAAAGAAAGAAAACAAGAAAGTAAGTAGAATGAGAAGAGGAAAAGAAAACATAGGTATGAACATGTGAAAGAGTATTAGAAGATTTAATTTCCCATCAGAATGAATTAAAAGGTACATGTAAAAAAAGAGGAGATAGAAGTTGCTTGGGATAGGGCAAAAGAAGAGAACTACATTACAAAATACTACACAGTTAGATTAGACGTAAACTATGCTTGATGAAAAGAGAACCTTGGGAAGGAAATGATGCACACAATATAAAACAATGATGGCTGCAAAAAAAAAAACCCCAAACCCTGAGTGGCAGAATGGTTTTGAAGGAAATTAAAAAAAATGTTTTCGAAATTCAATTCTGTCGGGAGATTCAACATCCAAAATTCATGGTAAGGTTGAACTGAGCAAACTGAACTGTGAGACTGAGCAAACAAAATTTAAACTTAGACTCCAAACATGGTAGGTACTCTGCCTGAGTAAAGTTTTCCTAGGAACTCACATAAATAAAATTAAAGAGAGTCAGGAAATTGACCTCAATGGAAATGTACAGGAATTTTTATCTATGCAAAAGGGGTTAAAACATTTTCAAAGGCCAGAATAAAGAGATAACCTTTGGAAGCAGTTCAGGCAGACCCCATCCTGATTCACTAGAATGTAAGAAAGGGGAGACCTGCAAGATTGATGTTAGCCGCACTATATAGACCAGACCAAGAAATCAATTCACAAGAAGGCTATAACCACTTTTATGGAGCTTTATGCTTGAGCTTAATGAATGTCTAAGCCATTCTTCAATTAAAAGAGATTACTGAAACAGTAAGATCAGTATCGCATACTGAACTCCGCAAAGCACATCCAAGATATTGCAAAACCAGCCATGTTTGTTCTAACTGCTTATCCTGATGCCAGAATTATATTCCAGAACAGAACTGCCGGATTTCTAAGAAAAAGTCACCCTTGTTGGAGGGCTTGGGGCTAGGGCGGGGGTGTGGGGGGGAGAGAAACATATTTTATTTTATTTCAAGTGGAACTTAATTTCTAACGGAGAGCAAGCAAGTGAAGGCGGCTATTGGAGTTTACTGCGGTTGCTCTGCAGCCTGTATTATGAGAGGGTCAGAAATCCAGCTGCACTTGCAGAATATAATCTTTGTAAACATTGTTATTTCCCCCCAGAGTAGGAAAGGTAATGCAAATTTGGACTAGGGACAAAATAATACTCCCACATTCCAGGCTTTTAAAACACTGTAATCACCCAAGTCAGCTTAAATGGAAGGGGAAGGAAAAACAGAATGAGGCTTAATTCAATTGTTCTTTTTCCATGTGCAATAGCTGATATATTGAATTACAAGTGTTTTATAAAGGGCCACATATCTTTCCTGGCTGGTACATGGACACACAATTATTTCAATGTAGTACAGAGTATGAACATGCTCAGTCCACATTTGCCCCAGATAGATCAGATAATTTGTGTGCAAATGAATATTTAAAATTATTTTTTTAAAAAAACTAAAAAGTATAACGGAAGTGAACCAAATTCAGTATGTGAAGTTTACACTGGCTATATACTCTGTGTGTTTGTTTGTTTGTTTGTGTGTCTGTGTCTTTGTAGGCACGCACATGCACACACACCCAGAGAGTATAGTGATGTCTTCTGCAATATGTCTTAATATGGATTGAAACTGCTTATACAGCTAGTAAAACTGCAAGATATGCATGTATTATTATAATCGAGTTTTGAAAAAAAATATCTTCAACTGTCAACAGTAAAATCAAAATTACAACTAACTGTCCCAAGCTAAGGACCAAAAGGAAATTTCAGAATATATCAGATTAATCAAATGTGGTTTTGGAGTGCAAAAGATACATTGCAGAATGCTCCATCTAAATTGACTTATGCCGAAGGCATCCAGGAGTTGCTGGCAGCACTCCTGTCTCACAGCCTGCATCTTAATCAAGATTTCTTGGGAGACGCAGTAATGTTAACACTCAAGAGAGCACTTTGTTACACCCGTTGTGACACTGTGCAATGCTGGCTGTGCAATGTTAACGCTCAAGAGAGTCCTTTGTGACACCTCTTGTGACACTTATGTTTAGCTAAGCAAGGTAAACATGTACACTTTCCCCTGTAACAACATTGATTTCACACTGAAATTGTAAGCTTTTTATACTCCACTGGATTTTCATGGAACATGAAGTTGGTATTAATGGATATTCACTTTTGATGGTGTATATGTTGAGCTGTCAGAGACATTCAAAATATGTAACTTTGATAATTTGCCTGCTTGGCCCACCCCAGAAATAATGCTATAGACTATATAAGGTTGCTTGTCAGCAGCACAAGAAGTAACCATGGTAACCATACTAATTTTTAGACAGATTAATCTGTTTTAACCTTTTGCTATGCCAAGAACTGGGACTCCGTGAGCTGCACTGGCTTCCAGTTACCTTCCGAGTGAAATTCAAGGTGCTGGTAATGACATACAAAGCCCTACATGGCATGGGTCCGGATTACCTACGGGAGCACCTACTGCCGGCGTCATCGTCCCTCCGTCCTGTATGTTCCCACAGAGAGGGCCTCCTCAGGGTATCACCGGTCAGAGAATGTCGGCTGGTGACCCCCAGGGGGAGAGCATTCTCGGTGGGTGCTCCAATCCTTTGGAACCGCTTACCAGCTGAACTCCGGATGGCCCCTGACCTTCGCTCCTTCCGGCGTGATCTAAAAACTTATCTACCAGTATTCGAACAAACCGGCCTGGCCTGATGGATTTGGGTTTTAAAATTATTTATCTAATGTATTCTTATTTTATTGCCCTGTACACCGCCCTGAGTCCTCTAGGAGTAGGGCGGTATATAAATCAAATAAATAAATAAATAAATAAATACTTTCTTTAGAGATATGGACCTGGCTTTGCCAACTAAAATTCTGATTAAGTTTGGCTTTTGCTAATGGTTCTCTTCTTAAGATTCTTCAGGGTAATTTCCATTCACTCTGAAGAAAGGATTCAATTTGGACTTCTATTTTTTATAGTGTCTCAGCATAATTTCTAGTTATACCTAATTCTCAGACAGCCACAATGAAACAGAAATGGTAGGGGTTTTTTTACACTGCTTTCCAGAAAGATTGGAAGGCACCTACCTTTTTTGGTTCTAGTATTCTTGGAAGCAGTCTTATTTCCAATACGTTCTTAGCTAATGTTCTGTTCCAGACACACAAGTGAACCTTGTTTTTTGGTCAGGCTTAATGCTGCCTCTTTTATATCAACAGAGATGAGAGTTCCCAACTTTCCATTATAAGAGCATCTATGTATGGCCTTGCTAACTGAAGAAATCGGGGCAATATGCAGGTGTTACTAGATAGCTTAATTTTACTCAGCATGGAACATAGATGCCATAAAGTAATCTTTAGTACGCTGGAGAAGAAGAAATATATTCTTTTGTTAGAAGATAAATCACTACTTATTCTGCCAGTGTTGCTAAATTGGTTTGATGGTTTTGGGGGTACTTTGCCTAAAATGTTATTCCGATACATATGGACACAAATGTGTATAACCATGTTAAGTTCATTTATATTTGCTTTTGTTTAATTTTTCATAGATTACGTTTATATGTTTTGATCTTTGATCATAAGTAGGCAAACAAATAAGAAAATAAAGCCAAGCGGCCATGGATTAGGGCTGTGTGAGCTTTGAAAATGATTCAAAAGCAGTGCTCAGACCAACAGGATTGTAGTCATTCTCTACTGCTCAGCTACATGGGTGCTTTAAGGAAACAAATTTAAAAAGCAACTGTTTTGAGTTGACTCTGAAAAAAAAAGAGAGATGGTTCCTTTAAGAAGTAGTAGAGGGGCACACCATTTGCCCATGTGATGAAGCATTGCTTTCAAATGATTTTTCAAAGCATGCAGAATCTACTCTGTGCTTTATATCTGAGGTGGCACATTCAAGATAATTCTCCCTAAAGTTAAGCCATTTTGAAGCTAATTGAGTTCTATAGGACTCAACTGAACTACAAATAGTTCAGTTGGTGGAGCAGTGGGCTAATGCCTCCTTAAGTAACCCCAGCTGCCTGCAATTAGTGCAGGTTCGTGTCCCACCAGGCTCAAGGTTGACTCAGCCTTCCATCCTTCCGAGGTAGGTAAAATGAGGACCCAGATTCTTGGGGGCAATTAAGCTGACTTTGTAATAATGCCGCTTGGGGAGGGGGGGCGAAAGCCCTAATAAGCAGGCATATACATAGAATGAAGGCTACTGCTAAGCTTGTAAGCCGCCCTGAGTCTTCGGAGAAGGGCGGGATATAAATGGAATAAAAATAAAAATAAATAAAAAAAATATCCAGTGAAGAACCAGATGGACGTAGGGGCAGATGATGGGAAGGAAACTAACGGAATCTTTTCGCCTTTCTTTCTTCTACCTTACCAGCTGGGTTTCTCAGTTTCTCAAATACACAAATTCTGGTGTATTTGTCTAATTCCTGGCAACAGGGAAAAGGGATAAGTGTGTCTGTCTGGGACAATGAAGGTTGGCATTGGTCCAGCTTGAGGGCCCAATGTTCTGACAGCTGTTCAACAGTCCTGCCTTTTCATACTGTCTCTGAAATGGATGATTTCTTCAGTTTTAAAGATGACACAGATGTCTTGCTGTGCTGCACACACAGCTGGACTTGGCTTTGTGCCCTGTGCACAACTATTGCCACATTATGTAAGCCCCCATCTATTAGATGCGTGTAGCAGTATCAAAGAATACGAAGGTCACCACTGCAATCATATTTTTGAATGAGAGCATAGTTTCCATGAGCAACCAAACAGACTGATCTGAAACAATGTGTCCCAAGCTAGGGCAAAAGATCAAATAAACAGATTTCTTTTGTTGAATAATTACAGCCCTACACCCTTTTTCATAATGGAACAGGATATCAGGTATTTATAACAGGGAAGGGTTGGCATTTTTATAGAAACCATTTTGAATACGATACACCGCCCTTTTCTTATCCAGCTGCCAAAAATTCACGTCAGTCACTGATGAGAGTGGTTGAACTGGACAAAATTACTAAAGCTCCTAGCAGGTGCAGCAGCATTACCTGGCTCCTGCCTCAGGGCATTAAAAAAAACTTAGACCACCCAATAACTGGACACATGTGTGAAGAAGCAGGTTTTGATTGTATAGTCCAACCAGCCACCTTGGTCTTTTGGTCACCCTGCAGAAACCCCTGAGTGGATGTTCAAATCCTCTAGGCCAATGGTCTAGAAACCATTTTTTTTATTATCATATGCCTTTTCCAGCAAAATGCTTTTGAGCAGGCATCCCTAATATAGGTGTGTTTGTTTATTTATAAATTATGTACATGTTGATGGATTATTTTCCATCTAGTTGGTCATGATTCTTGGAAACCACATAGGCAGATATTCTCCAGGGTGATCTGCCCCAACCTTATTCTTCCTACTGTGCCCCTATTATTGCATCCTCTTTTACTGAATCTGTCCACCGCTGCTGGTTCTCATTCTGTTCTACCTTTAGCAGAGACTTCTCCCAGAGCTCATAAACCTTCTGAAGATCACTATCTTGCAGTTTCCTCCTGAGGAACAGTTGTCTGAAACACTTGTCCTCCTTATCGAGAGAGGAATTGTTGAAGAGCAGATCCATTAGCCAACACTTCACTCTGCTGTGGTCAACAGTTCCATGAAATCAGTCTACCATTTCTTTAACAGAAGTCCTTCAACCTTCCTTATTAAAACTAGTATCTGCTATTTCCCCCAGCTCTGAGGGGCAGAATCGAGATTAATAACATATAAATATTCAATTATACTCTTTGCCGGTATATTTTTCAGCACTTAAATATCCAGTTCATTTTATGAACTGTTGATAATTCTTTTATTATTTAGTTGATACATTTGGACAATAAATTTCTGAATGAGGGCGAGATTTAACTCTTTGTACTAGGGACGCGGTGGCTCAGTGGATTAGGACGCTGAGCTTGTCGATCAGAAGGTCGGCAGTTTGGTGGGTCGAATCCCGAGTGCCGCGTAACAGAGTGAGCGCCTGTTACTCGTCCCAGCTTCTGCCAACCTAGCAGTTCGAAAGCACGTAAAAATGCGAGTAGAAAAATAGGGACCACTACGGTGGGAAGGTAACAGCGTTCCGTGTGCCTTTGGCGTCTAGTCATGCCGGCCACATGACCACGGAGATGTCCTCGGACAAGCGCTGGCTCTTTGGCTTTGAAACGGAGATGAGCACCGGCCCCTAGAGTCGGAAACGACTAGCACGCATGTGCGGGGGAACCTTTACCTTTACCTTTTTACTAGCATGGTATTTGATTGATTGTCATTGTGCAATCTTACACCATCTTCCCTTACTGTTGTCTTTGCTGTTATCTCCTAAAATAAGCTGCTTCTTTTTTTAAAAGTATTCTTGTGCTTTAGGAAAGGTTTAATTCTTTAGCAACAAAGGGAACTGACTTACTCAAGGCTTTTTTAAAAAAAATAATCTCAGCAGACAATAGAAGATATTGTTTCAAGAGACAAAAGTTAATAAGAACTCTGAAAAGATAGAGCCAATCTGTCTTCTGCCACACACATAACTGCACACAGACACAATTAAATAGCCAAAGCAGTATAGCATTCAGAATTGATAAATATATAAATACATAGACAATGAATGAAAGATAAGTTAGACTATATATAGCTAGAATATATGATAGCTAGCTAGCAAGCAGATAGATAGATGATAGGTAGACAGAGAGATAGATACGCACACACACACACAAAAACACACACACACAGTACACAGACAGATAGCATATATATGCACATGTGTATATGTCAGAAGGACATAATCCAAATTAGTTGGTATAACATAATAAGTATATTCAACCAGGTGCCCATTAGTGTAGCCTAGGAGATATTCCCCTACTGTATTGTTCCCTTTTCTTCCTAACTATGGCACAAATACCCAGGTAGAACTTTCATTCTTGTACAGTTTTAGCTCAAGTAGTTCTTAGCTGTATTATTGTCTGTTAGGGTTTTTCCCCATAACTCCAACAGCATGTTAAATCTGTTAGGCTTGGATTCCATAAATTCTATTGACTTTGTCACTGACATTGACTGGGAACAAAAGCAGGACATTGATCAGAAGTGTGGGCATCAAATTGCATGCCCAATCAGATTTCCTCTGACTCAGAGTTCTATGTGATTCTATTGCTCAACTTTCCGGGTTCCTCCTATAATAGGGGAATTTCAGTAGGAACAAATCTGAGGGCCACTTCTGAGGGCCATTTGCTATGAATTAGAAGGAAAACCAACAGATAATATCGGGGAAAACCTGCCGTGAAATTGCATCATACCTCATGCTCTTTATAGAAGGCAGAATGACAGGATAACAGAGTTGGAAAGTCCCTTGGGGGCTTTCTAGTTCAACCCCCTGCTCAAGCAGGAGACCCCATACCATTCCAGACAAGTGGCTGTCCAGTCTCTTTTTGAAAGCCTCCAGTGTTGGAGCACTCACAACTTCTGAAGGTGAGCCATTCCACTGGTTAATTATTCTCACTGTCAGGAAATGTTTTAAGCCTAAAGATTTTATCATTTTTTATCGTGAAACTAACTTGCTAATCTACCATTTTGTTGCAAATTATCTTTAAATGAAAATTTTAGCTCATTCTAGGTTTGGTCACCATCAATAAATAAACTTACAATGGTTGGGATCTAGAGGACAATAGAGTATAAAAATTCCATAAATAGCCTATCTTCACCACTGAGTCTTCGGAGAAGGGCGGGATATAAATGGAATTAAAATAAATAATAAATAATGCATACTCTTCCCTCAGATATTAGACTTCTCTTGCTTCAGAATTTGACTGGTTTGTTCCTTATATGGAAGGCAACAGTGGTGGGATTCAGCCAGTTCACATCACTTCGGCAGAACCGGTAGCTAATTTTTTTGTTGCCCAGGCCTAGAATGCACTTCCAGAAGTGGCATCCACACAGAGAACTGGTTGTTCACATATTTGAATCCCACCACTGGAAAGCATGGTATCTATTGCACCCAGGAGCTATCAACTAATGCCAGTTCTGCTATCCCTGTGTCTGCTTCCACAAGTTGGAAAACTGCTGTGAGTAGGGGAGGGCATAGGGAGGCTTCTATTCCTGCCCTCTACTCCATTTTAAAAGATTATTTGGGACCTTTTCAGGTTTTTATTGTAGCATTATATAATCAGGAAAGGAGTGGCTCATTTGCATTTGTTTTAATGGCAGAAAAACATATACTTGTGTATTTCTCCCCATCTGAGAAAAACATCTTGTAGGAAGTGGAAGCTATATAGATTACACAGTGTGATTGGTCGTGCTTTTCATATTGCTTCACATTCTGCTTCTTGATAGAATTCTTATCTTCCACATATGTTTCCTTCTGGCTTAGAGTTCATTAATTTCTTTTTATTTCTGACAACTTCAGCGTAGTTTTTCACACCCTCAAAGCTGCTATAAAACTTTCTTTCGTTTCATATTTCCAGTCATTTCTATAAAGATTTTTTTAAAAAAATAGAAACGATCAGGTGATGGTATGTGCTCCTTCTCCACTCTGATCGACCAGGCATGGATGAGGCAGGGGGGAAGGGCACCACAACGTGCGTGCACACCTATGTGCGAGGAACAACCAGAGAAGACAGGATCGACAGGAATGAACAGCAGAAAGCAGGAACGACAAGTGGATACACCACAGAGGGAAGAGGGGAGTGGCAATCGAAGGGCACACACAATGCCAGATCAAGATACGCAGGCCATAATGACTCCGGGAGGGGGGCGTTTGGAAGATGGATCAGCAATAACATCGTATGGCCGGACACAAGAAAGACGGGTGGAGAAGATAGATATGCCAGGAGAGGGGGCACAGCAAGGAAAGGCAGGATTGGCAGGAGTAGGAAGGGCAAAGAAAGGAACAACAGGAGGAAAGAACGTAGCAAGACTGGAATACACACAAGGAGATGGGGGACAACTATAGCAATTATGGTTAGCTAGGACGGGCGGCCCCATTACACGATCAATGGGTAGAGCACTGAGCCAACAGGGTTTATAAACAAACTCCCCACCCCAAACACTCTCTCTGATGACGCTGGACCAGTGAAAGCTAAGGTTATTTTAGGTTTGTAAATAGTTGCTTTTATTGTTTTATTACTTTAACAATAAACAGCTGTTTTGTATTCATCCCGGAGTTTGAGGATTTTATACTACTGTACACACACACACACACACACACACACACACACAAACACGTTAGAAAGAAAAGAATCGAGCACCAGGATAGAAAAATAAACAAACTGTTTAATATGCAAAACACTTAGCTTTCATTGGCGAAACTGCCGACATCTTTATAAGGAGCCTTGGTGGAGCAGCGGGCTAATGCCTCCTTAAGTAACACCAGCTGCCTGCAATTAGTGCAGGTTCGCATCCCACCAGGCTCAAGGTTGACTCAGCCTTCCATCCTTCCGAGGTAGGTAAAATGAGGACCCAGATTGTTGGGGGCAATAAGCTGACTTTGTAATAATGCCGCTTGGGGTGTGTGTGAAAGCCCTAATAAGCAGGCATATACATAGAATGAAGGCTACTGCTAAGCTTGTAAGCCACCCTGAGTCTTCGGAGAAGGGCGGGATATAAATGGGATTAAAATAATAAAAATAATAAATAATATATATAAAGAGGGAGGGAGGGAGGGAGGGAGAGAGAGAGAGAGAGAAAAAAAATAGAGAGTCATGTCTCCTGGAATTATGTAATCACTGTGATTAAGAAAAGTAATACTTAGGACTCACCCAATTTTAAAACAAACAAAAAATAATCATCATAAACGTATAATGTATTATGAATAATAAGTATGCATAACCAGAGAATTCTTTAAATTCTTTTCTTTTTCTCCAGCATGGAACCTGAAGTATGATACAATCTGTGCCATGCAGTCCTGCCTGACATTATTCCCTACAGTTCTCTTTTAATTTAATGAAATATCATTTTCTTTCAAAATGATTTCAAGAGGAAAAAAGTGACTTTTCACAAAATTCTTTTGAGTGGAAATACCCCGAGTTCTAGTCCTACCTCAGGCAAAAAAGGAAGCTGGGTGATCTTGAGTCAGTCACTTTGTTTTAGCCCAATATGGTAAATTTCCCTAGGGAATGAAATAGACTGGGGTCACAATGGATACATCTACAACACGCTTTAATGTGAAAGTCTTTCTTTTGGGGTGGTGAACATTTCTTTGGATTGGGTAAAGAACACACCAGTCAGAAAAAAAATCTGACAAGAGTCAGATTCTTAAAATAAAACCTTTGAAATTCACTTCTCCTTGGAGGTCCTGAATTCACTTAGGCCAGAGGCTATCCATGAATCATTCTTAACTTGATGTGGTTTTTCCTCAGTTTGTTTGTCTTGCTAAATCAGAGAATGTGAACACTCCACCAGTGGTCTTTTTTTGTCTGTAAGCATTTCAGTACAATATTGTGTAGTTTAGAAGAAAGATCTCATCAGTGACACTCTTCTGCCGGCATCAACTTCCCTCCGCCCTGTGCGCTCCCACAGAGAGGGCCTCCTCAGGGTGCCACCGATCAGAGAATGTCGATTGGTGGCCCCCAGGGGGAGGTCCTTCTCTGTGGGTGCCCCGGAGCTATGGAATCGGCTGCCGGTTGAGCTCCGGATGGCGCCCGACCTTCGCTCCTTCAGTCCCAATCTGAAGACACTCTTATTTGAACAAGCCGGCCTGGCCTGATGGGGGATGGGTTGGGTTTTATGGTCATTTTTAATATTTGTATTTACTGTTTTTAGTCGGGCATATGTTTAATCTTCTTTTAACTTTTGTATTTTTGTATTTTTTATAGATTTGCCCTGTTCACCGCCCTGAGTCCTTCGGGAGAAGGGCAGTATATAAATAAAATTATTATTATTATTATTATTCTAAAAATGTATCTTTCTCTAAAAATTTATCTGCAATTTCTAAAGGCCCATTATAGAATTTGTAGATCAGGTTAGTTGCTTTGCTAAGAAGACATGACTTCGTAAAATGGTATTTAGTGAGCTCTCTTAAATTAAATGGACACATTGAGAACAGCATGCAACTAGCACGATAAACTTAAGTGAAAGAACTATCTTAAGTGCAGATCCTCAAGTAGAGTTCATCATGCTTTAACTTGGTCATTTTCTTTGTTTTCACTGCCTCCTGGTTTTCCTGCTGTGTTTTGCTGATTGCTCATCTCATTCCCTACTCTGCAAAGCTTCCCATGCCTTCTTCAGTTACAATTGAGAAACCTGGATTTGTTCTTTTTAGAGAGTCTCCTTATCCATTTATCCATTCTTCCAGCTCTTTGATATTTGTATATTCATAATAATAACAAAAGACAATGAATTGGGTGAAGATCAGCATCATTCAGAGGGTCCACCATATCTCATTTCCTCCTCCTTTCAGGCGCATCTTTTGTTAACTCATTGCGCTCGCTAGGCATTTTCCTGTTTCTGTTTTCTTATGTAAGAATTCTTCAGAAACCTAGTCTAAACATGCATCTCCATTGTCTAAATATGCAGTAATATCAGTTCGGAATCTCTGTTTATGTAGATCAGGAGTGTCAAACTGCTGACCTGCGTGCCGGTTGCATCATACAGAGGCTGTGCCCACCCCAGCTCCGGCAATGCAAAAAAAAAAGTCGCAATGCATCACGACACGTCATGTGACGTGACGAGTTTGACACCCGTGATGTAGGTGGTAATTTACTTCAATAAGAATTTTTTAAAAATACTCATAGGGTTGTTTAAACCCTGAAACCTGAAAGTTCTCACTAAGCTGCACCTGGAGCTGCTATCTTCTCATTCTCCTGCGGACCTTCTCCCAGAGCCATGGTGACCATACAATGGCTTTATATTACCTGAATACAAACATGTAATATGTCATCATTATACTCCAAGCTTTTGAAACAGCAACCCAAGAAGTGGAGGATGAGCCAAGGAAGCATCCTACTGTGACATTTTTATTTATTAATATTTCTAGGGGTGCTTTCATAAAACCACTCTTCCAAGGCAGTGTAGGTACAATGTAAAACATGAAGCATGGCATAATGATAGTAGAACAGCACCATCTACAATAGCAATGGAGAAATAATTAACTCTCAAGTTTGTGGGTATAAAAATATTCTGCAAATGAGGTGCCACTGCTAAGAAGGACCTCTTTTTAGCAGCCCTTCCAGGTGACATCATCCAAAGGAGGTCTCCTACTAAATCAGAGTAACAGGAGGTTCTTTATGTTCCCCATCGTAGATCTGCATTTAGTAGAAAAGAATAGAAAGCTGATTATTATTATTATTATTATTATTATTATTATTATTATTATTATTATTATTATTATTTTTGATCATCCTAGCTCAATATTATTCATTATACCCCTGGACTGAAGGGGTTTTAGCTTTTTAAATATTGTTTTAATTGTTGGGCTTAATTAATTTAATCTATTTTAATTTTATATTATCTTTATATTGGATTTTATGCTGCCCTGTAAACCGCCCTGAGTCCTTCAGGAATAGGGCGGTATAAAAATCTAATAAAATAAAATAAAATAAAATAAAATAAATATTATTGTTGGCAGCAAAACATTCTTACAAACTTCTGCCAGATCCTTTTTTCACTGGACATAAAACAGGGACCTTTTGTAAGCAAAAGAAGTGATCTTAGCTAAGTTTGATTCCCTCCCCCAGGAAAGGAAGAGGAAGAGGAATAAAAGGTTGAAATGGGAATTAAAAAAAAATTAAAAAAGTAATCCCCCCAAAATACGGCATTTAGGTTTAAGAAAGTTACTTTCTGCAGACACTAGTTTTTCATGAGAAAGAGCGTAATTCTCCGAATTACAAACCTTTGATATGAGACAGTTATATGCAGTAACAGACATACTGAAGAAAAGTCCAAATGCTGAAATAAAGTTTGGGAATGGAAATCCACAGGCATACTGCAAAATGGGTTTTCCCAAAAGGCAAAGACAATGGCAGTTGCTTTCAGCTTCTACATATATGACTAAAAGCAACAAAATTACATTTTGCTACACCAGCATGGAAAATACACTGCCACTTAGTTAGGAGGTTGGACTGCTGGAACTGGGGCATTGGGAGAAGTTTCTGAGGGCAATTTCATACGATGATTTGTATGAGAACTAGCTGTGATAGCATCAAGTAACCATTCCTCTTTAAAGACCTGAGGCCCAGGTGAAGTGGTAGAGATAAGAGTCAGACTGGGCACAATGCTCCACATGCAGATAGATTTCCACTAATCCAGAAATAAATTAGCTCAGTTTGAGTCCATATTTCGATGTCTGGCAACACTTTCAAATTACTGCAGAATCCTCATAAGCTGACATGTGAGAGGGACAGGCCTATTAGCCTATTAGACATACAGAAACCTGGAACTCTGGTGACAACAATATAATCAACATCAACCTGAACATTTCATTGGGTGCAAGGATTGGGGCTGTAAAGAAGACTTTCCCTTTGGTGAAAATTCAATTCAACTGCATTGTACTTCCTCCGATGATTCAGAAAAACTGTGTGGGCAGCATAGAACACAATGTACTCATAGGCTCATAAAGAAAACCAGAGACTTTCCTTCACAGCAATTTAACGCACCATAGAGATGTTGTTTTAAATTGCTAGGGCAGAGAAGCTAGTGCAGAGAGATGCATATGACTAAAGCTTATGCATGTTTAATCAGAAGTGGGCCTGTTGTACTTCAGTTGCTCTTATTCTTAGTCATTATATTTTGGAATGTAGCTGGCAATGCTGGAAGCTGTAGCCCTAACATCGCTGGAATAGATCAGCTGAGGGAGACTTGTAGAGAAGATCCGGCTGGATTAAGCTCCCAGATACAACTCCATTTTGCATTTATTTGTTTCAGCTAGATGGGTGTTAACTTCACCATTATTTGCCAGTCTCTTGGCTTCATCTAGCACCTTGCAGAATGGTACTGTTTACAAGACATTCCTCTGGGGCTTATTGCATTAACAATGTTGCAGGGTTTTATTAACACTTTTAAAACCCTGCTAATCTCTCTTGTTGTGACGTAGTGATGTACAAGAGTTAGGGGGATTCAGTTGTCTGCAAAACTGTACTACTACTTTCCCAAAGGAATATACTTGCTGCTAGGAATATGTAAACCGAAAGGAATTGATTGTAGGCATCATTCATACTGCTAAGCTTGTAAGCCGCCCTGAGTCTTCGGAGAAGGGCGGGATATAAATGGAATTAAAATAAATTAAAATAAAAAATAAATAAATAATTCATGCCAACAGATGGATACTCTGCTGTTTATGAACTGTGCTTGTTAAAAATAAACCAAACAATTGGAAAGTATTAGTCCATAAAGGTTTTTTTAATATTGTTTTAAGTGTGCATGAATATGTAGATAAATATGTAAGTATCATTAGTTTGGGCTGGCCATAACTAAGAAATGAAAATACACATTTACACATTACAATTTGGGAGTGTGGGGAAAGAGACAAAGAACACATATGTGTTTTGCCAGTGATAGAAGACTGGAAGAGAAACTAGTTAAGCAGTTGTAAGAAACTGTAACACATTTTTATGGAGTCTCACAGGCCGCTAAGGTTTGAATGTGAAGAATGTCTCTAATTAGCACTCAGAAAATTTTCTAGAGCAGGGGTCTTCAAACTTGGCCTTTTTATGCTTTGTGGACTTCAACTGCCAGAATTCCTCAGCCAGCCTTGCTGAGGAATTCTGGGAGTTGAAGTCCACAAGTCATAAAAGGGCCAAGTTTGAAGACCCCTGTTCTAGAATATAGAACAGAACAGACACTGGAGACAAAAGATAGTTGATTTGTATCAAATCACTGCAGAATTAGATAGTCTAGTTTCTGGGGCAAAAAAATTGTAATGAATGAGATAAATATTCTTGTATTGCAAAGAATCAACTTGAATTGAGAATTGAAATTGGACCAATATGTTTTGCTGATTGAGACAGAGAAACCAGATGTGCTTCCCTCATCCTAATTCAAATCCATTAAAGTAAATCCAGACAAAGACTGTTCAATTTAAAAACACTCAGCAGATCATTTCCCATACCTTCTACAGCAGGCATCTCCAACCTTGGCAACTTTAAGACTTGTGGACTTCAACTCCCAGAATTCCTCAGCCAGCAAAGCTGGCTGTGGAATTCTGAAAGTTGGAGTCCACAAGTCTTAAAGTTGCCAAGGTTGAGGACCGCTGTTCTACAGAACATTTAAGACAACTGTTTATTTGCTTCGTGTACAAGCTACTGAAAAATTGCTTTTTGAAGTAGTTGTTCCATTCTTCTTAATGACTGAGCTGGCTTCGGTCAGACGTCAGTGTATTGCAATCAACTGGACACACAGTCTTGGAGGAAGCCAAGACAAAGTCAAGTCACTCCACCCATGCAGTACAGGGAGTATCCGTAATTTTAAAATGATTCTGGAGGTCAGAAAATGTTATCAGAAATCATCTTTTTCAAAAGATAATAAGTTATAAGGACATGGTATCTCATTTAAAAAATGGAGCCCATAATGCAATAAAAGGCCATTTTCACTTTTTTAAAAAAAAATTACCAGACTATCACAAACAATTCTGAGGGCCAGGAAAGCTATGTCTGTGGTTCAGCAACATCTTTTAATCATTAAACAACAAGAACTACCCATCATGGAAACACTGTCATTAAGCTCCACTGATGTCATTGAGACACATCCTCCTGCAACATTTGTGTTGCAGATGTTGACATGAAGAGTTTACGGGCATCATGATAAACTTACATGATAGACACCCTGAAGAGTTGAGTGACATGGGAATGATGTGGAGAGTTGGAAGGGCTTAGGGTTTATACAAATAAGGCATACTCCTTTTTGAATAAGACTTTAGAAATGTAATAGTCCTTTTTGTCATTTGTGGCAATGAAAATATAAGCTTCTCCAAGCTGAAATGTGTATTAAGAAAGCCTTTCCAGATTTGGGATTAGCCATTTCATGCATATGGGATTAAATTAGCAAGCAGAGAATTTGCAGCTTTAAATTTACCCTGTGGTACAATCCACTTGATAGCCTCAGAGGCATCTCACTTCTCAGTCTTGCTGAGACTTGAAATAAGTATTTTAATTTTAATTGATTATCCTTCTCTGCAATTGCTTTTCTATATGCCATACTATTGCTTATTTGCCTGTTGTTATATTTCATATGCTATAGCAATATATTTTTTATTCTTATGTCTCTTACGTATGACATTTTATAACTATTCTAACATGCTGTCAACAATTTAAATACCTAGAACATTCATGTCCTTGGCAGAGGATGCAGATTTAAAGATGTGTAATGTTGCTTCCTTATTCCCCCCCCCCCCCGCCTTCCACAGTAAAGTGCAGGGTCAACTTATTAGAATAATAGTTATAGCTTTGACATACGCCCTAGATCAGAGCTGCTATATTACATTTCAAGGAATGTGTCTGCAGGATCTTCCTAATTTGAATGATACCAGATCTTGTAGACTTATCAGTTGTAAAGCAATTATTTCTGTATTTAAGTTCTTCTGTTCATATATAGCTGTCTTTGACCAACATTCTATATAAATCCCAAGTGAGTTAGAGACTCTTGTCCTGGCTTATCTGGGTGCCAGAGATCAAGGACTGTCTGTACCTGCAAGCTTTAGAAAATAAGACTGTTGATCTCTCCAACTATTGGTGCTTAACTGGGCGAGTTTTAATAAAGGAGATATTTTAGCTCAGGGTTGAAATGAGGGGTCCTTGGCGCTCTCTGAGCTTGGTTGTTTTCTTGCAGATGTTTCATTACCCAAATTAGGTAACATCGCCAGTGCTATTGAAGTTACCTAGTTTGGGTAATGAAACATCTGCAAGAAAACAACCAAGCTCATAGAGCACCAAGGACCCTTCGCGGGTGAGTTTTCCATGACAGACTCTGTTTCTCTTCTATAACGTGAATACCGGTAGGAATATAAACAGTTGCTTTATTGTCAGGCCAGTAATCCATCTTATGCTTCTTTTCTGTCTAATTCAATATTAACTGTACTGGCTAGTAATATCACTACATGGTTTTAGACAGAAGATTTTCCCGGTCCTCCTTGGGAATGCCACGGTTGAGTCTCAGATCTTTGATAAACAAGCACCTGTTCTATTCTGCACAATAATCACAGTAAAGCTCACAAGATTGTTGTGAAGTTTTCTGAGAAATAGTGTGCGCATGGGTCCTGTAAAATAATTACAGTACTTTACTGATCTGCAGTATTTGCTTTCTTCTATAAAATAGGCCACTGGGATTATATACCAATTTGATTTCATAAAAAGGAAACTGATTTATTAGCATCAAATACATTCCAAATTGGCTCACCCCATTTATAGTTTAAGAATACAGGAATGCTTCCAAAAAGTCAGTGTACAACATATATCTAAATGTCTTAATATCTCATACAATATTTCAGAATACTATGACTCAGAATTAGCAAAGACATATTAGTCAGGCTACGCGCAAATGCCAAAACTAGTAACAGCTTCTTATTTTGTTTTGCTCTGGGGTTTTTTTTTTTAATAGAGGGGGAAAACTAGAACCTCAGTTGAAGTTTACAATTTTATTTTTTCTGGCATTGTCAAACACTGTCCTGGGGATATGACAAGTCAAAGAGTGGAGTTTCTTTGAAAACACACTTCAATAACAAAAGGTTAAAGTAGTTCTCTAGCAAGAAAACAAATGCCACAACCATTTAAAAGAAAACTGTTTTTTTAAAGATTTTGTATAACTCAGATGTATGCACTTAAAATGTGTATTTATACTTATCTGATAAACAGCTTTTAAAAATAGTTTTCATGATTATTTTTTCTTTGAACATTGGGTCCAATACTACAAAATATATAGCTTTTTTGGGGTGGGGAGAGTATTTGGTGGTTGTTGTTAAATATGATAGAAATAATGAATTTCTCAAAAGACTGGAGGTTTATACAGCTGTCTTAGTTATGAAGAAACCAAGAGACTTCTCTCTGTGTGTGTGTCCTCTCTTTGACTTTATAATAAGCTCTCTGATGTTCTGCAGGTTTCCCATATCTCAATTATCTGTCAAAGGAAGGTGCCCTGAATTATTATTTTTTTAAAATTCCATTTATATCCCGCCCTTCTCCGAAGACTCAGGGCGGCTTACAAGCTTAGCAGTAGCCTTCATTCTATGTATATGCCTGCTTATTAGGGCTTTCACATACACACCCAAGCGGCATTATTACAAAGTCAGCTTAATTGCCCCCAACAATCTGGGTCCTCATTTTACCTACCTCGGAAGGATGGAAGGCTGAGTCAACCTTGAGCCTGGTGGGATGCGAACCTGCACTAATTGCAGGCAGCTGGTGTTACTTAAGGAGGCATTAGCCCACTGCTCCACCAAGGCTCTTCCGTGCAACATATTTTTTTTTTAAAAAATTGGGAAATCGAGGGAGGGTATAGAGACAAATTTCTACAGCAGCAGCTTAGGGTACCTCAGGATACCAAAGTAAGTTAACAAAGTATTGTCTGAAGAATATGAAAAGAAATTCAAAATAAATTGAATAATAGGCTGGAAAAACAAATACTTTTTGTAAGAGAAGTAAACTGAAACAAACATAAATCACACGTGCGCACACCTGCTGATTTTGGCACAATATGTAACACCAGAGAGGAGCTCAGCGGGAAAGTATGTCTTATAGAAAATGAATAAGATTACTGTGTGAATTGTCTGATTTAGCCAAGGAGAAAATGTCAAACTCACTTGATGATATCTGAAAGTTTCATTTCTGCTGGACCTCCGAGATTTTCTATGAAGTTGATGATGGCTGCAGCTAGTGCTCTTTCAGATTTCAGCTAAAGCAGTAATTATAACCTGATTTATTTCAATGTGGTTTCTTCTTCCACTATAGAAATATGTTCTTCATCCACCATGAATGTATTAGCTATTTCAGACAATGATTCAAGATTCATATTATTCCCACAGTCTCTAGTTAGTATGATGTTTCTTCCCAGTTTTATGAGGATGATCTTGCCCTCCAACACATTTGAAAACAGTTTTTTGTTTTTTGTTGTAAATATAGATTTTTTTTATTATCAGTGAATAACATCATCCAGTTAATAGCAAATAAATCATATCTAAGGACTCTGCATATAAAGATGATATCAGATTAATTATGAAGGAACAGCAGGAACAATTTTGACATTTCATTGGCATCAAAACATGAACACAAACATTTATTGACCTAGTCATAAAGAAGCATCACAATTATAATTTTATGGAGTAGCCTGGGAAGTTTTGACTAGTTAAAGTGCCACAGAGAATATAAGACATTTCTGCTCTGTCAATTTTTCCCACATTTCCCACCAGAACATTTGCCAGTACCTGGAACAAAAGTCATGCAATTGTTTCCAACAAAGAACAATAGTTTCAATAGGAAAAGATGCTACAGATTTGTCTTCCTCTGAGGCTTAGAATAAAGTAGGCTGACTACCAGAAAGAGCAAAGCTTTGAGTGAAACTTGCTTAGCAATTTCCTCTCTGCAGAGAAGCCTAGGAGATGTAATTCTACGAGGAAAACAGAACAGGATTTCCAACAAAGAAGTTACAGTTTTATTTCCATGGATCCTTTGCCAGAAGCCATATCTGTTCAAGGAATCCAATAGAACAGAATATGTGTACCTCACTGTTAAACTGGGGAGGCTTTGTGGAGCAACCAAGTCTCAGAGAGCACCAAGTTCAAAGGATCTACAACTCATTTACCTTGGTGGTGGTCTTCAGTTCCGTCAACTTTAGAATTTATAGAAATAAACTTATAGCATGCCAATTTGCTCTTCAAATCAACTCTTGTGTTTTCTCTCTTTTTAAAGCCCAGTTATGTCTTTCTAGAAATGTCTGAAATGCCATGGACAACAGTTCTAACCAGCCTGGCCAATGGTGAGGAGTTCTGGAAACAGAAGTGAAGTTGAAGAATCACAGTGTTACTTTAAGTTAGCAAGTATCATGTTGGCGTTCTTAGCAGAATAGAGGGGAGGGAAGAATGATGGCTTCTTTTTTTGCATTTCTGACACAATTGCGTGCATATACAGAGTGTGGCTTAATGGAGAGTTGAGAAGTTTGCTTCACATCACTCAGAGGGAAATGCAATTATTTCTATCATGGCTTCCAAAATACCATCAATACATAATAAACACTTTTATAATATTGATAGAGTTATCCTATGTCTCAGGAAGGAACAGTACCTGGCTGATCTTGACAAACCATGGATAATTAGTTAGTAGTTTGACAGATCACTAGAAAACCCTAGGACTGTAGGATACAATGGGAAATTGCATAAAATCTGGAAGGCGGCACTTCTGCCACAAACCTATGATTGTACCCAACTAGTCACCCAACATTGAATTCAAATCAAATCTAATTTGATTCTACATTTTTAGTTAGTTCATAACAAATACAATGTTAAAATGTAGTCTTAAATGATCAGCTACTACAATCAAGCACAGTTTAAAACTGAGATACTTACCACCTTCTCCCTACAATTTAAGATGCCTTGATGAACAAGGCATCAAGATATTAAAAGGAATCCAAGTGGAATCTCTTAAAGAATGTTCTATAACTGTGGTGCTACCGCCAAAAAAGACACCCATATCTAAAGGGATATTCCTTAGAGCAGAATCTTGGTAAAAGAGTTACCTTGGTGGGTAAGGATGCCTTGGTGGAGCAGTGGGCTAATGCCTCCTTAAGTAACACCAGCTGCCTGCAATTAGTGCAGGTTCGCATCCCACCAGGCTCAAGGTTGACTCAGCCTTCCATCCTTCCGAGGTAGGTAAAATGAGGACCCAGATTGTTGGGGGCAATTAAGCTGACTTTGTAATAATGCCGCTTTGGGGGGGGAGAAAGCCCTAATAAGCAGGCATATACATAGAATGAAGCCTATTGCTAAGCACATTTAATTTGTGCTTAGATTGTAAGCCGCCCTGAGTCTTCAGAGAAGGGCAGGATATAAATGAGATTAAAATAAAAAATAAATAAATAAATATTAGAGATGGTGATATTCAGGAACCTTATGCTACCCTTTTATTTGGAATTTAAATATTAAAACAACACTTTACACTGGTTTTATAGGGTTTATACTAGAATGCTGTATCAATTGGATTATGAATCATCTACTGTCAAAACATGAATGAAATATTCTGGAAAGGACTTCTGGTTTTGCGCAGTAGCACAGCAGCTAAGGGATCGCGGGGCTCTGCTCCCTACGGCTGATTTTTGTCTGCTAGGGGACCCTAAATGGGCCTGAAGTTGCCCCGTATAGGCAACACAGAAGGGGGGAAGTACTGCCGATTGTGGAGAGATGGCGGTCGGTCTGATCAGTTTGGGAAAAGCCCTCCAGAAACTGGCAGGAGAAAAGGCTAGCTCAACTTCCAAGTCTACCCCAAGCTACAAGCAACCGAAGTCCAAAAGTACTCCTTCAAGCTGACTGTAAACAATGTGTTTGGAACTGGATAAGAACAGCGATGTTCTCTCTTCTATTTGGAATCTGATTTCCTGTAAAAAACAACAACCAAGAAGCAAAAAGCCTCCGAAAGTGAGAAGGCCCCACTCTCCTGCAGACAGAAGCAGCAAATTAAACCTTTCAGGGGGAACATAAATATATTGAAGTAAAAAAAAATGGTGGAATCTTTTAAGATTTCCCTTTTATATCATCAAAACAGAAGTAAATAAGTGTTTATTACTGGGAAGAACTAGTGCTGACATATAGTGGTAGATGAAGATATTACAACAGCTGCTCTACTACAGAGACTGGTGAGGCCCAGAAAAAGATAAAATTGATTTTGGTGACCTTAAATGTTTTAATAACAAAGAACAGATGTGACAAAAAAAGAAACATAAACTCTATAAAAAAGAAAAGAATTGACCTTTCTGGATTACAAATACTAACTCAACTGTGACTCTAAAGCCATCTGCAGAGAAAGAAAAACCCTGATTTTTGACTATCATGGAAAACCAGAGATCTGCAGAAAGGAGATCTATGCTATGTTGCAACTAATCCAAACAACAATAATCTCAAACCACAAGGAAATTAAACATAACCTTGAAAACATAAATGAACATATCTCCAATTTAACTTCACAACATAAAAATTCTCAGAAAATAAAATAGAGTGAGCAGAGAAAACAGACAACTGATTACGAGACAGAGAGAGATTACAAGATGAAATTTAACAATACTAGGAAATATGACTTAACCCAGATGGAAAAAAATTTACAGGGAACTCCGGACATCGAAAAGACATTGAAAAGACAAACTACACTTTAAGATTACAAAATAAGTTTGAGGACAAGAAAAATGGTTTGGTAAAATGGATTTTGCCAGAAGAACTATGAGATCTTGAAAGACAAAAAATAGTAAATAAAATCAAGAAAGACAAAAAGAAAAAGATTTTCAATGAATATGAAAGGGCGAAACCTTCCTATAAAAACATCTTACCTGTTTTGCCTTTTATACCTGCAACAACATTTATAAGATTATGGGAAGACTCTTTGACTCATTGAAGCATATTGAACAGGGAAGATGTTGGGCAAAAAAAAAAAAAGAAAAAAGAAAAAAGGCTAAATTGAGAATCAAGAAATTAGATGATGGGAATTACCAGAGGGAGTATTTAAAAATTAAACATTTGTTTGAATATGGTTAAAGAAATAGAAAGATTTTGAATATAAATGAAGATTAGTTTAAGAGGGATGAGCCCCTAAAGATTCAAGGTGTTGGTAATGACTTACAAAGCCCTACATGGCATGGGTCCGGATTACCTACGGCAACACCTGCGGCCGGCGTCAACTTCCCTCCATCCAGTGCGCTCTCACAGAGAGGGCCTCCTCAGTGTGCCTCAGATCAAAGAATGCTGATTGGTGGCCCCCAGGGGGAGGGCGTTCTCTGTGGGCACGTCAGACCTGTGGAACCGCTTGCCGGTTGAGCTCCGGATGGCCCCCGACCTTCGCTCCTTCCGGCGTGATCTAAAAACTTATTTATTCGAGCAATCTGACCTGGTTTGATGGGTTAGGGTTGGGGTTTTAATATGTCTTTTAATTACTGTTTTATATTCAGGCATAATATTTAATTGTTTTTTAACTTTTGTATTTCGTTTTTATATTTATTGCCCTGTACCGCGCCCTGAGTCCTTCGGGAGAAGGGCGGTATAAAAATTTAATAAATAAATAAATAAATAAAGTAATATAGTTTGCCTTATTTCCTTTTTCTTTTATGTTCGTTTGTTTTTTGACATGAGAAATAAAAATGTTGGGATAGTTTTTGTTTTTTTTTCTTTTTGCTCTTATTTCCTTTTAAGATATGAGAAATGTAAAAATGTGATGGCTTGTACGAGAAAAAAGATTTAAATACTTAAGAGTAACTAATTTTGAGAAAATCTTAACCAGTAAGAATGTTTTGAATACTGGGGGAATGTAAACAGGATTTATGATGAGGCAATCAAGATGATCAATGTATAAGAAGCTTCATACTGATGTAATTATTATTTGCAGAAACATGAGAAAAATGTTTATATTAATTGTCATTTATTTAAATAAGAACTCTATTAATTTAAGATTGGCTAAAGCGAATATTATTGGAAGAGGAAATCAAGTAGTTATTATATGGACTATAGAATTATAGAAATTAATTATTGTTTTTTAAATACTAATCCAGACAACATGATGTTTACCAAATATTAAGGTGTATGTTAAAAATCAGTAAAACATATTTTTTTTAAAAAAGAAATATTCTGTAAACATTAAACTAATAATTTTTCTTATGTAGTGTTGCTTCCAAGTAGAACTGCTTAAATGGCATGCATATGTGTGTATAAACGTGTGTGTTGAAGTTGAGAGCATTATAGATGTACGTATAGATATGTAGCTATAACTTAAGTTTTAATTTAAAGGGCTGGACGCCCCTCCAATTCTAAAAAAGGGTACTTTGGAGTCCATCATACTACAAACATGTCTACAAACAAACAAAAAACTGGTAGTACCAGGAACTTCTTTAGCAGCAAAACTGAATTCATGAGGAGAGCTGATGACTAATAAAATAACTCTTCCATGCAACATCATATCTATCACAGAAAAGCATTGCACTAAAATATATGATTTCTGCATAGAATGCCCTGTCATCTTCAACAAACACATATGCACACTATTTAAACAGTTCTACTTGGAAGCAACACAAAAGAAAAAAGCAAATTATTAGTTTAATGTTTCCAGAATATTTCTTTCATATTTTGACAGCAGATGATTCACAATCCAATTGATACAGCGTTCTAGTTTAAACCCTATAAAAATACATCATCTGCACTTGCTTGGCTACACAGATTTGTTTCCAAGCATGAAGTTAAAAATCCAAGTATAAAAATTAAAGGCAAAGCACGTAGGCGGGTTAAGAACAGATCTTTCTTCACTTGATATCTCCACAAGTCTAAATTTGCTTCCAGAAGAGATGCTGCTAATAATGTCACTGCTTGCCTTGAATCAATCATACGTTTTTTTCTCTCTTTGGAAATTGGGACTTTCTGGGTTTCTGGGTGGGCACTGAGGATTAAATTCTTTACAACCCAGATCATAACTCCAGTGCGAAACCTAGTTTTTAGTACAGGCATATTGTGCATGTGAGAATCAGTCATAAGCTAGCCATTACTGTTTCACTCTTCTTTTGTTACTTTCTAATTTTCTTGCATCTTGGTCTTCTCTGATGTAATTCAGAGAAATTGGCCGCTTGGTCAGCAGCAATATCCAGCTGGTTTCTCAGTAAAAATTCTGATTGGAAAAACAATGGGCAAAAGCATAGGAAATCTTGATTTTTTCTTCATTGTTACAATTCTATTTAGAACAGCAGTTGGACTATCTGACTCGATGTATTTTCAGATCTGGTTTGTATGCATGTTTCATGTTCCTACAACTGAAGTATGACCAAGCAAAATTTCAATTATATTAAGATTTCTTTATCGAGGAACCCTTAAATCTGTGTTTTTGCCATTCAAGATATTTTGCATTTATTTATTTATTTATATCCTACCTTTATTGTTTTTATAAACAACTCAAAGCGGCCCCATTTGCATTCTTTTACAGACGTTGAGGCCATTTTGAGGGGTTGTCTGTTTTTCTCAGGGTCACCTGAGTAGCGCAAACAGGTGTGGAGCCTTCTTGGAACAGCTGAAAGGACTGTGTTGTGGAGCTGTGCTTTCTGCAGGATCTTTTCTGCCCTGTGTCCCTTCACTGTTGAAGGGCATAAAACATCCTGCAGAAAGCACAGCTTCACAACCTAGTCCTTTCAGCATTTCCAAGAAAGCTCCATGTCCATTTGCACTACTCAGGTAACCCTGAGGACACAGACAAACCCCCAAGTGGCCTCAACAACTCTCTAAAAGGATGCAAATGACAAACTGTCTGCAAGAATATAAATCCTGCCATTCCCCATCATCCGGTCCGAACTGAAGAAGCTTCTTGGATGAGAAGCGAAACGTCTTCAAAGAAAAACAAGAAAGTCCAGTTGCCTCTTGAAAAAGCACCTTTGGGACAACCATGATCTGGATGACTGAAAATCTCCACAGACAAACTCAAAGTGGTGAACATATCTAACGCTCCTTCTTCCTCTTATTTTCTCAACAACAACCCTATAAAGTGAGCTGGGCTGAGAGAGTGTGACTGGCCCAAGATCACTCAGCTAGCTTTCATGGCTAAGGGCAGATTTGAACTCACAATTTTCCAATTTCTAGCTTGTTGCCCTAATCACTAGACCAAACTGGTTCTCTAGACCAAATTCTCTCTTATATTATCTCACTGAAGGCTAGAAAGCAGTACCTTTTTTCAATGCTACTTGCTCACAGAAACGAAAATTTCCTTCTTGGATCAAAACTATGTCTATCCATTGTTAAATGTCAGCTTTCTTATCCATATTGATGTGCTGGTAAGATTATACGATGCTGTATCCCTTTTGTAAACTTTATATTATTTTTCGTTTGCTAGTTTGTTTCTCTTTTTAAATATTAGTTCATTGGCTTCACTCTATTTCTTCTGTTTATGGAAGAAATTAGGATTCAGGGAAAAAACACAATGGAAGATGGCTGAATTTATTTCTTGCTAATTCATCTGAACAATTAGGGGTAGATGCGGGTGGTGGTGGTGGGGTGGTTAGTTTCCCCCCTTCTTAATCTATAGGACCACCTCATTTAAAAAAATTCTCCACAAATCTGGATGCAGCTTAAAAAAAATCATTAAAAAAACAAACTTAGATATTTGATATTATCAGTTCTTAGAAAATTAAAGAAGAAAATCTACTACATATATATATCAAGCTCTTGTGAAAATCCACTTACTAGTTAGTTTAATGTTTGCTTTTCAACAGCCAATTGAATAGCCAATGTAACCAAAGGATACTTTGTATTCATTAGCATTTTCTCATTTCCATAACTTAAAACAATAAATTGTACTTTTCTCCTTTCCATCTGGCAATTATCATACTGTTGTAAAAGAAACAACAAATTACATCCTCGTGCCAAAAACAGCACATCACTGTGAACTGCCAAAAAGGCTGACTTCCACAAAAAAACTGAATCATTCTTTTATCAGATTTGCCCTATTTTTACTTCAGGAAGCTTGCAACACATTAAACTGAGAGATTCAAAACTCTTCAGGCTGAATTCCGTCGTTCAATTACATCAAACATACAAGGGGATCTGATTTAACTGGAATAGATGGATTTTCACTATAAAATTTAGAATTTCTCTGATAGAAAAAAGGAAATGACTGTTTGAATAGGCTTCTTTTATTCACTCTGATAGTTTTCATAGAAATTCAATAGTGTGTGTGTGTGTGTGTGCGCGCGTGCGTGCGTGTTGGTGTGGTTGAAAATACATCAGTGTTGGAAATGAAAAAGAGATGCTGAGCTTGTTAAATTTTGTTCTTGGGAGTGATGTTTCTTTGAAGCTCACACTCTCTTTTCATCCAGATTGTAACCCTATAAAATCTTATCTTGCTGTACCTCTAAATGAAGAGCCTTTTATTAAAACAATGAAAAATCTCCACCATTGCTCCCACTGGGCTCTGGTTTTAATCAGAATTCAATTCATTCCAACAAGGCGTTGCTGCAGTTAACCTCTTGTGAACCTTACTATTATTGTATCTTGTGACTCCACAATTTTATCCCACCAACTTTTTGAATGTAGTTGCTGAGTACTTTTCAAAGCTGCTACTGTGTTGTATGAAATATGGGGTGGTGGTGTAATCATAGGAACTACATTTAATTTATTTTGGTTTTGATCTCACCTTAAAAACTTCATTCCTTATTTAGAATATGGCAACCAGTGCAATATTACAATTGCAAATCTGGTTCCCATCACATGAAAATAAGATTGCCTATCTCTACATATACATTTTAGGAGTTTTAAAAATGAATTTATAGTTAATATTGAGAAATCCCAAATCCAAACCTGATCTAATATCAACAGGAACATTTTGCCTCATTTTGTACAAGTGTACTGGAAAACCCTTGTTCCATGGTGCTGCCTTGAAGCATAAATGATAGGAAGACAAATGAGGGAAATTGCCCAGAACTGTAAAGAGGAAATTCCATTCATAAAAAATGTCATCTCCTACTTTTCAGCAATCCCCTCTATTTCTGTCAGTCACTTTTACCACAGCCTGCTGTACTGATCAACAGTGTTCAAAGTTTAATAGTTTGGCACTGTGGCTCAGTGCAAGGGAGAACACAAAATAAATTATCTATTTCAGCTGCATTTCTTTCAACTGCATTATGCACACATATTATCCTTTTCCCAACCCTGAATATTGTTTGAATTGCAACACTCCTAAGATGAAAATGAAACAGTCTGCACATTGATAACTACTGATGATGATGATAGTAAAACTGAGAGAAGACCAAGAAATCACCCAGATGTTGAGACTCTAGAAAGAGTGCAGAGAAGAACAACAAAGATGATCAGGGGACTGGAGGCTAAAACATATGAAGAATGGCTGCAGGTATTAGATATGTCCAGTTTAAAGAAAAGAAGGACTAGGGGTGACATGATAGCAGTGTTCCAATATCTTAGGGGCTGCCACAAAGAAGAGGGAGTCAAGCTATTCCCCAAAGCACCTGAAGGCAGGACAGGAAGCAACGGATGGAAACTAATCAAGGAGAGAAGCAACCTAGAACTAAGAAGTTTCCTGACAATTAGAACAATTAGTCAGTGGAACAACTTGCCCCCAGAAGTTATGAATGCTTCAACACTGAAAGTTTTTAAGAGGAGATTGGACATTTGTCTGAAATAGCATAGAGTTTCCTGCCTGAGCAGGGGGTTGGACTAGATGACCTCCAAGGTACCTTCCAACTCTTTTATTGTTCTTCTAGGAATATTGAGGAAATGGTGATTTTTGACATTTCATAAACTGACCTAATTTACAAAAAAACCCATGTTCATTCATTTGAAGTAATAACCTGCAATATTAAGTATTATTTTTACTAGATACTAAAAGTAAAGTGAATGCCTTTCTGCCTTGTCCTCTTGCATGTATTGTGACAAATTCTTAAAAGAACTTTGAACTACAGTCTAAAATGCCATTGTTTCAAGAGCTTTCATTTATAGTAATATGTATAAAATAATACACCATTCATACTATTTATTATTTGCATGAAGTGCAGAACAGCTACGAAAGGATTGGTTTACTCAGAGAAATTTCTTTGTCCAGCATCCTGTGGCTGCTTGAATAAGCTTTCTGAGGGAGAATATTTTTGCCATCCTGTTTCCATTCAAATGTAATGCTTTCAGACTTATGACAGTACAGCAGTAAAGATTGGGGCAATAAACACTTGACGAATCATTTTCCCTTTGTCTTCTACAAAATAAATATTCCAGCTTGCATTCATTGGTGTTCCAAATTATCTTCTCAAAGCAGTGCCTTGCTCATTAATTTTTTAAAAATATAAAGAGTCCTAGTAAGAGAGCTTAGCTGTGGTCTGTTTTGAATTGTCTTCAGATTTGTGCCCACCAAAATGACGCTTGTAATATGATATCCTAGAACACAGGTCTGCAACCCGCGGCTCCGGAGCCACATGTGGCTCTTTCAGCCGTCTCCTGCGGCTCCCAGTCCTCTGCCATGTGCAGTCCAAAAAAAAAAAAAGTGGGACTAAAAAAGTTCAACCAATCAATTCAAATATGCAGGGTAGGTGCACATCTCGCCTTAGCTCCACTCTTCAGTCAAACCCTGTTCTGCACATGCGCGCATGTACGCACATGCGCACACATTTTTTGAGGCTCCCAGTTTTTCCTTTTGTGAGGGAACCGGTTCCGAGTGGCTCTTTCACTGTTTCAGGTTGCTGACCCCTGTCCTAGAAGATTACAACCTCTTAGAAATCATTTTCTCCTACGTCATAGACAGGAAGTTATCATACCCACGGCCAAAAAGAAAAAAGCTGGAAAATAAGCACTTGGCTTTCCATGATGAAAACAGTTAAGAGCATATGGAAGGAGCCTGTATTAGAATCAAAACATCACATTTTGCTGTGCAGGTTGGGTCCAGATGTGATTCCAGATGTTAGCCCATTGGACTTAGTTTACGCAAATAACACTAGAGTCCAAATCCATTTTTTGAAAATATGATTTCTCTGACCTGCATTCTGTTAGGCAGTTTTACTTCATTTGTCTCGTTTACATTAGCTGTTACATTCTTCTTAGCCTTGGGCTGAAGATGTGGAACAATCTAACAGGGTAAGCTGGTTAGCTATTGTTGTTGGATTCTGTTTTGTTTTGTTTCTGAGCTGCAGCACATAATTATCCACTTAGTTTTGGTTTGAAGGATAAAAGCTTAACAATATTTTTTTTTCACAAAATACTTTCTTAAGAAAATATTTTGCAGCTTTTTTTTTTGCATAATCATAGCTTGGACACAATCTTGATTGCTGTCATGGTTTTCAAAACAAAGAGATTTAAGGACCTCAAATGTGCGCCATCATCAGCAATTATAGTACCCAAATAAATACAGTCCCACTGCCTATACGCAATGAAAAAGTAAAATATAATAATTTACCAATTGTCACCTAAATTTGCCCATAGGATTATTGATAATAAAGTCATCAATTTTTTCAGTATCAGTTTTAGAACATGCCCCAATAGCCTGAATCACACATAAAGGTTAAACAAGAAATGCTTAATGGCTAGATTGACAAATGAAGCTAACTTGAAATGAAATACGCTACATTATAGCCTCAGTTGGATGTGAACCAGATAAAGCAGTTAGTTCTTAAGGCATCTCAAATATTAATGAAATAGCTGCTGACTGGTTGCAAAATGATAATTAGTGTGTAACTCCGAGAAAAGTGCAAATCCACATGCTACTTGGAGAGAGAGAGATTCTGCTGCTGAATTTGACATTTTGTTCACTAGTTTCAGGCATCAGAGGAACTTCAGCTGGAGCACGCATGATCAACAACAGCAACTTGACAATTCTTGTGCTTTCAAATGAAATTACAGTCAAAATATTTTTATGAGTTTTGAAAGGTTTATTTCAACTAACGTCATGTGCTCTTGCATCTTTATTTTGCTATTCAGTATACAAGATTTATCTTCCTTTTTTAAAAAAATAATGTTTCACAAAGGCACAGCATAAAGTTCTTACCAAACATCCTTGAAAGACATTTATCTTGTTACTCTTTTGAACGGTTCTGAATTGATTAAAATACAGTAACAATGGTTTTATCCATTTGGTAAACCACTTCTGAATGTAGGCAAAGGCAAACGAATAAAATCCAGTTCTCTCAGGCAACACAAGAGTTAAACCAGTTCTTCTATCCAAACCAGAAGAGGCTTCGCTTCAGAAGGCTACAACTACAATTTTGCAGACAACTAAGATGGCCTCAGTGGGTTAGGACGCTGAGCTTGTCGATCAGAAGGTCGGCAGTTTGGCGGGTCGAATCCCGAGTGCCGCGTAACAGAGTGAGCACCTGTTACTCGTCCCAGCTTCTGCCAACCTAGCAGTTCGAAAGCACATAAAAATGCAAGTAGAAAAATAGGGACCACTACGGTGGGAAGGTAACAGCGTTCCGTGCGCCTTTGGCGTCTAGTCATGCCGGCCACATGACCACGGAGACATCCTCGGACAAGCGCTGGCTCTTCGGCTTTGAAACGGAGATGAACACCGGCCCCTAGAGTCGGAAACGACTAGCACGCATGTGCGGGGGAACCTTTACCTTCCTTGACTTCCATGTGGCTTCCATGTTTTCAGGCAAGAGTGGAGGACATTTTGCTAATGCAAAGTGCTAGCTGTAGCCTCTTAAGGATTTTATACAAGCTCCAATAGGATGGCGTCATTGGCCGTTTCATCCGTTTTCTACAAATTATACAAAGTGAGGCAAGCACACACATATACAAAAATCAAAGGACTCGCACTGGAAATCTGCCAGCACAACATCAATTTCTGCTAATTTCACTTTTTCAGCATGTCCTGAACTGGTTCTGGAAAGTTCCCCAACCATCCAGAGTAGATTTGGAGGTTGTGTGAAGGGCTGTAAAAGGGCAAATAATTTGCCCTTCTTTCCCTTTCCTCCAGTCATCAACGGAAGAAAAGAACTGCTCTTTTCTCATTAACTCTTTTTTTAAAAAAAGTCAAGGTCTAAACAACCCTACTAGTGCTTGGCTAACATCTGTATAATTGAAGCCAAAAGTTTACCTGGCTTAGGTGTCCGAATTGGGGTGCCCAGCATGATTAACATTTGGTCTTTGCTCGCCCCAGTAGGAACAACTCATTTCTAGTTAGGATGTTGAGCGAGAATGTCTCTGTATCTGTGAAGGTTATAGAGGGATAAGATCAACGTTGCCTATAAGCAGGGCTTTTTTTTCCCTCATAGAATGCTCAGAACGGAGTTCCGGCACCTTTTTTGGATGGAACCTTGTAGGGTAGGCAAGGCGGGTTGTATGACGTGTGAGTTCCGGCACCTTTTTCTTTTACAAAAAAAGCACTGCCTATAAGTGTTCCACATTCTGGCTGTGGGATCATGGAGCCCTGTGGGTATGCTACATCTGTTACTAGACCCCATCTTCTAATAGTGATTTCTCCTATCCAAGGTTCCCATTCAGGAAAAACAAATAAATTAGGGTATGAGCTTCATCATTCCTCTCTGCTCCCTAACAGGCTCAGTTATTGCACTGCCTTCTGTTGTTCTTATCAAAGTATCTGCCCAATCAGAGAAGTCTATTTGCAAATTGCCATTCTTTTTTTTTTAAAAAAAATTGGCACCTAATTTCTTTACTGAATACAAATCAACCATAAACACTGCCCCATAACACCTTCAAAACATGTCCTGCAATATATATACACACAAATATTTTTATATATGCATATGCATATATATATATGCATATATATATATATATGCATATATATATATATATATATATATATATAAATATATAATAAATGTTGGCCCTCATATTTCTAGCAAATTTGAGTCCACTTTATTTAGAATATTGCAGATTGGTTTGTATCCATCTTTGTCAGATACAGATGTTGCACAGTCAATCCGAAAAACGCTTTGCATTTAGTGATTTTTTTTCAAGATTTAGACTGTGTTGGTTGGTTGCGCTTAAGACAACAGAATATGATAAATACCGTATATACAAGTTTTGAAGCAACAAAAGGACGACCCATTCATGATACAAACTGCTGAAAAAATACAGAACTTTCTTTGATTCCCTTCATACAAAATAAATTGCCCAATTTGTCTACACAGTAGACAATTTGAAGAGGCAAAGTTTATCTATCTCCAGATATATTCATATGCCGAAAACATATATACAAGTACAGATCTAACTAGGGCATGATTGATCCCATTACATTCTCAACCAGCATCTTTCTGAATGTTTTAAATCCAGAGGTTGAAGCTTAACATTCCCATGGTTGGGTGTCACCAGCTCCTGTATACAAGCATTCACATGCGAAGATATGCTAATGCATGTGGACACAATACACAAATTGAACTCATTGCATTTTTCAAGAACAACTATTTTTCCCCAAAAGTCACTGCTGCTCAGGGAGTCATCTATTTGAAATAATATTATTGGTGAGAACTGACAATCTTCTGTAATCACCCATACAGCTTTTCAGGTTTAAAAGCAACATCTCCCATCTCGCTAAAGCTTTTGCCATTTAAATGTTCACTGGTGCAGTCATGGTTAAAGCTGAAGCTCTGGCCATCAGTGAAGGAGGAAGAAACTGTATAAGCTGACCGGAGACCATCGGAGTGGGCAAAACTATGCTCAAACTGGATCCTGTATTGATTCCAGTGCCTCCGTAGGACAGACTGGACCTGTTTTAGAAAAAAAAAGGAAAAAAAAATAACTGATAGAAATTAAAGGGGGAACTATTGGTGCTTCCTTTCTTCCTCTTCTGCTCTGGATCAACAACTGCATATTGCTGATCAAGACTCAAGTCTATTGAGCTTTTCCCCCTTTCCAGTGAGATAGAAAGAACACAGAACTGAGCAACATGAGCAACCAAGGTATATAAAGGGGAGCTTTTGCCCAGGTTCGCCTGGTGCGCCAGTTGCGACCCTACCTGGACCGAGATGCCCTACGCACAGTCACTCATGCGCTCGTGACCTCCCGTTTAGACTACTGCAATGCTCTCTACATGGGGCTGCCCTTGAGGACCATTCGGAGACTACAACTGGTGCAGAATGCGGCCGCGCGAGTTGTGATGGGGGTCTCCCGATACTCCCATGTAACACCTCTACTCTGTGAGCTGCATTGGCTTCCGGTTGCTCTCCGGGTGAGATTCAAAGTGCTGGTGATGGCCTATAAAGCCCTAAATGGCATGGGTCCGGGATATTTGAGGGAACACCTGCTGCCAGCATCAAGTTGCCTTCGTCCAGTGCGCTCGCAGAGGGAGGGTCTTCTCAGGGTGCCGCCGGTAAAAGATTGCTGGCGGATAACACCCAGGGAGAGGGCCTTTTCTGTGGGTGCACCTGCCCTCTGGAACCAGCTGCCCGTGGAGCTCAGGACTGCCCCTGACCTGCGTTCATTCCGCCGGGACCTGAAGACTTGGCTCTTTGAGCTCTCTGACCCAGGCTGAGAATTTTAACTGGGGTTTTATTTTCAGGGATAATTTAATCTTTTAATTCTCTTTTAACTTTTTATTTTATATTGATGTGATTTTAAAATGCCCTGTAAACCGCCCTGAGTCCTTCGGGAAAGGGCGGTATATAAATCTAATAAAATCTAAATCTAAAATCTAAAGGAAAGAAGAGATAAGCCAAGGTATAAGGAGAAAAACATATACAATAACCTTGCATTTCTAGAGGGCTCATTCGGTCAACTGAGTAATTTAATGCTATACAAATTGTGGACTAAGTTGTCTTTAATAGCATTAATAACTTATTAAATACTGATTGATATTTCTATTTCTACTTTCCATTTCCACAGCACCAAGAACTGAAGTCTGTAAGGTGGATTACTCTCCTTGAGAACTTCATGGCACCAAGTGTACCCCAAATACCATTAACTGAATTTCAGTTCATCCCAGCTCTTTCTGTAGTAACCCGAAGAGCCTTTGATTTAGGTGTTTACAGACACAGAAATGTGCATGCAATGACTGTCGTTTCAAATCAAAGGAAAATGCTACAAAATATTTTCCAAAATAGTAGCTGTATGAACCTGTTACAAGAACAGCAAAGAATCTTCGGGCAGCACAAAAAGATTAACACATGTATTATGGGAGAAGCTTTTTGATCAAATATAACTGTTATAATTAGCCTTGGAATTTTTGGCCTGCAAGGAAGAATCTCTGAATGAAAGAATGTTTGGGAATTCACGTATATCTCTCTCTCTGAGTAACCGTAAGGATGGAGAGATTACATATGTACATAATAATTTTTCTGTAACCCTACTGATCAATTTTACATGCTCAGCAGCATGTGAGACAGTGTAATTTTTGTTGGCTTAATCCTGCAGGATTTTTCAGTTGACAAACCTGATTTATATTTCCAACAAGATGGTGGAAAAACTGTTTCCTGAGTCGAGTTCACCTTGGTTAAAAATATGTTGGATAATACAAATGAAGCCACATAAGGTCTCAATTTGTTTACCCATTTCTTTGGGAGGATGTTCTGTTTTGCAATAGTTTCCGTTCATACAATGTGGTAAGCCACCTGTGCAGCAGGAAGTTTGATTTACTAGAGGCCTTGATGAAATGTGAATGGAATTCATCACCTCTAAGAACAGTTGTTAGCTGAAGAGAGAAACTGCAGATCTGCTTTGTTGAAGGTTAGGAGATGTTGAAGGGAATCTTGTGGCTAAAAATTATCAGCTTCTGATCAGTGTTTCCCATTCATGATAATTATTTTGGGGAACAACAATTCTCTGTTATGAATCATAAAGATTTATATTTTGAACACTAGTAAACATGTTGTAAGGGTTACATTTGCAGTCAAATATAACTGCAAAATCAGCCATGTGTAGGTTCCATGGATAATTCTGGCTTAAATTTATTTATTTGTTTTGTTTGTACTTGCAAGAAATTTATTTATTATATTTGGTGCTTATATTTTAGAAAGTCATTTCCCCTTTCAGTACAGATAATAAATTATTCCAATGTGACTTATTGAAAGGTATAGTGCATTCTCTTTGAATATTTTGTAAGTGAAAATGACCAAAGCAGCAGTTGGGGGGGGGGGAAGATGGTTAATAGATAATGGAAGACAATCTTCTTAAAATTACATGAAGGATGCAGGGTAATTTAACCCTGATCTAGAACCATCCCAAAAGCTTTTTCTTTACCACTACAGCTCTAGTTAGATTTAGAACATCTAGCAGAGTTAGGTTTCAAACCAGCAATCCAACTCATTCCTAAAAAGGATATACATATATATATATATAAATGAATTACTGTACCTCTCCATTAAAAAAACAGAAAATTGTTGCCACCAGCAAACCCTGCAGAATAAAACAAGAAATTATTACTTGCCTTACATATGTTTGTATTTGATGAATGACATTATAACCCAAACAAGATGTTCCCTCTGAAGTCATTCCATGGCTATGCTTTTAGCAGACTCTAACTCATGCCATTCCAAAGGAACCCTAATTCTCAAAAATACTTTGGAGAAAGAGTGACAGGCAGCTGGAAGTTAAGTCATAAAAATCATTTGATTCAATCTTCACTAATCCATCCTAGTTAGACCAACTTAAATAGGACTGAAACAAGGTGATTCTAAAATATCTTCTGATACCTTCCATGCACCAACTCTCTGTTGACTGCGGCTTTGAGGTCATTTGCTCCAATCTGAAAACTGTTTTTCTCTTTCTAATTATGATTTCACTTGACTTTACATTGGACCTTGTGTGGCTATTCCGTAGCCAAAAGCTATTGGCTAAGAAAACAGATCTCAGAAGGAGGTCTGCCAAAGCAGTAACTATAAAGTTTGGAAGGAACTCATTCTTGTGCATGATTGTCAAAGTGCTGTGCACTGGAAATTGCTGGCTACAAAAAACAATTTTACTCCCTTTCCTATCTTTAGAAAAACCGATCCTGAAGGCAGAAATCGTGAAGGACTTGTTCCCCTCCTCTCAATTCTTGCATTGTCATTCAGTTCTTAACAGGAGAAATCTGAGCAAAATACTGTACTAATAGTATATTCCAAGCACTACAATTTCCCAACACTTCTGAACCCTTGATACCTGATAGTGGATCAGAATGTGTGTCACATAGCTGAAAATCTCTATGGCGACACGACCTTCTGGCTGCCATGGGACCAGCACAAATTCAATGCCGAGTAGAGGCACCAGTATGAGGGTGGCTCTGACTGCCTTCATGTAGAGATTGGACTCTGCCTGATGGGTGACTTTTAACTTTGTGATTAGAACACGGACAATGTTCAACAGGAAAAAGAGATTCACCTGCAAGGGAACGAAGAGCATTCTGTGAATGTTTATGATTTTTCTTTTACAGATCTTGTGTTGCACATCCAAAGTGAAACCCCAAAAGTATTTGAGTTGTGATGGGGAGAGAGTGGTTGAAATGACAGGAATAGGACACCCAAATTCATTGTGAAACCACCACCCCCAAAAGAAAAAAAAAGAATGCAAGTGTTTAAAAAAGCTTGTTACAATATATTTGGCATTAACCATACTGTATGCTTTAAATACCCTTTTATTGAAGAAGAGGATAAATGGCTGTTTGCATTGTTTTATTATGTTTTTGCAAGATAACAATAATCTGTAAGTAATGAAAATTCAGCAAAGAGCTCTGGGACATCTCTGGATAGACCAGAGCCATTCTGTGAAAAACCAAAATCAAGCAAGGAGAGGGAAAATGAAAAGCTCACAATCTTTCTGATAATATTGCCAGGCTACTTTATTAGATTATTCTTATCACAATTAATGAAATTTTACATGGCTTCTCATGAAAGAATATTACTCTGAAGTAGGACATAACAAATTAAAAGTTATCCACATCACACATAGAATAATTGCACTGCAGATCTTCACCCTTCAATATTTTAATTATTCCCAGAGGTCTTGACCCCTCTTTAGTCCTGATAAGACAACTTTCCCTCTCCCAGGAAACAGGCAATAGAGCATAGGCTGGCCTTCTATGGACTTTCCCCACTGTTTTTAATATCCCGAGGCTACGATCAAGCCGAGCAAGTGGTTGCCAACAGAATAAGAGACATGGAGTTCCAGCTAGAACTTAACAGGATATCTATCCACAGCAGAAATCGGATTAAATGGGGTGTGTGGGAATCAGCAAGATATCTGAAAATCCTTACTCTTCCCTAAGAATAGAATACTATTTTTAGAGGCAATCTTAATATCTTCCCCTTAGCATTCCTGCAGGGCAGGTATGATAAAACCCCAATAGCCGAGCGAATGTGTACATAGGGAAGTTGAAGGTATCTCACAGGTCCGACTGAGCTGCAAGTTCTTCTTCAGGGACATCAGATCAACATAGATTCTCCCTCGATCAGAGAGATTTCTAGGGAGATCTGATCATTTCTACGTGAACCATCTCCTTCAGGATTCAAATCCAGACATCACTTGTGACATAGCAAAATTTTGTGCTGCTGCAATGATAATAAGGGAAAACACCTAAAGAACTACAGACCCTTCCTTACTCATATTATTACTTTGCTTAGTGACTTCCCAATAATTTTCAGAGAATGTATTTATTTTAATGTTTAATTTTTGTGCTGGTCTGTGACCATAATTAAGATTGATTCTGATTCAATATTTTCAAGCAAACTGGTCAAATATTTTGGAACTGTTTTGGATCTTTTCATATATTGTGCCAATTCCTCTATTTTTCCTGTCACTCCTGTTTTTAAATTATGCATTAAATTGATGTTAGCAATTGTCCTGATTATTTAAAGCACAGGGACTAGTATTATGTAAATGTATCAAACTTGACATTTGAACTTTTTTGCTTTTGTTATTATGTTGCTAGAGTTATTCTTTTTTTTGTATTTAAAAAAGAAAATCAGAGGAAAATACACACACACACACACACACAATCCTCAAGTTACAACAGCTCTGGAAAAAGTGGAGCATCCGTATCGTAACATGATCAAAATTCGGACACTTAGCAACTGGTTCAGATTTATGACAGTTGCAAATGCCCAGTGTCATGTGATCCTCTTTTGAGATCTTGACAGGCAGAGTCAATGGGGAAGCCAGATTCATTTAATAACTATGTTCCTTACTTAACAATTGCAGTGATTCACTTAACAACTGTGGCAAGAAAGGTTGTAAAATGAGGCAAAATTCACTTGACAAATGTCTCACTTAGGAACAGAAATTCTGGGCTCAATTGTGATCGTAAGTCAAGGACTACCTGATATATATATATCATTTTGACAGGGACTGGATGTATATGTCATCCCTAAGAAAATAAAGTTTGGTCATCAGAAATTTATACAAGGGCAGCTACTGAGCACAAGTGATGATGGCTAGTTCTTCAGCTCCTTTTGGTCCTACATCGAATGAATCATCTACACAGTATAAGTTTCATCTTCTATATAAATGATGTAAGCAGGGCATTTTTTCCTCATAGAATGCTCAGAATGGCCTTCCGACAACTTTTTTTTGCAAAAAAAAAAAAAAAAACACAAACTTTTGCACAAGCTGTGCTGCTATTGGCTTAAGCCTATTGCAGGCTTTGCTCTTTTATGACTCATGGACTTCAACTCCCAGAATTCCTGAGTCAGCTATGTTATTGGCTTTTGGAAAACAATAGGAATTGCTGCTGAGCTTGCCAAAAGACCCGGCAGGCAAATGTTGCACAGGCAAGTTGCAGCGAAGGCAGAAATTTTGCACTCCTCCCTGCTCCCCAACTACACCATCTCAACTAGGTAAGTAAGATATTACTTGCAAATAGGATATCCAAGTATGACTCAAGGAAATTTTCCCTGCATGGAGGGAGTAGTGGTTTCACTTTTACTTTTCAAATTGCTGTAGGGAAGAAATGATGATTAGAAAAAGGCAGGAAGTTATTTTTATTAGGAAGAATTCATTTAACTCATGCTAGATCTTTGGGAGCTTAGTACCACCAGCACAGAACATTTGCTTTTCTGAAACTTCATTCAAATTCAATTCCTGATAGGGGCATTTGAAAAAAAAGTTATTTATTAAATTTATATGCTGACTATCTCACCAGGATGACTCTGAAGTCAAGGAGAGGGCTTGCAACTTCTGTTTGTAGTTGTCCACGTTTCTGTGCACTGAGATAATTGGCCATTGTACAAATACAGAGCCTATCATGCTTTTATATTTATATGGAACAGATACATTACCTGAAATTTTTGGAATGCGTAAAAAATTTGAAACAGCCCAGAAACTCATTTCCCATTGTTTGTGTATATAGAAAGTAAACCCTGAAATAGATTTGGAAAGAGCAAGGACTTTGATTAAATGGAACTGTTGCTAAGCATAGAACTGTTGAGTTAATTTGCAGCTGTTTCTTCTCTCCAAGAATTGTCAGATTTAAGTTTGGATCTACAGGACCGCAACATCGACTTGTATAAGGCAAATAACAAAATAAAAATACTGGTACAAGTTTTTGAAGAAAGAAGACAGAACTTTGGGCCCTATTATAAATGTGCTGTTGCTGCTGTAAGTGAACTTCACTTTCGTGGAGTTTTACTTCACAAAAGAGATTCAAGAAAGGATCCTCCCATTGACCCAAGTATATTTTATACAAAATTGAAAGAGTCAGTTGAAAAAAGATTACTTGATAGCAAAGACGATGAGTTGGCATATTCGTCTCGTGTACTTGATCAAAAACATTGGCCTGAAGATGTTAATACTCAACTGACATTTGGAGAAGTGGAAATTAGAAACTTATCAATCAGACTGCAACTAAATGAAAGAGAAATGATTCGTGGATTCCGTGAATACATTCTCGAAAAGACATATCCAGAAAAACTGTTGCACTTGATACCAACTCTGAATACCATTCCTATTTCTTCAGGTGAATGTGAACGTGGGTTTTCACAGATGAATCTAATTGGCACCTCAACAAGAGCTTCGTTAAAGACTAAGACAATTTCAGCACTTTTGTTCATCAAACTTGTCAGACCACCTCTGAGACTTTTCGATCCTTCAAATTACGTTGATCTGTGGTTACTCAGAGGACGACATTCCACCATAGATACTAAGAGCAAGGAAAGGAGTCAAGAAGATTTGCCAGACGAGAATTGGACAAAAGTTTGGAATTTTCTATGAACATTTGCCTTAAATACAATAAATTAAATATATGTTAAGAATTGAATATATAATTGTTTAATTAAATAAATAAATATATAAATAAAATTATATAAATAAAAGATTAACAAGATGAGAGTTCCGGCACCTTTTTTTTTTTTTTTTAGAAAAAAAGCCCTGGATATAAGGATCTATTTTTGAGAAGCATGCTCTTTCTTGACATTTTATAACTAGAATTCCCCGCTGTCCACTCCAAATATGGAATAGCCCTAAGAGACACGAATTTCGTTAGAATTTGAACCTTTTGACTCACTGCTGTAGCATGAAGCTATTTTAAGAACAGTCTCCAGGAAAACAGAATAAGAAGCATATACCTCCCAAAGAAAAGCAATTCCAATTCTCAAAATTGGGCTGAAGGAGGGTCCTACTGTGTAATGATACCTGATTATTCTTGTCTCTCAGGACACAATAGGACAATAGAATTGTCTCTTAGGAGACAGACCATTCTGGGGTTTGCATGATAAGCTTAATCTCACTTGTGAACATGACTGCGCACATAGTCCTGGCTTCTCTCCTCTTCAGCCTCCACACATTCAATGGAGGAGGGCAGCAGTGTCGACATTTAATGTGACTACAGTTTTCTGCGCAAGAATAAAATAAGGAGGCTGGTTCTTTCCGATAACTAATTTCATCAAGCCAATGCAAATACAGTCACCTCCCACTTTCAGATTCAGTGGAGGCTGAATAGAAGCTGGGGTAGGATTAAGTGAATGGTCCTGGTCTCTTTTTGAGTTTTGCATTTTCTGCTGATTTGAGCTCTCTCCTGGAGCCAGGAGGTAGACTTATCAAAAAACCACCACAACAACAGCCAATGACCTCATATGTGATCCTCATTCGTTTCTCTGAGTATCGGTCACACCAAACAGTGACCAATCATTAATCATTCAAACTCCAATTCTTCTGATATTTGCCAGGTTCGCTACCAATCATCAGCTGAGAGGTAGATGATTGTAATCCAATGCTTTCTTTGGAAATGAAGTTGTCTGTCAGGAAAAAAAAACTGGGATTGTAGAAAGTGTTCTGGGGAGGAAATGGCAAGGTACAAGTTGGCTAATTTGGTTCCTGATGAATGAGGACTTCGTGACTAGTCATTAGTGGAATAGGTGCCTCTCTCCTAAGCTAGCCATTTCATAAGAATCCTCATTACATTAAAATCCCGACGATGCAAGCAAAATAGAAACACTGGTCTACTAGTATAACCTTTTACATCGATTCTTAGCCTGCAATCCTGGAATGAATTCCATTAAATATAATGGATTTTACAGTGCAAGTGTTACCACTCATTTGAAAGTAGATCTGTTAATGCTTGATGTCCTTTAATCATGTTCATTGCCCTTTTCCATACCTTTTCCAATACTGTAATATAACTGTTCAGTGGGTGACCAGAATCAGAGGGAATCTTCAAGAACACAGCTGTATCAATTTATATATGCAGTTTACCGCTACTCATTTATGATAATTTCTTGGATGCTTTTATACCACAGGAAGCCAAAATGATATCCCATATTCAGTATTAAAACCAGTCATTGTGCAACAAGTGGCTTTAGTTTCAGCCTCTTTCCTAATGAACCCAAGCAACAGCTGAGGCCAGGATCTGATTAGGAAAGTGCTTCTTTCCCAAACATGTGAAGGGTAGAAGTCTCAAAAGGCACTTGGATGACTGTCCTGACTTCAGGAAAACTTTTTTTTTCAGAACACAAGCAGTTGCTAGACTCCAAGGGTGAGAACGCCTTGTTCAAGCTTATGAGAAAATCGTTGATGGGACTTTGGCACACTTCTTGTGAATGCCACTCCTCAACAAGTTCCAGCTAAGACCTTTGCTGTTGTATCGGTAGTGTCTGGTGTGTGAGCCAAGATCATTTTTCCCTACTTCTCCAAAGTTTTCTTTTTCATCTGAGATCTCTTTTTTTATAACATTTCATTTTCTATGGCTTTGGCAGGTGTTTAGAAGGTCATGGTGTCACAATGGCTTAAGGATGGGGCTGCTGCCCCAACTGTTTTCCACTACAGTGTTCTCTCTCATTCTGCAGCTCCCCCCAAACTGTCATTGCTTCCTGCTTCCTCACAAAGCAGATCCCTCAGGGTCCCCTTGCTGGGGATGGAAACTGAAAAAAGTGGAAAGCTGGGGGGGTGGGGGAGGGGCTGCAGAGTGCTGGAGAGATACTTTTACAATGGAAGCTGTAAGGCAGGGGTGTCAAACTGCCGGCCCACCGGCCAGCTTCATCATGAGCCTTGGTGGAGCAGTGGGCTAATGCCTCCTTAAGTAACACCAGCTGCCTGCAATTAGTGCAGGTTCGCATCCCACCAGGCTCAAGGTTGACTCAGCCTTCCATCCTTCCGAGGTAGGTAAAATGAGGACCCAGATTGTTGGGGGCAATTAAGCTGACTTTGTAATAATGCCGCTTGGGGTGTGTGTGAAAGCCCTAATAAGCAGGCATATACATAGAATGAAGGCTCTTGTAAGCCGCCCTGAGTCTTCGGAGAAGGGCGGGATATAAATGGAATTAAAATAAAATAAATAAATAAAAATACCGAAGCCGTGCCCACCTCATTGCCGGCAATGCAAAAATAATCGTGATACGTTCACGAGACATGGCGAGTTTGACCTCCGTGTTGTAAGGCATGTACAGTGGGGAAAATAATGGGCCATTGTAAAAACAAGAACTTTACCTCCCCAACTCCCATCACTTTGCTTTCGCAAGCAAGGCTGGAGGGGAAAAAACCAAACCCTAAACATCTGTTGAGCGTGAATATAAATAGTAACCATAGAACTCTTAAGCATCATAGTGCTGCTATTGCATAACCCAGGGGTAGGCAACCTCGGCTCTTTTTTATGACTCATGGACTTCAACTCCCAGAATTCCTGAGTCAGCTACTCAGGAATTCTGGGAGTTGAAGTCCATGAGTCATAAAAGAGCCGAGGTTGCCTACCCCTGGCATAACCCAATCAGCCTGCCAGGAGGCGAAGGAACCTTGAGGGACCAGCTCTGCTCAGCAGGTACAGTTATCAGGCCTGCTAGAGTACCTTATCCCGCTCCATGCTAACATCACTCTGTCCCAGGGGCCCAATAACACAGATACACAACTCTTTGGATTCCAGCCAATGAAACAGACCGTCACAAGCACTGACATCAAACACTGACGCATGCAACTTCACAAGAAGTTGTGACCATGTTTGATGGACTTGTTGCTAAGGGGAATAGGACAAGAGAATCCTGCTGATGACGTTTGGTAATAAAACATTCAGAAACTATGTTAAAACAACCTTGGAGAACAAACCCCCAGCAAAATCTAAAACCCGAGCTACAAGTATTTTCTATTATTTCAACTTGTTGTTTAGTTTACTTCCATTTAAATAAAAGATTAGCAGTCCTTACAGATTGAGGAAAACATAAAACCAAGGAAGTTCTTAAAAAGAAAGAAAGAAAGAAAGAAAGAAAGAAAGAAAGAAAGAAAGAAAGAAAGAAAGAAAGAAAGAAAGATTGTCTTTAAAAGTTCATACCAAAAGAGCAACGCAAATAGGGCCATGGACGATGTACAGCAGATGAGTCTCTGAACTGATCCAGCAGCTACGGAATATTAAAAAAAAAAAGTTAAAGAAGAATAATAATTCTGCCCTCTTTCTCGTAAGAGACTTTTTTCTTTTAAAAAAAAAATGAAAACTCAAAGGCAGGAGATGACTTACTTGTCATCGAAATATATGCTTCTGGCTACAGCATGTATGCAGGAAGGTATCAACGGGAAGCCTGTGAACAACAAATGATAGGTTTATTACTGAGACATCTCAGACTTGGGAGTGCAGAAGCAAGAGGTGGTGTGGCCTTTGGCCAGGATTCTCACAAGAACCACTAGGAAATATTACTCTTCCCTCCCAGCAGATGGAAGACCAGGCACTTAGAGAGAGGGCCTTCAACTGACTGGCAGCAGATGGCAACATGATGGAAGGGAAGACTCGCCAGATCCAATGGAAGGAAGGGCCTTTTCAATGCCTCATCTATCTCCCTCAATCTCCCATTGCCTAGGGCCCCAATTTCCCTTCCCTTATGGCAGAGTTCCCCAACCTTTCTGGCTTTGTGGACTGGTGGGGGTGGGGAGAGGGAATAGTACTGTATGCATGGCAAGCAAATGGAGCATAAGCACGCATGCTCTCCCGCTGCTTGCGCAAGTGTGCATGCACACGGGTTCACCTACTACTTCCACAGCACGGTTCTGAACGGCTCAAGGCCCAGTAATGGGCCACAGCCCAGGGTTTGGGGACCCCTGCCTTATGGGACTAATTGCTTTTGACTAAAAACTCATGTAAAAATATAATAAAATCAATGTATAATCTACTGTTGCTTCCATATTCACTCAACTACCCTTTTCAAATATATTAACCATTACGAATCTTCAGAACAATAACTCTGACAAGGCTGGCTTTGCTTCAGCCATCTCATCATGCAGCTTCCTTCATTCTGGATACCTAGCTATTGGCATACTCATAGAGAGCAACAGCCAGTGTGACCCAATTTGAGCAACAACTAAAGGAACAGTTTTCAGCAGGAAAATTTTTAAAAAAGCACATAGGTTTTCACACTTAATATATCAAAAACAAACCAAGAGAAAAAAGTAGGTGGTGAGGGAGGTTCTGTTAATCTTTAAGGACAGCAAGGTCCTCTGGATGACATTAGCATATTGTTGTTGTGTCCCGTCCCATTTCCCCCCCCCAACTGTTCCCTTCCTCCCAGTCCCAAGGATCACAGCACAGCACCATAATCACATAATGTACATTGTATTCATTCTGAGATTCAGATGCAAACTTTTGTGGGATGGTGTACACTTTGGAAGCAGAAGATCTCAAGTTCATATCTGAGTTGAAAAGGTTCAGAGATTGGGAAAAATTCCAACCAACACTCATACATGGATGCAGATTTTTACATTCCTACCTCATTGGTACTATACAAGCATTAGAGCCAGTCCAAAGGTAGATGAAATTAATCAGCAAGGGGGCAAAGATGAAAACTGCCATTCTTGGAAATGCTTCCTTTGACCTACATTGTCAGCTATGTTACAAAAACAGGGCCATTACTGTGAGATTAGTGCCCATTTCAACAGATACTGAAAATGGTCTAGAAAAAGAACCATCTAACAAGGTAGGCTGCAGTTTATCAAATCATATGTTACAATAAATCTGTTAATTTTTAAGGGGTTATTTAATCATCTTCTGGCTACTCTATGGTTACAATAGAAATGAAGTAAAGATAAGACTACTTGTCTACATTTTCAAAATAAGATCAATTAGTATATAATTTGACCATGGAGCATTCAGAAACATATTGCCTTAATCATACTTTCCCATTTAATGCAAGGCCATCCAGAAGGCTGAAAACTGATTATATACATATACATACATACATACATGCATGCATGCATACATACATATATGTGTGTGTGTGTATATATTTAATAATTTTAACTTTTGTATTTGTCTTTTACGTATTGCCCTGTTAACCGCCCTGAGTCTCTTGAGAGAAGGGCGGTATATAAATTATATATATATATATATATATATATATATATATATATATATATATATATATATATATATATATATATATATATATATATATATATATATATATATATATATATATATATATATCTTTATTTATTCCATCAATTTATAATAGCTGTCCATCTCTGTGAGTCTGGGTGTTGGACAATAATAGAAGTAAAACAAATACATATGCAAAAATTAAAATACACCGCAGTCAGGAAAGCCAATAATCATCCACATAGCCAGGAGACAGGTCCCTTCACACACTTAGGATCACAGGTCTGAGGAGAGAGCCAGGCTTTTAGCGTCTTATGAAAGGCCAGCAAGATTGGGGCCAACCTAATCTCCAGGGAAAGAACGTGCCAAAAGATGGGTGCAATGACTGCTAACACTCATCTTCTGAATCCTGTGAGCCTGCATTTCTCAGCCTTAGCAGGACCCATGTCATGCCATCCTGCTGTACAGATGGGACACGTACAAACAACTGGAAAAGATGGTCTTTTAAGTAACCTGGCCCCAAGCTTTAAAGATAAGAACACTCAGCAGCACACACTGGCAACCAACGCAGCTCACAAAGTAAAGGTGTTGCATGCATCAAATAATCTGTGCCATTAACTGCATTATGCATCAAGTGAAACTTCTGAATGTTCTTCAAGGGCAGCCCCATGTAAGAGCTCATTGCAGTAGTCCTAATGGGAAGCCATGAGGGCATGACTAACGCGTGAGTAGGCCTACTCTTCAAGCAGGAACCGTGAGTTCAGGATCTCCAGATTATATACTCCATCCAGAACCAAATGTGAAAGATTCCAAGCACCAGGACAACTGAACACCCAAAACTTCTCAGTCGTGCTTGAGTTGAGCCAAAGCCTATTCCACCCCATCCAGGCCTCCACAGCCTCTGGGCACTGGAACAGGATGTCCATGACATCATTCAAAAAGTCTTGGGAGAGCTATAAAGCTGAGTATCATCAGCACACTGATGATATAACCCCAAACCTTTGCATGAACTCACTGAGAGTTTAACATATAGATGTTAAACAGGAAGAGAAAACTGAGCTCTGCAATACCCCACATTATAGAGGGTGTGGGCTAGATCTCCTCCCCCCCCCCGGCACGGCAACAACTATTGGAACCAGCTCCAGAGGAAGAAGATGTTGCACACTACAAAACCACCTTAGCACCTCCCTCAGATCTAAATCCCAACTGAAAGAGGTCCAGATAATCCCATTTTTTTCCTAGAGTCCTCTGAAGCTGCATTATGATTGTTTTCTCTAGAATCTTCTCTAAATAGGAAAGATTGGACAACGGATGGAAATTATGTAGTTGGGTCAGGTGATGGCCACTTGAGGAGGCAGTCACCATGACCTTTTTAAAAGCTGGTGGGACTAACCCTTCCCCTCAAGGAGGAATTGACCACCGCCCAAACCCCTATCACGACCTCTCCCCCAGGGGTCTTACCCAACTGTATCATGGGTACGCAAAGATCTAACACAATATCATCTTTTTTGCTATTGTCCAGGCATGGTTATTCAGAGCTTTTCATATATGGCCAGTTTTTATTTTTATTTTTATAAAAATACAATTTAATATCACATTAGCATTGTAAACATTTGACTTTGTTCCATGTCCCTGACTAGAAATCATTTGCTTAGAAAGGGCCTTTGTCAAGAAAGCTAAAAAGATATTTTTGTTTAGGAAATGAAAGGCTGTTGTTTGTTAAGGTTCCCATGATCCTGCAACTAATTCTAACATTTAACAAACCTCAATTGACTAAAGAAGCTTGTTTTAGTTACTTTGCCATTAAGATGTAATTTTAGCCAGATGTTAAAGCCCATCACTCCTTTAATCCATTCATAAGCACATGAACTCTCCAAGTTTTCAGAGGGAGGCCAATAAATTCATGCAGTCAGACAAACTTTTTAAGTGCTTTGTTGGAACCTGGCCCATGAAAGTTGACAACAAACATCTTTCCCCTTACCCTTTTCAGCCCAGCTTCATCAGAAGAGAAAGCAAGAAAGCACTAGTGGCTGGAGACCAGGTTTTGCTACTCAACTATTGTGGTAAGGGAACTTTGAGTATTACATCAATAAGACATCTCAACTCTTGATGCAATACGGGCAGTAGAGAAATTCCCATAGACATTAGACATGTATACATACTTCAGGTTGGATGTGTGTCAGTTTACTCTGACTCATGTCAGTAGAAATTACAGTCAAGCTGATTCAAAACCATTCATACAGCCTGCTCCCCTTAGTCATTTATCATCATTTATACTCATGTTTTAATTATGCATATTTTAACTATGCATATTTAATTATGCTCCCTATCTCTCAAGTTGTCTTTTTGGATGAAAATGTAGGTATGAATCAACTCAGCCCGTAAATATTTAAAATGTCCACAAGAATATTTTGGAGTACAGTTTTAAATTCTGATTTCTGATATTTTCCAACTCAGACTGGCTTCATCAGTCTAATCTCATGATGAGAGTAGATTGCAGGATGTGTATACAGGAGCTTATTAACTGTCAGTTCTTGGCCAACCTTGTGGTACAACAGCATCATGAGACTAAGAGTGCATGGTGGTGAAAACAGCAGGTATGGTTTCTTGGAGGCAACCATCGATGTTCTCAACATGCTGTCAAAGCCTTACTTGAATTAGAGCAGAAGTGCAATGTGTAGAATTCCCCACCCCAATAGCTATTGCAGAATATTCTGGGATATGATGTTTGACAATAAAGGTTTATGATGATGATGATGTCCACACATCTGAAGGATACCCAATTTGGGGGAAAGACTTAATTTTCTAAAGAAATGTCTCTTCTGATGGCTGATCTTACCTATATGTCTTCTATATATATACATTAACGTGGAGTAAAAATAATCAAGAATTTTTAAGAACTGGTTTGGAATGATATAGATCTGCATTTGGATACTTTTACAATACCAGACATAGTAAGTTTAACTTATTTATATTAATATTCATATTCATGGTTGGTTTGTTTATAATTTACTGCACCCGTTACCACTAATTAATAAAATGACCCATAGGGAATTAGAATCAACCTTGACAATAAATATGCTTTAATATAGAGCAACTTATTTTTATAATACTGGCATTTGATTTAAGCCTTGATTCATCTAATTAAAGTGACATTAAAATGTCTCTGTACATGGGTCTCCATAAATTAAAGCTCTCAGATCCTTATTTAATGATGTTAATAGTTCTTAAAATAAGCATGTGCTATGAAAGAATAAAAATTGATCCCAGAGGCTACATAGCATCCAATACCCTTGATTTAAACAGGCTCAAATCTAAATTACTCATTTTAAAAGAATAAAAGCTTAACAATCACAATAACCCTGCATAGGTAGGCCTGTATTTATTAGCCTACTTTTGTCTGTAACTAAGATGGTTATTAGGAGGCTCCAGTATCAGGAAAAAACCCCAGCGTCTTCTCCAAACCCCAGACGTTCTTTCTAGTCTTTCTCTCCCTGACAGGAGAGGATAGGACTGTGAAATATTGAAGCTTCTCCTGTTCCCTCATGATACCACAAGCGCAGAGATCACCTTTTACATGAACCTAAATAATTCATTTCCTATTATTTGCATATCATTTTGGCTAAACCTAGAAATTATTCCTAAATGCCTGTAATATTGCTAAGCACACTGTGCTTTAGATTGTAAGCCGCCCTGAGTCTTCGGAGAAGGGCGGGATATAAATGGGATTAAAATTAATATATATATATATATATATATATTTGCTGAGGGACGCGGTGGCTCAGTGGGTTAGGACGCTGAGCTTGTCGATCAGAAGGTCGGCAGTTTGGCGGGTCGAATCCTGAGTGCCGCGTAACAGAGTGAGCGCCTGTTACTCGTCCCAGCTTCTGCCCACCTAGCAGTTCGAAAGCACGTAAAAATGCAAGTAGAAAAATAGGGACCACTACGGTGGGAAGGTAACAGCGTTCCGTGCGCCTTTGGCGTCTAGTCATGCCGGCCAGATGACCACGGAGACGTCCTCGGACAAACGCTGGCTCTTCGGCTATGAAACGGAGATGAGCACCGGCCCCTAGAGTCGGAAACGACTAGCACGCATGTGCGAGGGAACCTTTACCTTTACCTATATATATTTGCTGATTAATCCCTATGCCTGCTTTTCTAAAGAAGTGTTTTCTGTTGGAAAGAGGCTTTATGTGACTGTGAGAGAGACGGAGGAGTGAGAGACGGCCTAGGCTAGAATACGTAAGACATTCAAAGCCCAAGATGCCAAACTGAACTTGAAACAGCATCTTTAGTCAGCCAAAGTGATGGACCACAGACGCATTAGCAACAAATAAACAATCGCAAACACAATCGTGGGCTTTGGGGCAGGAGGTGCACTTAGATCACGGCATGATGCAAGACATCCAGGGCCAGAAAGGGTTCCTCCCCTTTGGAATTTAATGAGAGAATAAAACAAATCAACGCCTATTGGCCCATTAAAGGGAAAAAAACCCTTAGGTTTTTCAAGAGATGTGGCTTCTTTTTACTCTGTGAACAAAAGAGGTCAAAGGAACTGCTGGAAAAATAAATGGTGGGCTTATCCCCCACTGGAGGAACTGTAATATTTTTTCCCCAACCATTAATGTTGCCTGTATAAACACTCCTAAGATGGGAAACAATGAATAATTATGCCCCATGCCCTTTCCTAATAGAAAACTCCTTTTTCTAAATCAAAGAAGTCATTTCCTACCCCAACACATTCCCTATTTAGCTAAGATAAGATTTATGAGTCAGTAATATACACTTAAAAGCCATGAGTGATATATTTGGGGAGTGATATCTAATATAAAAGGGACGCGGTGGCTCAGTGGGTTGGGACGCTGAGCCTGTCGATCAGAAGGTCGGCAGTTTGGCGGGTCGAATCCTGAGTGCCGCGTAACAGAGTGAGCGCCTGTTACTCGTCCCAGCTTCTGCCAACCTAGCAGTTCGAAAGCACGTAAAAATGCAAGTAGAAAAATAGGGACCACTCCGGTGGGAAGGTAACAGCGTTCCGTGCGCCTTTGGTGTCTAGTCATGCCGGCCACATGACCACGGAGACGTCCTCGGACAAGCGCTGGCTCTTCGGCTTTGAAACGGAGATGAGCACCGGCCCCTAGAGTCGGAAACGACTAGCACGCATGTGCGGGGGAACCTTTACCTTTTTATCTAATATAAAATGATATTTAGCATCTCTTGGTTGCGTGAATAAAGCAACAGTTTACAAATTGCTGCTGGGTTTCCTTTCAACAATATTAAAATTCCCCTTGAATTAAAACTACACTATGAGTGGGCCCAGAAAGTGATATTAATATACTTATGAAGGGGGAGGGGGAGAAGAAAAATAGCCTACCCCATCCAAGGAGGTAATACCAAAGTAAATGCTGCTTTTCTGCAAATACAGCCACCACAATCAGAGTGTGCAAGTAAATGCCTTCACAGAGCATCCAGAAGTAATTGCAAACCATTAAGTAAAAGTGAATGAATTGGGCCACTTTGCATCCAACCTATGGGAGAAAAGACCAATATAATTATAGATATTCTTCTAACGTGCAAAGGATAAAACCAACTTAATTTGTATTGAACTAGCAACAATGGAAACACAAAGAGAAAACAAAGATAATTCTCTCTGCTTCAAGATGCTATGTTGAAATCATACACCTTCTGGGGAAGAACTTGGAAGATCTTAGAATCTCAAAAAGATCCATTTCTTATCTATCCATAGGAATAAGAATGTGGGCATTAATTTCCAGCATCTTGGAATCAAGATATTTAGAACCTGATTTGCATCAGCAAGTGATAATACCTGGCTGATCCTATCTGGGCTTAAGAGCAGCCAAGATAACAAAACATACTCTGGAAAAAGGCAGTGACTAATCATGGTGTCTTTTGCCAATGTCTCCTGCAAGCTCAGGTCACTAAGAGTCAAGCTTAGTTTGAAGGAGACCAGTTTCTTCATGGCTCTACTGTTTTGTGCCATTTTTATTACTAAACTTTGTTTAGTAATCATTAATCATTAATCTTATCCTTAGGATTATAGGAAACTTCTACCATGAGAGACCACTGGTTTATTTAGCTCAGTATTATATAACTAGGAGAGGCTGAGCAACATTTCTCCACAATTAAGAATTCAATAAAAAGGGGACCCTATGGTTTCTCAGAAGCTTATTTATTTCTTTACTTTTTTTACTTTAAGTCTAAAGAGGTAGGCAATTGCATAAATTGAATCAAAGTATCAATCTCGAACTGTGTTCAAACAGTCTCTTTGATAAAGTAGCTACTCAAAAGTTTTTATAAAAAAAAACCCTCAAAAATTAAGTGTAACAGAACAGTAAAATTCTTCATAATTTTTTTTATTACAAAGGAGTGCATCTGCATAAATAAACTAGTTACAAGTACCTGAAAAGAGTAGATCTGGAATTTGTTAAAAAGCAAGGAGCCACAGCAAATTATTCATTTAGTTTATTGTCTATGTTAAAGTGGATGCTGAAAATAAAATTAGATTGATGCCATCCATAAGAAATGACATCCATGTCTGCAAACAGGTTTACTTAAACCTTATCAGGAACAAAAATAATATATTCTTGAAATGATTTTATACCATGAATCCTGCAGTCCCCAAAACACATAACAGGGTTCCCTAACCCCCGGTCCGTGGACCAGCACTGGGCTGTGGCATGCTAGAAACCGTTCCGCGCAAACAAGCAAAGCCCCACAGGAGGCAGGCAGTACATGAAACCAGGACCCCTCCGGTCCACAGAAAAACCCTGGTTCTCAAAAGGTTGGGGACCTCTGCCATAGACCCTTACTGTACAAATACTGTACAAATTTATTATTATGGTTAATCTTCAATTCGATTCACAATCTGGGACTGGTAAAAACTTAACAATTCAAGTCCTAACCAAGGACCTAACAGCTGTTAAGGTAGCATCGGAGTATATAGGCAGTTTCCAATAGGATGGTTTTTTTTTTTTTGCTAAATCAGGATATTCAGGTCTAATAAGTTCAAAATTTCCATGTATTTAGGCAGCCCTTTCAGTAATGCTCCAAGGGCTCCTATTACTATTGGTACAACCATTGATTTCTTCCTCCATATTATTATTATTATTATTATTATTATTATTATTATTATTATTATTATTATTATTATTATTTATTATTATTATTATTATTATTATTATTATTATTATTATTTTGTTGTAGAATTAATCTTCAATTCGATTCACAGTCTGGGACTGGTAAAAACTTATTGGTACAACTACTGATTTCTTCCTCAATTGCTCAACTTCAATTTGCAGATCGCGATATTTTGTTTTTTTTTTCTTCTACTTATTTCTCTTCAATTTGTGCATTACCTGTTTTTGTTATTATTATTTCTTATAATTTAAGAGTTTAAATTAATTATTGCATTAATTTAAACTCTTGCGCACGAATAAACCATAGACCTATCGCTGTTAGTCACTCTTAGAAACAGAAAGCCACCTAAACCCTTCAAACTATCTGTGAAATAACTGTTACTATCAATAGAAATATTCCAAATTCCATTTCTAAGACTGCTTCTTTCAAACCACTATAACAAGATGCTTATTTCCTTGTGTTGAGAGCCTACTAATCATGAGATTGAGAATAGTTTGGTTAAAGGTTAAAACACTGGCTACAAAACAGAAGAATGTGAGTTAAAGTCCTGTCTTAGACATGGAGCCAGCTGGGTGACTTTGAGTCTCAATCTTTCTTTCTCTCAACTCTAGGAAGAAAACAAGGGCAAACCATGTCTGAAAAATATTGCCCCCCAAAAGTAGCATGGACATATCCAGCTGAAAGGATTCAAGATAAATAGATAGATAGGATGGATGGATGGATGGATAGATAGATAGATAGATTGATAGATTGATAGATGATAGATAGATGATAGATAGATAGATAGATAGATAGATAGATAGATAGATAGATAGATAGATAGATAACAGTCTGGACAAGTCCCTGCAGTTTCCTTGGCAAGGTTTTTCAGAAGAGGTTTGCCGTTGCTTCTTTCCTAGAACTATGAGAAAGTGACTGGCCCAATATCACCCAATTGGCTGTTTCTAATGTGGGACTACAATTCACAATCTTCAGGTTTCTAGCCTGATGCCTTAACCACTACACCACATTGGCTTTTTTTTAATCAAAAGATACTGTAACACATAAATATATAACACAGAATAATCAGGATTATATGGGGAGCATATGGGGCTTCCTATAAACACTGCTCCTGTTTCATATTATTTCACTGATGATTATAATTGCTCAATTAGCTCAACCTATGCATATTTACATAGAATGAAGTTCCCCTGAGTTTAGCAGTTCATATTGCCAGATATTTTATGAAGCAACAAAAATACTAATGTGGTAGTCACTTACTGGGTTAGCTTGAGCCATTGCTTGGTTATTGGCAGCTCCTGTTAGAATAATAATTGTTACAATAGAGTTGCAAACAAAAGAGAAAAAGAGATTCTTATGCAATGTGATCCTTTGGCAACTGAGGCTCCTGCAAGAAAATGAACAAGAGAAAATTAGGGGAGAGGGACAGAGATACTGTAGTTTTTTTTTCTATTTCTTTCCTTTGCACAAAACAGTTTTTTGTTAGCAATTTAACTGCTAAATTGAAAGTTGTTTTGTAGTTCAAGAACATTTGACCCTCTGAAAGAGCCAGAAGAGTCCACAGTAACCCAACTGACCCTCTGAACTGAACACAATAACTTGCCCTCAGTGCTCCGTCTTGTGTAATAAAATATTCTACAAATGTTCCCTCTACAATTGTGAGTTAAAGATTGGCCATAATATCTTAATTACCCTGGGAAGTCATTAATTTGGGAGAGTTGACCACATTAGAAAACAAGAGCGATCAATTTCAGGACAAAAGAAAATATTAAGCTATATTCTGAAGCTGGTTTAGTATCCTGGTTTATTTTGAACCTGATCACCATTGCTTTCTGGTGATCAGAAGTTCTTTAGAACAAACAGAAGTTCTTTACCCACAAGGAAGGAATGATTTAGTGGTATGCGTGTTAAAAGATAACTAGGTATTTGTCTGAACATGATCAATGTATATTAAAGAAACAATTGGAAGTATGTAAACAGCATTTATTTTTTTAAAAATCAAGGCAGACGGTGTATTCCAGATATAAGCTAAAGTTCTTAAAACAATTTACTTGGATGAGATAGAAGAACATTACACTGAAGTTTTTCAAGATTTGGAAAAGCAATAATTGTTTATATAATATAGAGAACAAAACAGAGGTCAGAATGACTTGTTGACAGTGCATGTTTCTTGTAGGCTAATTATTCCATCTCATGATTTCTGACATCATGAAGGTCACCTACAACAGCAGTTTAAATCAGCTGCCACTAACACTCAGTCATGCATATGGGCTGAAGACAAATTCATATTTGGACTTACAACTTGCCGGAAAAATTGACATATAAACTATATTGTACTTGCAGGTTTGGTCTCTATATACCCAATACAGTTAACAGTGGCTTCATATGTCTCTCCTATATCAAAACTGTCATAAAATTATGCACAGACTTTGGAGTCATATGACCTCAACAGTTTTCTATGAAATTTAATATTAGTGACAATATGAATACAACTTAACAATTCTTGCTGTAATCAGTACTCAGAATGCCAGAACTAACATATTAATAACTGCATAGAGGTAATGGCTCTGAGCTATAGAGATGCAATTACCGTAATAAATGTAAATTATACTTACTTAAAATAGAAGAATATGCCAAGGGAAATCAGAAGTGAAACAATTGAAAGGCTATGGCCAATGATAGAGATGTAGTATAGATTCAGAGCTGTCTGTAATAAAATGTCAAGAGAAGAATGGACACTTAAGTGCAACTTATTAAGCATTAGCTCAAACATTATTGCAAAATAATTGCTGGAAATCAAGAGTGTCAAATATAGTACCTGAGCAACATTTCAGTACGTTTTGTGGATGGGCGTGTGGGCCCATCAACAAAATTGTGATGGTATTCTAGAGGCTAGTCTGACTGTCTTCCAAAAGCCAGCTCGCTTCCTTTTCTTTAAGCACGATCAACTTGGAAGGACAAGGGTGGCCATTTTCACTGGTGTTCTCTCATTCTTAAGGCCGTCTGCTAAGCATTTCTGTGGAGTTTTAAACTTTTCTTGTGGGATCCAATCTGAACAGCACACATTCTGATAAAGAATTCCCTGAAGATGGGCTCCTGCATGAGTCAAAAAACCTGGAAGAAAAAAAAACTCCGGTCCTGGTGACCGAACCAGATTGGATCCCACAACATTATCTTGGGACATGTACGTTCGTCTTCATTTATAGGAACTTTTTGTTTGCTCCAATTTTCTGATTGCTGGGCTTTTTAAAAACTATTTTTTTTAAAAAAACTTCCTTTTGTCACTTTTTTTAAGCATAGATGATTGTTTTTTATTTAAAATATTTTATTTGTAGGAACGTGCACAAAATGAGAATCTGAAAACAAAATCTGTGCTGGAGCCATCCCACTCAAAATGTTCTACCAAGCTGGTCGTGAACTGACAGAAAAAATATCTGAGTACCCCAAGCATTTTGTTCTAGCCTTCAACCTTGGAACTTCTCTTTATTTTATTGTATAATATTTTGGGCAATTTTGACATGATAGGTAGCATGAATTATCAGAAAGGATGTTGTTACTCAGCTGAAGATCAAATGTTAAACCATATCAGATCTCAACTTAAACTTAACTTCTTTAAAATATTAATGAGAGCTGATTTTTTTTTGTAGTGTAGACTCTCTGAAAATAATGAGCAACCCACTGAGCTTGTTGATCAGAAGGTCGGCAGTTTGGCGGGTCGAATCCCGAGTGCCACGTAACAGAGTGAGCGCCTGTTACTTGTCCCAGCTTCTGCCAACCTAGCAGTTCGAAAGCACGTAAAAATGCTAGTAGAAAAATAGGGACCACTACGGTGGGAAGGTAACAGCGTTCCGCGCGCCTTTGGTGTCTAGTCATGCCGGCCACATGACCATGGAGACGTCCTCGGACAAGCGCTGGCTCTTCGGCTTTGAAACAGAGATGAGCACCGACCCCTAGAGTCGGAAACGACTAGCACGCATGTGCGGGGGAACCTTTACCTTTACCTTTATGTTTGGTAAACTTCAAGCATTATTTTATTAAGCATAACAGAGATACCAACAAGATCTCCCATGCTGTAGCTTAACAATATTTTACTTATTTTTCTACATTTTACTGACTGTACTGATTCATTCCATATGATCCCTTTCTACAAGGGGGCATACTTTTGGAGTATATGCTAGGAATATACATAGATACTGAGTATGTACATACATAGGGATGTGGTGGCTCAGTGGGTTAGGACACTGAGCTTGTTGATCAGGTCGGCAGTTTGGCGGGTCGAATCCCGAGTGCCGCATAACAGAGTGAGCACCTGTTACTTGTCCCAGCTTCTGCCAACCCAGCAGTTCGAAAGCACGTAAAAATGCAAGTAGAAAAATAAGGACCGCTACGGTGGGAAGGTAACAGCGTTCCGTGCGCCTTTGGCGTCTAGTCATGCTGGCCACATGACCACGGAGACATACTCGGACAAGCGCTGGCTCTTCGGCTTTGAAACGGAGATGAGCATTGGCCCCTAGAGTCAGAAACGACTAGCATGCATGTGCAGGGGAACCTTTACCTTTACCTTTTTTTATGTACATACATACTAAGCTCACTTTCTACAAGTGAGCATACTTCCAAGATGTTTTTATGAAAGCCATGTGTATCGTGGTATGGTTGTAAAACAGCATAAGAAGGCAAATATATACACCAGCGTTTCCCAACCTTAGGAACTTGAAGATGCGTGGACTTCAACTCCCAGAATTCCCCAGCCAGCTATGCTGGCTGGGGAATTCTGGGAGTTGAAGTCCACGCATCTTCAAGTTCCTAAGGTTGGAAAACGCTGATATACACTATAGATGATGTGGCAAATGGTTAATTTTCCACCATGTTTTCAGGAGGGGAAATAAATGCTGGCACTAATGCAAAATAAGGCAATGTGATACACGTGGAAAACAACAGAGGAGATTTCTGAAATAAAGAGAACCACAGCAAGCTTGACTTCCCTTATCTCTATCAAATATTCCTGTTTCAATGTGGCACTCCCTGGTTGCTTAGGAATTTAATGTTCCACAGCCAAAAGGGCTAGTAACACTTTTGTGCCAGGTGTTATAGGGAGGTCATAGGAAAGGCAGAGTTAAATTTAGGCAGACATATTTTTTTGGGAGGGGTGTCTAACTCAAAATAAATGTGTTAACACACAATTATGTGTGTATAGAAGGCTAACTGCTACTGCTATTGTTGTTGTTGTTAGGAGCTCAAGGCAATGTGCAAAGCACTGGCTCCACTTATTTTACCCTCACAACAACTCCTATGCGAAATAAGCTATGCGGAGAATGACTGGCCCAAAGACTCCCATGGAACATCTGTGGTTGATTTTGAGGAAAGATTTTCCCACTCCTGGTCCCTCACCTTCACCAACATGCCACATAAGCTAGTGTGAAAATAACAGTAGATGAGAGAGACAGAGGGGGAGAGGGAGGGAGGATTTTAAGACAGACCAGTGTCTGTAGGCGTTAAAACCCTGTTGTATAATAGTGTAAATAGAAATAGTAATAGTATACTTGTAGTAGAAATAGCATAATATAGCATAGAAGTACAACTGAGTATAGTATAATAACAGTAACTGACTACTGTATGTAGAACAGTGCATACTATAAATTGTAATGGAAATAAGAGTGTAGTACAAGACAACAGACAAACAAACAAATCACTAATACATGTTTGCAGGTTTCACTTTTGCATCTTGGATATTTTTTCAAAATAAAACTTCTCCCCAGCTCTTATATGGAGATACAAAAACCCAACTGCATAGGGTCCAGTGCTTTGCAGATCTTTTGACCCTGAGTCAATCAAATTGGGTATAATTTAAAAAGCACCCATGACAGATTCAAAGGCCATGGAGCTAGTAGCTAAATCTGGTCATTGCAACCTTAAATAATCCACACATAGAGAGAAAAGACAGATAACTGGAAATGATTTCAGGTTGGATGTCACTTCTGGAAGTCAGTAAAATTCTCCGACCAGATTCGCATAGACTGAAAAAAAGCAGAGCAGAACTTGTATAGATGATCAGATTTCAAATCAGGCTGCATGACAAGTTATGGTCTACACCAGTCTGCAGATTCTGCTGCTTAGTAGAACTTAAAAACACTACAGGGTTAATTAGCCGGAATCAAAATATAGCCATGGGATAGTATCAAAGTGCCTGGAGTCACACAGGATGTGTATTGCTTGTGCTAAATGGAAACTGTTATTTCCGCTGTTGCTTGCTGCAACTGTTGCTCCATTTTTGCTTTTATAGAACAGGTTCTCGGATTTCTTGCACATTATTAGTCCTTCACAAATGAAGCTATTTTCTCCCTCTCTGGAATTAAGTCTCTAGGGTCAATCAAGGTCTGTATTAATAGGTCTTATAAAATTTGTAAACCAACTGCACTGTAATTTAATAGCAACTTCCTGGGTTTTAAGCTGTTAGGAATCTGAACATGCATCTCAAGCTTCAAACAAATTTTGATCAGCCATGCTGTACTAAGGGCAGTTTGGCGAGTAGGCTGTCAATGGGGATTCAGAACAGCTTATTGTCAGGATTTTACATTTGAACATTGCCCACTGTGTTTATTTTCTGGTCTTCTATTCTTTCTCATATCAATTTTCACAAATTGCAGGAGATCCGTGCCACTGGTTCTATTCCCACAGTTCATCCAGAGTGAATGGATATCCAGACAAGAGACATGGAAACACATTCAACTGAACGTCTAGTAAACTACATAAATTAACAAGTATTCACATCTCCCTATGATTGGATAACCTGGGTTTTTTCGGTTGTTTTTTTTTTACCATTGCCTACAATTTTTGCATGCGGTCAGTTCTGATCCAAATATAAAATCTCAGTACACTGAGTTTTTTAATCATGGAGAAAATAATTGCATGGCCCTCATTAGAGAAAAGACTTTGGCAAAATTTAATACTAATTGCAAGCCTTTTGTAGACTTTTAGCAAGAAACAAAAAAATAATAATCCAATTATGACATGGACTTGATCAGTGGTAAAATCTATTGATGGTTGGGAAAAATGGAAGCTATAGTTTGATGCTAAAGTAAAGATTGAATTTAAGTTTTAACTATGTTGTCTGTAAAAGAAGTCAGAAGGTACTTAATTTTTCGTGTACCCTGTGGTTTCTATAATTTTTATCTTTTTGTACTTTTATCTCGTCTTTTTTCTTTTCTAGCTATTTCTCTTTGAGCAGTTGTTTTTGTTAGTTTTTATCTTTATGTTTTATAGAGAAAAATAATAAAGTTTGTTTGTTCTTTCATAAAAACTCCTAAAAATCAGATGTGTAGTTGTCTTCTCTTCCAGCTATTTATGATCTTGATAAAAGAGAATATTTGTAGGATTGAAATGAGGGTTCCTTGGTGCTCTCTGAGCTTGCCTGTTTTCTTGCAGATGTTTCATTACCTAAACTTGGTAACATCATCAGTGCTATGATGTTTCCAAGTCTGAGTGATGAAACATCTGCAAGAAAACAAGCAAGCTCAGACAGCACCAAGGATTCCTCCCTTATTTATGCTCTTCCTGCTTATTAACTTCTTCGGCCTGGGAACAACTTCGGCGGCGTTGTTCCCAGGCCGTTTTCGGGCTACTTTAACATCGATTGTTGTGGTCTGGCCTGCTTCTATCGGACCGTTTGTCCTGCTGCCGCCTGGGCCTGGGCCTTTTTGGCCCGTTTTTCATCGGCGGTGGCGGTGGCTCTCCCCGGATTGTCTGCGGCTTTGGTGGCGTTCCGGTGGCTACGGTGATGGCGGTGGCGGTGTCCACAGCGGCCCAGCGGCAGCGGTTTCGAGGACTCAGCGATGGCGTTATGGCCGGTTCGCCGGTCCCCCGGTTGGTTCTGCATGTTCCAGATGGGTTGGCACCCCCATTGTTCCTGATAGCCCTGAAGGTTCCTGGGCTAGCTGGTGGATCCCGGTGGAGCCCAGTGAAGCCTTGTGGACCTGGGTCATTTCGAAGGACTCTGGAAGACCGGCGCCCCCCAACACACTTGTTGTGATCTGGCTGGTGTCTCGGGATTTTGAGGGGGCTCCGGGGAATTTAATGGACCTGGGGGAGTCAATCTTTGTTGACCACAGCCTGGAAGGCCCTAATAATTATGGAACTGAGGGCCCATGGAGTGGTGGTCAGTTACAACCTCTGGAAATAACGGGACAATGGGGGACTTGGCCGTTAGCAGAATGGACTATGATGGCTTGTTACTTCTGCTCTTACAATCGACTGCGTACTGCCCTTTATACCCCAAAGGATAGAGAACTCTGGGTATTAGCCATTGTGAGAGGATGGCCGAATTTACATCTCCTGCCCCTAGAGGTGAGAGCTCTATGGGGCAGGCCATGCCCAGTGGGGTTGCTCCAGACTTCCATCCCCCCCCCGAGAATTGGCTCTGTAACCGTAGTGAGAGGACGGTGGTGGGCCTGCCCGGGGGGCTTATCCAGCTGAGTGGCAGCGGCTGGACGGAGGCCTGGGACTCCCTCTCCGAATAGATCCTCCTCATGGACTATCATCTATGGACTGCCTACGATTCGGACTGCTATTTATGCCTTCCTTTAAATATTCGTCCACGGACTTATGCGCCCTCAGGGGTGCTCCCCCCTCCTGGGTGCGACCCGCCTTGCCAGCCGATTATAACCTCGAGGAAGGGCCCATTTATTGGGACCCTGAGAGTTGGCTGGGCACGGGTAGGGGCCTTCGTCGTAGACCTAATAAGAGGCCCCTGATCATTTTTCTTTCAAAATTTTTTAGGGGGTTAGGGAAGCGGGAGGGTTCTTTTGGTTGTTTGGATAAGGGGGGCTATCCAACTACCGCTGTTTTGGCTAGGGCCGATGGAGATCGCTGGGGGGAGGAGCGGGGGTCGGTCACCTCCGGGGCTCCAGGGCTGGTCGTGGGGCTACCTATTCCCACGACATCAGGGAATGGCAGCAGATGGAGGAGCAGAGGGCCGTATCGATCTCAGGGAAGGCCTCTCCGCTACTTACAAGCGGTGAGGCACTCCGACCCTCTGGCTCTACCCCAAGGTCCCGGGAGTGAGGGTGTGCAGCCCCCTGAGCTCCGGCTGGTGTATTTGAACGCCAGGTCCGTCGCTAATAAGGCTCCTCTCGTTCGTGATCTGGTCGAGGGTGAGCAGGCGGACCTGGCTTGCATCACGGAGACTTGGTTGGGCCCAGAGGGCGGGATTCCTCTGGTTGATCTTTGCCCACCAGGTTTCCGGGTGCTGCACCGGCCTCGGGCTCAGGGTAGGGGTGGGGGTGTGGCTGTTGTTATGAGGGAGACCTTGTGTCCGCGGGAGGCCACTGTTCCTCAGATAGTCGGGTGTGAGTCTCTCTTTTTGAGATGCGGCCCTGGTGCGCAGTTGGGCTTGCTGCTGGTGTACCTTTCGCCTAGTCATGCAGCAGCAGCCCTGCCTGAGCTGCTCGATGTCCTCTCTGCGCTGGTGGTTGAGTTCCCGAAACTTATAGTTTTGGGGGATTTCAACCTACCATCGCTGGGAGGATCATCTGAGTTGGCCCGGGAGTTCATGGCTTCCATGACGGCCATGGACCTGACGCAGGTAATTTCGGGACCGACTCATGAGGGAGGCCACACCCTTGACCTAGTTTTTTTATCTGGACAGTGGTTAGATGATCTTGGTGGGGGCTCTCCAATTATTATGCCCCTGTCATGGACCGATCATCATCTCCTGCGGCTGGTCTTCCGTTTTGCCACCCCCCGCCGTGGGTGTTTGGAACCAATTAAATGGTACCGCCCCAGACGCTTAATGGATCCCCAGAGGTTCCAGACAGCTCTGGGGTCCCCACCTGCCTCCCTTGCTCACAGCTCGGCAGATGCCTTAGTGGAAGCCTGGGAAAGGACGGCCACTGAGGCTCTTGATCGAGTTGTACCCCTGCGGCCCCTGACCCGGTGCAGATCCCGTCGAGCTCCATGGTTCTCTGCGGAGCTTCGGGAGATGAAGCGTCGGAGACGGGGCCTAGAGAGCGGTTGGAGGTCCAGCCGATCCGAATCCGACCGATTGCGACTAAGAGCCTACATTAGGTCTTATCTCGCTGCGATAAGGGAGGCGAGGTCTAACCACTTCGCCACCCTTATCGCGTCAGCAGATAATCGCCCGGCCGCCCTGTTTAGGGTGACTCGCTCCCTCCTAAATCAGGAGGTGAGGGAGGATCCCTTGCAGGGCCGTGCCGAGGAGTTTAACCAACATCTGTCGGACAAAATCGCTCGGATTCGGACCGGTTTGGACTCTGACTGGGCAGAGTCTGACGATCAGGACACGGGTGGTCTTGTCGATATCATCTGGGAGGAGTTTGATTCTGTGACTCCGGAGGAAGTGGACAGGATCATGGGGAGGCTGAGCACCACCACATGTTTATTGGACCCGTGCCCTTCCTGGCTGGTTTATGCAGCCCGGGAGAGGACACGCAGCTGGTTCCAGGCAGTTATATCGGCTTCTTTGAGTGAGGGTATCTTCCCCGCCGTCTTGAAGGAGGCGGTGGTGAGGCCTCTCCTCAAGAAGCCTGCCCTGGACCCTGCTGTATTGAATAACTTTCGTCCTGTCTCCAACCTTCGCTTTCTTGCGAAGGTTGTTGAGAGTGTGGTGGCGCATCAGCTCCCTCTGGTCCTGGATGAAGCGGATTATCTAGACCCGTACCAATCGGGTTTCAGGCCCGGGCACAGCACGGAGACGGCATTGGTCGCGCTGGTGAATGATCTCTGGAGGGCTCGGGACAGGGGGCATTCCTCTGTCCTAGTCCTATTAGACCTCTCGGCGGCTTTCGATACCATCGACCATGGTATCTTGCTGCGGCGTCTCAGGGGATTGGGAGTGGGAGGCACGGTTTTACGGTGGTTCTCCTCCTATCTCTTGGGACGTTCGCAGTCGGTGTTGGCAGGGGGACAGAGGTCGACCGCGAGGTCTCTCATTTGTGGAGTTCCTCAGGGGTCGGTCCTCTCGCCTCTCCTGTTCAACATCTATATGAAGCCGCTGGGTGAGATCATTCGTGGCTTTGGAGTTGGGTATCATCAGTACGCTGATGATACCCAACTTTTCTTTTCGACCCCAAACCACCCCAGTGATGCCCTCGACGTGATGTCCCGTTGCCTGGAGGCGGTTCGGGTCTGGATGGGGAGGAACAGACTCCAGCTCAACCCCGACAAGACTGAGTGGCTTTGCATATCTTCATCCCGGGTTTATTCGGATATTCCATCTCTAACTATGGGGGGTGAATTATTACCCCCCGTAGATAGGGCTCGCAACTTGGGGGTCCTCCTAGATTCACGGCTCACCTTGGAAGATCATATAGGAGCCGTGACTAGGGGGGCCTTTGCACAGGTTCGCCTGGTGCGTCAGTTGCGGCCCTATCTTAGCCGGGATGATCTGTGCACGGTCACTCATGCGCTCGTGTCCTCTCGTCTGGACTACTGCAACGCTCTCTACATGGGGCTGCCCTTGAGGACCACTCGGAAGCTCCAACTGGTACAGAATGCAGCCGCGAGAGTGGTGTTGGGAGTCTCCCGATACTCCCACGTTACACCTCTGCTCCGTGAGCTGCATTGGTTGCCAGTTGTCTTCCGGGTGAGATTCAAGGTACTGGTAACGGTATTCAAAGCACTCCATGGCATGGGGCCGGAGTACCTTAGGGAACATCTGCTGCCGGCATCAAGCTCCCTGCGCCCTGTGCGTTCCCACAGAGAGGGCCTCCTCAGGGTGCCACCGATCAGAGAATGTCGATTGGTGGCCCCCAGGGGGAGATCCTTCTCTGTGGGCGCTCCGGAGCTGTGGAATCAGCTACCGGTAGAGCTCCGGATGGCGCCCGATCTTCGCTCCTTTCACCGCGATCTCAAGACATTTTTGTTTGTACAAGCCGGCCTAGCCTGAGGGGGAGTGTTGGGGTTGTTTTATTTTTTGTTTTTTAATTGTTCTGGGGGTTTTTAGTGTTGTATTATATTGTTTTTAACTAGGGCAATTGTTTAATCTGTTTTTAATGTTTGTATTGGTTATTTTATTCTGCCCTGTGAACCGCCCTGAGTCCTCAGGGAGAAGGGCGGTATATAAATGTTATTAAATTAAATTAAATTAAAATTAAATTTGTGAAACCAGTTCTACACACATGATATTCTGCCTGATTGCAAATGGTGAAAAATACATAAATATGAATAGTTATACCTAATAAACAACACATCCTATAGTAAAGGTAAAGGTTCCCCCGCACATGTGTGCTAGTCGTTTCCGACTCTAGGGGCCGGTGCTCATCTCCGCTTCAAAGCCGAAGAGCCAGCGCTTGTCCGAGGACGTCTCCGTGATCATGTGGCCGGCATGACTAGACGCCAAAGGCGCACGGAACGCTGTTACCTTCCCACCGTAGTGGTCCCTATTTTTCTACTTGCATTTTTACGTGTTTTCGAACTGCTAGGTTGGCAGAAGCTGGGACGAGTAACAGACGCTCACTCTGTTATGTGGCACTCGGGATTCGACCCGCCAAACTGCCGACCTTCTGATCGACAAGCACAGCATCCTAACCCACTGAGCCACCGCGTCCCTTTCAACACATCCTATACATGTCTATTGATAAATACTCCTGCTGAATTCTATAGGACCTCTTCCAGGAGAACTTATTCTAGGACGGCAATCTAAATTAATTAACCTTACTGAAATATAATGCAGTGTCAAGGGAGAAGAAATTAACATAGTGGACATTTCATAATTATTAGGCTTTTAAAATCCTTTATTCTTCTGAGAATGCAATTACCTGCAATTTATAACTTATTCGATCAATGCAAAGGCTATAGTTTGTCCAAATTCTATTACTCTCAGGGTGCACAAACCAGTGTCCACTTTCTTCACAGATCTTCGAAACTTTTTCTTTTGGAGAAAAATTAATGAGAAAAAAAATTAATTGCTGTCTCTGTGTTCAAAAATAGTTAATATTTCAATAACTGCAACAACAAAAGGCACTGAAATGCATATATACAGTACACGTGCTCAGATCGCCATTATTCCCTTTTAGTGTAAGCAACATTATGCAGAGCATAGAAAATGAATAATAAATAGAAAGGCAATTACATCTGAAGTATGAAATAAGAATTGGTCATTTACTTTTGTATTCAATCCATGTTTATTTAGCATCCATTCATTTTTTATCCCATTTCTTCTTGTTTTATCGTACATATTTCTTAAGAAACTAATTCCCATTCCCACTGCATTCAATTTACTTTTATATTTCTTTTCACTGAATTATTATTTTCATATAGCAATTCCTTTATATACTGGCAATTTATTTCTTGCAAGAAAAGGATATTATATATTTTGTCAGTTTTCAGCAGTTTCAATGATCCACTAAACAGCAAAAATCTAATCTAGCGCACCAAGGGATATTTCTTCCACGCACAAATCCCATAAGTTTTCAATAAATATTTGCAGATCTTAAAATATCTCCATTCATTTACTCGCATTTGCTAAACATTCTGCCAAGGAGCACACATCCATCTATGTGGTTTAGGTCTAGCCATGTAGCTCTGGCCCAGTTAACCTGACTGTTCCTTCCTTTTCCTATGTCATTGAGTTTTTTATATATTAATTTCCAAATCTATACTCATCCTTCAATTTACAATATTAATATTCCCTGAAAATCATCATACAAAATTTGTACCTACTGTATGTACAAATTCTTAACCAATTTTTCATACATGTATACATAAACCACCAAGAGGATATTATACTGTACTGTGATATTTGTATCACTCTCTGCTCAGTTATTAACCACTTGCAACAATCTCATTTATTTTTGTACATTCTTTACTTCCAAAATATAGTGGTCTTACTATATTCAGGAATCTGTTCAGAAGTCCATAACTCACTTTATCATATACTTTCTCTAAGTCAATAAGCTTTTTCCCAGTTTTCAGCAGCTTCAGTGATCTGCTGAACTGCAAAAATATAATCTAGCCCACCAATTGGCAGAAAGCCTTCATTAATTCTTCAAATTTTTCTTTTTATCACTTTCTGTATCTTTTCAGTCAAAATTCTATCAAACACATTCTCAGGAATGCTTTACAAATCTTTAGTATTTTATCTTATACTTGCTAGCTAACCCATAACTTGATGAGTAGGATTTTCCAGGTAGTGATGTCAAATTGATTAGTCTGTATTTCCTGGGCCTCCTTTACCTCTTCCCCTTTTTAAAAGACTGGAAGAATGATAGTTCTTCTCTAGTTTTCAGACATTCGCTCTATACTCCACTGAGTCAGCAGTTCACAGATTGCATCAATCATGCAGTGAGCCCCAGCACTTGAATTCATTCAAAGCAACCAATGTTTTTTTAACACTTCCTTGCCTATTTTGATCTGCACTCCTCTTCCATCCCCTAAATCTATAAATTACTAAGCACTGTTCTTTAACCTTGTAGCAATAAAATACACATTTACACAGTTACGTACATTTAAATGTACATAATGATGGATTATAATCAGTTCAACCTCTTAAATGAAGTAGAAGCTCTCCTTAATAGCAAAGTAAGTTTGGTTAATTGATTGAAATACCCTGCTTAAATGTCTGACTTTGTAATCTAGCTCTGAACTTAGATGAATTGAGACAACAAGCAACAAGTTGCAAATCCATCTCTAGATACTTGTCCTGCACATGCAAATTCCAAAATATTTCAAGAGATATGGAACAGTTTGATTGTCCTAATTATTTGAGACATCTTTGACCAAATGGTCCATCTGGAACATAAATCTGGTGCTTCAAAATACAAAGAAGACAAGGTCTCAACTCCATACTGTTGTTCTTGCATACAGAACATATGACCTATCACACTGGACACAGTCTAGTAGCCAACCATGAAAACACTTCTGGAGTCTGATTAAATTCCTATCTTTGCTTCCTGCCTGAAACTATTATTTCCAGAACTTGACAAACATTTAATGGCCCACAGTATAAATTGTGTAGGCCGGGGACATGGTTACATCTGACACATAATACCAAATGCATTCGAAGTAATAAGAATCCTATACTAGAAAGAGCTTGCTGTCAATTTAAGGATTTGTCATAATGTTGAATTTGTACAATTCTACCCAAATTCTCAGCACTCAGAAAATATCTTTACTGGCTCGCTTTAGTAGACAAATAGAGTACTGAATTCTTAATCCTTACCTGAAGGGTCAAAGTCCTGAAAGTAGTCTGGACAGTTTTGCATTGAAGTTTTTCCTGCCGGAGTAGTGTCCCAGCATAACCAACCATCCCATGTTCTGTTGCAATGTGGACCTACAAAGTGAAGAGGCATCATTTGAAGCATTTCATCCTAATTTACCCTGGCTGGGTACATTTTTTTCTGTACATACACAAAAAGCAAATCTTTGGATCCAATCCAAACTCCTTATGATTGACATATGCAGTATTTCTTTCCAAAGGCGCTTCCATACCAGCCTTGGTTATATAAACCCCTTCCTACCAAGAGAACCCCCCCCCCATCCATTGTTTTTGCTGTGGGCTCTTACAATTTGTTGAATGTTTACATTTTTCTGTCTTTGCCATTTTTAGTTCTAAAACCATCATCTAAATCTTGACTATTAAAAATACTGCGCAAGAGCAGAAAACAACAAAAAGACTCATGCTCTCTTACCCTTTAACTGTTACTCTATAATTTTGCAAGAAACTTGCCTGGGGACACAATGGTTTTCCAACGGGTTTCCCCAAACAAAATGAACCAACTGAAGCAGGGGAAGGGAAGCAGATCCGTCTGACCCTTCCAACCTCTGAATCCTTCCTTTGCATGCTGAAATCAGTGTCTCACCTTCTGAACTTGTGCAGGTTCCTTAGCTGCAGATATTGCTATGACATCCATCACTTTTGTTGGGAACTCACACCCAGGGCTAATCCCGAGGGGTGGAGGGGTAGGGAGCCTTCTAAATATTTTTGCCTGAAACCTAGCAGATTCCACCCGCTTAACAAAAATCGCACGAAAAACCAACTGGGTGACACTGTGCCAGTCCCAGTCTCTCAGCCCAACTCATTTCACAAGAGTTGTTGTTATGGGGAAAATAGGAGGAGGAAGATTAGATACACTTCCTCCAATTCTGCCAAGGAGAAAAAGGTAATAACCGTTTGTGGATCTCTAATAGTGATCCATTGCATGAAACCTCATTTCTATATATGAAGATTCATAATTTTACTCTTGGGATTGGAAGGCTTCTGAACTGGTCCAAGTAAACCAGTCTTAAGTAAATCTCCTTTCTTTCAAAACTGCCAAACTGAGGTCAGAAGGCTTCCTTTTTTTTTTCTTTGCAGAAGAAATTCTATACGGCATTTTTATTTTATTTTTTCTAGTGCCCTAGGATTTATACTGATGCCATTTTTGAACTTTATTCTGGGGAGGGGATAGAAAGAGCTGTTGATGCCGATTGTTGCTGTGATCTCTTGCATACCTCTCCATCGGCTTAAGGCCTCCCTTGTTGCCTGCCTTAAATAACAGCTGTTGTGAAATGAGTTTCTTTGGGATGTCTCTTGGAATTAGGAAGTATGAGAAGAGAAGCTACAAATGACTGGAGCCATTACTTTACTTGGCCACACAGTGCATACATACAGTCTCTTGCCTATTTTGCAAAAAAAGCAAACAAACCAAACCCTTAATGCAAAACTCCTGATTTTTTTTTATTGAAAAGTCCCCCCTCCCCATTTTTAAAAGACCTTTCTTTTCCTAAACCAGTGAGAATGGTTTAAAAATATTCAAGGTTTGTTGCACATTAATAATTTGACTTCTGCAGTGTAAATAAAGCTGTTCTAATGCAACACTGAATAAGATTTTAATTCAACTTAACCACTGTTTTTATAAGAGATAAACTACAATTATTTATCGCTGCCCTCCAAATCAAGGTGTACCTTTAACTGTTGCAGCAGCAAAATATTTTTCAACAAACATCTCCATTCATTAATTTGTCTATAATTTATTTTGATTCCTTTTCACAACCCAAAGCCAGTTATACATACAAAAGATAAAGCAACAAAGCACTTATTACGACATTCAAAATAAATTAAATAAACTCAAGATTCAATTAAATTAAGCAGTCCTAAATAAGAACACCCTGGATTGCCTTACTGGAAGATTTATTGGAACATATTAGAGTTTCCAGTGCTGTCTATGAAGAACTTTAAAAGATCAAATCTGCTCTTTTAGACAGGAAAAAAGCAGAATTGAAGGCTTATACTTTCAAGTATTAAATTATTTCCAAAAGGGATGTAATAAGCGCAGTATGAGTAGGTAAAAACCATTTTTTTATTATTATGGGACTTATATGCCGCCCTATCTCCCAGAGGACTCAGGGCGGCTAACAATAAAAAACCAGCAGTACAAAGTTAAGAAAAAAATTAAATAACAGCCCCAAATATTAATTACACAGTTAAAATTAAAACTTTTAAAAACCCATCATCAATCCAGGTCAGCCTGATGGAAAAAGAACGTCTTGAGGTTGCGGCGAAAGGACCGGAGGTCCGGGGCCATCTGAAGCTCAAGGGGGAGTTGATTCCAAAGGGCTGGCGCTCCCACAGAGAAGGCCCTCCCCCTGGGGGTCGCCAGCCGACATTGTCTGGCCGACAGCACCCTGAGGAGGCCCTCTCTGTGTGAGTGCACTGGGCGATGGGAAGTCGTCCCCGGCAGCAGACGGTCCTGCAGATATCCCGGGCCTAAGCCATGTAGGGCTTTAAAGGTAAGTACCAGCACCTTAAATCTCGCCCGGATTTTTAAATTATATTTGCATGAATTAACAGATGATGTGCTTTAGTCTGGTAAAACAACTTGCTTAAAATCAAAGTATATTGATGAGGTTCGAGGTTTTGGTTATGATCTTCAAGTCCTTACATGGCATGGGTCCGGGGTACCTCGAGGACCACCTGCTGCCGGCGTCGACTCCCCTCCGCCCTGTGCGTGCCCACAGAGGACCTCCTCAGGGTGCCTCCGGTCAGGGAATGTCGACTGGTGGCCCCCAGGGGGAGGGCCTTCTCTGTGGGCGCCCCGGAGCTATGGAACCAACTGCCGGTTGAGCTCCGGATGGCATCAGACCTTCGCTCCTTCCGGCGCAGGCTGAAGACCCACTTATTTGAATTAGCTGGTCTGGCCTGATGGGGAATATTAGGGTTTTTTAATGGGTCTTTTATTGTTTTTATTATTATTGTAATTTTAATTGGGCATTTGTTTAATTTCTTTTTAATTTTTGTATTGTTATTTATATATGCCCTGTTAACCGCCCTGAGTCCTTCGGGAGAAGGGCGGTATACAAATTTAATAATTAATAATAATAATAATAATAATAATAATAATAATAATAATAATAATTGTTTACCTTCATATTCTTCAGTAGTCTGCATAATTTTCTGATAGCATTCAAACTGTGCTGTCATGATTTTATTATTAGTTACACCTAGTATAGTTTGATGGTCTGTATGGTTCTTAGTTCCAGTTTCATTGGACCAATTCCCTTCTTTTTCACCTGGAACTGCTATGACAAAAGCCTGGACAGATAATGAGAAAAACTAGATTGTCACAGTTGCCAAAATAATTGCAAACACTGTACAGAGAATGAATTGAATTGGATGAATTAACGCAAACCATTTTGAAGTATGTAAAAAGGTGCAGACGAAGTAACTGGGCAGAAGAACATTAAATTGATGCGATCTGAAAAAAATTCCTCTGAATGTGTCTTCAAAGGTACAATTTCTCTCTATCTCTCTCATCCAAAATAAATAAATAAATAAATAATCTCCACGTATAACTGTCCAAAATGTGTTCGAGTTTCAGGCACCTCAGCCTAACTTTATAAATGACTCAAATCAGCCATGTTAGCATTAAAGGAGGCTTCGAAAGGATTGGGAGAAATTGGAGCCCGCTTTCACTGTGCTTCAAAAGCCTCTTTCTCCAAACTGTGTGATTTTGAGAAGGCAGCTTCTGAAGGATCATGAGAATGGAGGCTGCTTGGAGAGTGACATGAAGGGGTTTCAGTAAGAAGGCCACACCCCACATAGTCTAGGCATGCCTGTCAACAGCTGGAGAAAAATGGTGAAGAGGGGTATTTTATAGGCAGGGAGTTAGAATAAAATAGAGCTGGAAGGGACCTTGGAGGTCTTCTAGTCCAGCCCCCTGCTCAAGCAGGAGGACCTATACCATCTCAGACAAGTGACTGTCTAGCCCAGGCATGTCAAACTTGCGACGTCATGTGACATCGCGTGACATATCGGAGCTTTTTTCCCATTGCTGGCAATGGGGTGGGCGTGGTTTTGTTGTGACGCGTCTGGCCCGTGGGCCGGCAGTTTGACACCCCTGGTCTAGCTTCTTTTTAAAAATCTCCAATGATGGAGCGCCCATGATTTCTGGGGGCAAGGTGTTCCACTGGTTAATTGTCCTCACTGTCAGGAAGTTTCTCCTTAATTCCAGGTTGCTTCTTTCTTTGATCAGTTTCCAACCATTGTTTCTTGTCCTGCCCTCTGGTGCTTTGGTGAATAATGTGACCACCTCTTCTTGGTGGCAGCCCCTCAAATCCTGGAACACTGCTATCCTGTCTCCCCTATTTCTTCTTTTCTTTAGACTAGCCAAACCCAAGTCCTGCAGCCGTTCTTCGTATACTTTAGTTTCTAGGCCTTTGATCATCTTAGCTGCTCTTCTCTGAATTTTTCCAAACTCTCAATATGTTTTTTGTGATATGATGACCAAAATTGGCTGCAGTATTCCAGGTGAGGTCTTACTAGGGTTTCATAAAGCGGTAGTAATACCTCGCGTGATCTTGATTCTATGCCTCTGTTTATTCAACCCAGGATTTTATTAGTTTTTTTGGTTGCTGCTGCACACTGCTGGCTCATGGTTAAGTGATTGTCCACAAGGACTTCAAGGTCCCCCTCACAGTTACTGTTTTTAAGCCAGGTCTCACCCAATCTGTACTGGTACCTTTGATTTTTCTTGCCTAAATGTAAAACTTTGCTTTTCTCCACACTGAAACTCATTTTGTTGGATAGGGCCCATTGTTCAAGTTTGTCAATATCTTTTTGGATCCTGAGTTTGTCTTCTGGGGTGTTGGCTACTCCTGTCAGTTTGGTGTCATCGGCAAATTTGATGAGTTCCCCTTCAATTCTCTTATTTAAGTCATTGATGAAGATATTGAAGAGTACTGGGCTTAGGGTGGAACCCTGTGGTACCCCACTCCTTACTTCTCTCCATGTATATGTAGTGACGTTGAGGACAGCTACAGATCCTTCTGATGTTGCCTATTCCACCTTTTTCTAGCTTATTAAGCAGCAGGTTGTGGTCTACTTTATCAAATGCCTTACTGAAGTCTGTGTATACTACGTCCACAGTATTTTGCTGGTCTATTAGTGTAGTCACTTTATCGAAGAATGAAATAAGATAGGTTTGGCATGATTTGTTTTAAACAAACCCGTGCTGGCTACTAGTTAGAAAGTTGCTTGCTTCTGGTTGTTCACAGATCTGTTTTTTGATTATCTTTTCTAGGATCTTCTTGGGTATTGATGGTAAACTGATTTGTTAGGTTTGAATAGACGATCGACACCGTGAGGTTTAATGCAAGAACGTTTATTAACACAAGCAATAGTCAACTGCCGATTAACCGTTTAACTCCCCCTTATATAGTCTGTTACATTCAAACAGTGGCCAATCCCCAGCCCGGAAACTCCCGCCTTAATTGCATTAGCCAATAATTGCACTCTAGAGCTTCCCGCTTCCAGGAAAGCCCCTTTAATTAATCTACAGACACAACACCCCTTCCCCCCCACTAATGTTATTTATTAACATAGTCTCTCAAATATGATGGTGGCTTGTGAACCCTGGTAGGGTATCTATTACTCTTGTTGACAACCGTCTCATTTGCTGTCTGGCCATTGGCAATTGTCCCAGATGTTTGGGCCAAGGGCTCTGATGACACAATGTTAGTGTTTTGTTGTTGTTGAGTTTGTTGTTGTTGTTCTGGACCTCTATGAGATACACTTCAGCTACCCATTGGAAACAACTCCCAGTCATCATTGCCCTGCTGAGGCACTGTGTTAGGTAACCTGGTTTGTGTTTCACCTCCAACCTCTCCATACCCAGTAGTTGTTGAGCTCGGGTAGTCAGGATTGGATATGACATCCTGAGCCTGTGTGTATTGGCCCACATCATTTTGCACAATTTCTGGGGCCCTTTTCCTTAATTGGTCAATATGTCTCTTAATTACTCTATTCCCTTCCCCAATAGTGTATGACAACGGCCCCGTGACATCAATGACCGCTCCCGGTACCCATTTGTCTACCGGCCCAGAGTTCCTGGCCCAAACTAAGTCCCCAATGTTGAGAGACCGGGTTGGTATAGCCGCCTCAGCTTCTGTGGGTAGTCTATCAGGGTGAAGTCTGTCCAGCTTTGTTGTTAATCTTCTTCCCCACCTCATCTCAGCCGGGCTCTTCCCTGTAGCTGTGCAGGGTGTAGTATGCTGTGACAGAAGGAATTGTGCCAATCTCTGTTGCCAGTTGCCGCGGATGATTCGTTTCAGAGCGTCTTTTGTTGTACGGACGTTGCGTTCAGCCAAGCCATTGGTGGACGGGTGAAAGGGTGCCGAAGTCGTGTGCCTAATCCAATTGGCCTTGAGGAAATCCTGAAATTCAGCAGAGGTGAATTGGGGCCCATTGTCAGAGACAATTACGTCAGGTAACCCATGGGTGGCAAAGAGGCCCCTTAAAACCTGAATTGTTTTAGCTGAAGACATAGATTTAACAGGCACAACCTCCAACCACCGGGAAAAGCTGTCTACCACAACTAGGAATGTTAGGCCTTGAAATGGCCCTGCGAAGTCAATATGAATGTGTGACCATGGATTCCTAGCTGCTTCCCATTTGTGAGTTGTAATGTGAGCCTGTTCCGGCCTAGATCGTTGACATAGATAACAACCAGCTACGCACTCTTCAATTGCTGTGTCTAACCCAGGCCACCACAAATGGCTTCTAGCTAGAGCCTTCATGCGTACTATTCCCGGGTGACCATCATGTAATTCAGCTAATACTGACTTCCTATGAATCTCAGGGATCACCACTCGGCTGCCCCACAACAAGCATCCCAAATGAGATGATAATTCATCTTTTCTCCTAAAATAAGGTGTGAATTTAGGGTCTGGATTTTTGTTGGGCCATCCCCCTTGAACCCAGGCTGAAATTCTGTTGAGTATTAGATCTTTCTTAGTGGCCACTGCAATGTCCTTTGCAGTTAATGGGCACTCAGATATTTCGTGTAATGACAAAATCTGACCCACTGGAGCAGGATCCCCCTCAGTGTCAGTTAAGGGCAATCTGCTTAAAGCATCTGCATGGCCCATTTCTTTGCCTGGTCTATGTTTTAGAGAGAACGAGTACGCTGACAGGAATATAGACCACCTAAGCATCCTAGGGGACATGATCTGAGGTGTCTGCCTATCCGTAGTAAACAATCCCAATAAGGGTTTATGGTCAGTGTAAATGGTAAAGTTCCTACCATAAAGGTAATCATGGAACTTTTTTACACCTGCCACTATTGCTAAAGCTTCCCTGTCAATTTGGGCATAATTCCTTTCAGCTTTTGTAAGCGTCCTGGAATAATATGCAATTGGCTTTTGCTGACCCTTGTCATCCATATGGCTGATGACAGCCCCAACCCCATAAGGTGAAGCATCACACGCTAAATAAATTGGCTTATTTTCAATAAAGTGTGTAACAGTGGAATGGCTAGACAAAATGTCCTTTAACGTTTGAAAACTGATTCTATGTTTTTCCTGCCATTGCCAAGGGGTTTTCTTGTCTAAAAGCCTATGTAATGGTTCAGCAATAGCAGCTTTATGTGGTAAAAATGTATGATAAAAATTAACTAATCCTAAAAAAGCTTGTAATTCAGCCTTGTTCTTTGGTTCAGGTGCCAATTTAATTGCTTTAATTTTTTCAGTTGTTGGATGAATGCCCTTCTCATCAATTCTAAACCCCAAAAATTCTGTTGATTTAACTCCAATAAAACATTTTTCCCTTTTTAATTTAAGTCCTGCAGCTCTAAATTTCCCCAATACCTGTTCCAACCGGTCAGCTAGGATTTCTTCAGTTTTTCCAGCAATCAGGACATCATCAAAGTAAGGGCATACACCAGGTATGCCCTTTAAGGTCCTCTCCATCACCTCCTGAAAGATGCCTGGAGCTGCTGCAATTCCAAATTGAAGCCTGTGAACTCGAAACGCCCCCTTGTGGGTAACAATCGTTTGGGCCTCGGCGGCTTCCTTAGACACGGTAAGCTGTAAATACGCCTGCGCCAAGTCGAGCTTGGCAAAGATGGCGCCGTCCTGGATCGTCGCGAGGACCTGCTTCACCGTTGGGACCGGGTAAGCGTGTTTTTTCATTCCTAAATTTAGGGTGGCTTTATAATCGGCACAAATCCTCACATCCCCATTAGGTTTAAGGGGTGTGACGATTGGTGTCTCCCACAGGCCTCCCTCGACTGGTTCTAGCACGCGTTGGCCTACAAGCTTATCAAGCTCGGCCTCGATTTTTTGTTTAAGGGCGAAAGGCACCCTCCGGGCCTTCAATCTAATTGGCTTTACTGTGGGGTCCAAATTAAAATTAATGGGGGGGCCTTTATATTTACCTAAAGATCCATCAAATACGTCTGCGAATTCGTCGCAAACAGATTTGAGGGTCTTACTTTGAATTGTATTTATTCCCCCTACCCAAATTCCTAAAGCAAGGAACCAATTAAGGCCTACTAAGCTAGTTCTTTGGCCCTCGGTCACTAACAGGTCCAATGACCCATTGAACCTCTTGTAAGTAACCCTAATGGTGATTTACCCTTAATAGTTATGGGGGATTTTTGAAAATCGGCTAACTGGATTCCGGTCGGTTTAAGTGGAATTTTGTGACCACTTTTCCGTTCAATGTGCTTCAAAGTTTCACATGAAATTATTGATACTGAGGCCCCTGAATCTACCTCCATTTTGCAGGGTATTCCTTGCAATTGGACTATAATTTTTAATTTAGGCCTCAGTATGTGATTTATTTTTCGTTGTCCAATGTGGTTGACTCTCGCCCCCACCCCGCGGTTGGATTGTCGTGCCCTAGGTCTAGGGGTCTCTATGCCACGATCCCAGGGGGTTACCTTACCTTCGGCCCAGACGTCCATTTCGTGGATTCGGTTGTCTCGCGTCCGGTTGCGGCAAATGGCCTGGATGTGGCCGGTCTTTCCACACGATCTGCATTTTGCTGTGCGGAATCTGCAAGTTGATCTGGGATGGTTACCCCCACAGCTACCACATCTAATGTCCGCGTCTCTCGGTCTGGGCTGGCTGTCCCATAGTGATCTTTGCACTGCTTGCAGCTGTTGTCTTCGGGCCTGGTCTGGTACTTTGGTGCGCGGGGGTCTGGCTGCCATTTTCCCAAATCGTCTGGAGATCTCAGCTATGTCGGCCTCCCATTGCTGGTCCACCTCCCCGCTGTCCACATGGCTTTCAAGATTGATTTCGGCTGCAGAGCCCATGCTATATCGGGGGGGGGGTCTCGCGTTCCCGTTGATTCATACGTCAGTATCTCATCGAGGACTTCCTGCAGATCTCCCGTAGGCTTAGCGATGATTCGATTTTGTTGATTCTCGTCCCGCAAGCCAAGCACCACTCGATCTCGGATCCTAATTTCGAGGTTGTCATATTTGCACCTCAAAGCCGCCTCTCTCACCACTGCCACGAACTGAGTAATCGATTCGCCGGGTCTTTGATTCCTCTTTTCAAAAATCTGTCTCCAAAATAATTCAGACCTTTTTGGCGTGAAGTGAACCTTCAGTTTTGCCAATAAGTCTGCATACGAGACGCTAGACACTGGCAGCGGTTGGCACAGGCCTACGGCAATCCGATACACAGGCGTCCCGCTAATGGTCAAAAGAGCCACGGCTTTCTTTCTGTCGTCCGTAATGTCGTTTACTAACAGGAACCCTTCAACCTGGCCAACATATTCTTCCCAGTCTTCTGGAAATCGCGGATCAAACTCTTTCAGCGAGCCAACTTGTGCCATTATTAATTTTATTCGGCAGTGTTGTACTTCGGTTGACTGCGTTCAAATTTTCCCACCTTGCGCACAGCTGATTCCGCCGTTCCTTCACCGATCTGCCGTCTATCCCACCTTCGTCGCCAATTGTTAGGTTCGAATAGACGATTGACACCGTGAGGTTTAATGCAAGAACGTTTATTAACACAAGCAATAGTCAACTGCCGATTAACCGTTTAACTCCCCCTTATATAGTCTGTTACATTCAAACAGTGGCCAATCCCCAGCCCGGAAACTCCCGCCTTAATTGCATTAGCCAATAATTGCACTCAGAGCTTCCCGCTTCCAGGAAAGCCCCTTTTATTAATCTACAGACACAACGTGATTGGTCTGTAGTTTCCTGGGTCCGTTTTTCCCCACCCCGTTTCTTGAAGATGGGAACCACAGCAGCCCTTTTCCAATCCTCAGGTACTTCCTGGTGCTCCAGGATTTTTGAAAGATGTAATGGAATGGTTCTGAGATAACATCTGCCAGCTCCTTCAGAACTCTGGGATGTAATCTGTCAGGCCCTGGTGATTTATATTCGTCAGGGTCAGATAAGTGTTCGCTTACCATTTTCTTGCTTATTTTAATTTTTATTTCTTTTGCAATGTTTTTTTTTTGGTATGTTGGGCTATGGTTTCTTTTTGTGTGAAGACTGATGTAAAGTATGAGTTAAGCAGTTTTTCTGGACTGAGGCAGCTTTTCTTGTGGTAGTGGGCCACGTGGATGGTGAGTTTTCCATGGATGGATGTAGCTTTGTATAAAGCCTGTGCTGAGTCCCAAGGCATTTTGCACTTTTGCACTTTGTCCAATTATTGACCCATGAGACTGCTTAATGACCACAATCAGGACTGCTGAAATCTTGATTGTTGAGTGAAATGGTCATGTGACATCTTGCTCAATGACCGCTTCACTCAGTAACCAATATTCCAGTCCCAATTGTGGATTTTAAATTGACAACTACAATGCCTCTATGATTGATAGGCATGCTCTTTTGTAGTGTATTTAATAATTTCAACCTTTTGTAATAAAGTAACAACAATTTATGTTCTTTTCACTTCTGTGTTCCACTTGATTTGTAAATCATCCTGACACCTGCTGTTTTAAGATCCCCTCTGCACCAATATTCTGATATTATTATTTTGCCATTCAATGTGATTTTCTGCTACCCCTTCAAAAGTCTTAACAAGGTTCAGAAAGGAGGTTATGATACCTTTTGACAAACTATAAAACTCCAGTTCTTGTCTTGGATGACATCCTGACTGGAGAAGTGTCCCCATGAACAATGAATATCTTGATTTTGACTATCTGTGGCAGAGGAACGTAGACATTATTTTGCATTTTGCAAATTTAGCATAAATCTTATTATTTGTTAATATAGCTTTAATAAAAAGTATTATTTCATACTATTTATATGTGTCTGCTTATCTTAGCTTAGTTGTATCCTCCAACTAAGAATCCCAGTTGAGGAGCAGCTAGAAGGAAAAACTGCTTTTGTTTCCTGCAAAGTTTTTCTATTGCATTTGTTTTCATCTTTCCTTCTTCCAAACAAACTGCTATTCATTGTAAGAAAAGACCCATGGAGTTTAAATGACACAGATTGCCCACCACATGTGTCATATGATTGTGATTTACAATCTTCCCTGCTGGCATGTGAAAAGCAAAGTCAATGGGGAAACTGGAAGAAAGTCAGAAGTCATGGTTACTGAGGTCTTCACTTAATGATCCACATGATTCTTGCTTAACAATGGTAATTGGAAGTGCTATTGCTAAATGGCATGGTCACATGTCATTCTTTATAATCACATTGCTTAATGATGGAAATTCCGCTCTCAATTGCCATTATTAAGTGAAGACTACTTGTACTGGTAGAGTTCAGAAATCATAAGCCATTGTATGATTTATCTGGTTTTCGTTTAGCATGAATTGTCAAAGCAGCCATTGTGGTGTGTAACCCATAATTAATGGCATAGTATGTCATGGAAACCCAGTCAATTGTGGACTATTTATTAAAACATGGTTAAAATGTAGAATAGCATACCTATATTATGGGGCTGTTGGAATGCAAGATAAGCAAATGGAAACATGCATATTATCATCATCATCATCACAACATAATGTTGTGTGTCAAATGTTATGTAATATAATTGGGACCTTTAAAGGATAACATTATTGCATATGTGCTCTCAAGAACGACTCTAAGAGTCATTAATATTACAGACACTGCTGGTTTATAACATGTCTCATTAAATTAAAATTCTACAGACATGCTAAGCTACAACCCTTAAAATTCTCATCCAGAAGTTTTTGAATGTTATCCCATCTGGAAGCCACTAGATTGAGAAAGACTGATACCAAGTAGATTTCCAAAATTGACTTCTTTCAAGCAGAAGCCTTCCTCAAGAAACCAAAACTGGGCCAATCCACACAAAGAACATGTGCTATGCAACATAATTTGTGCTGAATTTCATATTCTGGGTGCCGTGGTGGTGCAGTGATTAGAATGTAGTACTGCAGGCTAATTCATGGCTCACTGCCAGAAGTTTGATCCTGACCGGCTCAAGGTTGACTTAGCCTTCCATCCATCCGAGGCCAGTAAAATGAGGACCCAGATTGTTGGGGGGCAATATGCTGACTCTGTTAACTGCTTAAAGAGTGCTGTAAAGCACTGTGAAGGAGTATATAAGTCTAAGTGCTATTGCTGTTGCTACCTTGGATCTCTCCAGTTATCTCCTGCTAAGTTTACAGCTAAGGCGGTTAACCAAAGGACACATTCTGTTGAACAAATTGGGGTATCCTATAAAGGTAATGTATATACCTAAATGTTGACACTTTGTATTTTACGCATACGTATTTTATTACTGTATTTTTCTTGCATCTATTTTACCCTGGAATATTTTATTTTTGTTTCATATTTGATATCATAATAACAATGGCAATAGCACTTAGACTTACATACCACTTCACAGTGCTTTACAGCCTTCTCTAAACAGTTTACAGAACCAGCATATTGCCCCCCAATAATCTGGGTCCTCATTTTACCAACCTTGGAAGAAAGGAAGGCTGCGTCAACCCTGAGCCAGCCAGAATTGAATTAGAATCAAACTCCTGCATACTAACCACTGCACCCCTACTAATCAATCAATAAACTATCTATCTAGCTACCCAGCTATAACAACAAGCAAGATTTAAGAGCAGTTTCCATTCATGTATACACACTATTATATAAACATCTGCAGATGTGCGTGTAGAGGAAACACTCACCAATGTCATAGCTAAGAGAAGCAGCAGCTGTACAGTCCAACTGGTTTCCATCACTAAATGTAGTTTTACAATTTCACCAAAAAACTGTAGCTGAAAAAACCAAAACAAAATATAAACATCTTAAAACTTTATGGTTATGATCTTAAACTCATTCACTGGGGAAATACCCCACACGCAGCATGTAAGCTGGCTTAACCCTCAGTAGACATATATAAGATTACGGTATGACTCAGCTTTCAGCGGGAGGGCTGAAGTTTGCGCTTAACTTTTCCACTTCAGCCAGTGAAACTTAAAGGCATCCAATCTCGGCTCAGTTGTATCCCGAGTGTTTATTAAACAGAATTAAAGTAACAGTAGCAAACTGTAGAAGACACATGATTTTGTCTTAACCCTCAGGGAAAATAAATCAACTGAAAAAGACTGGCCAGTTTGTCTGTGTTGTTTCCTTTTGTTTGGGAAGCTTGGGAAAAATGGAAATAAGAAAGACTGGTCAATAAAGGGGAGGTCTCAATGCTCCTCTAATATGCCCTCTAAAATTATAATGTCAGAATATTCCAATATGGCAACTCAGCTCTAGTTTCCATCATCATTTCTCACACTCACTCCCACCACTGTTGGCTATGGGAATTTGCAGGAATTTGTATCCGAAAAGTCATCATATTAAACATACTTCAGTTACCCCAACCAATTAGAAAGATGAAGTCACACACAGAAAGGGTGAAAAAAAACAAAAAAGACAGAAGAGAACAATTTTTGAAATTGATACATAATGCACCCCTAGGAGTGTTTCTTATTGTTGCCTTTATTCATGATAAACAATATGAAATAAGAAAGCAGTTCAGGGAAATTCTATCAATAGATGCCTAAAAGGTAAAGGTAAAGGTTCCCCCGCACATGCGTGCTAGTCGTTTCCAACTCTAGGGGCCGGTGCTCATCTCCGTTTCAAAGCCGAAGAGCCAGCGCTTGTCCGAGGACATCTCTGTGGTCATGTGGCCGGCATGACTAGATGCCAAAGGCGCACGGAACGCTGTTACCTTCCCACCGTAGTGGTCCCTATTTTTCTACTTGCATTTTTACGTGCTTTCGAACTGCTAGGTTGGCAGAAGCCGGGACGAGTAACAGGCGCTCACTCTGTTACGCGACACTCGGGATTTGACCCGCCAAACTGCCGACCATCTGATCGACAAGCTCAGCGTCCTAACCCACTGAGCCACCGCGTCCCTCTAATAGATGCCTAGTTCCCTTTAAATTTCTCTTAAAGCCTAGGAAACAAGGACAGTCCAACCTAATATAACAACTTGATTCATATTTTGCTAGCTAGTATTTTGTTCTGCTTCCAACTATCTACCCTAGAGGCAACCCTATATTCATTAATGTAATACTTCAAAAACAATTAAGCCAATAATTAAATATAATTAAAAATGAACAAAAGAAAAATAGTGATTCAATCTCTGTCAGTTAAATGATAGCGGCAATAATTTCCCTTTAATTGGATAACAAGTTGTTATTCTCCACCACAAAAAAAAATGTTGATGTCCTCATTCATTCTTCTACTTTTAATAAATTGCCTACAGCAGCGGCTCCAAACCTTTTCTATACCCAGCATCCCTAGAATGTTTCTGATATATTCTCGCACCCCTTACAAAAGTTCTAAATAGCAACAATTAATTATGCATATACACTATAATTTTGAAAACCCAAGTTTTCACACCCCCTGAAATATTGTCTCGTACCCCCGGTTGGGAACCCCTGGCCTACAGTATTTCTTCTCATTCAAGTCTCTCATGTTTGTCTTTACAGTCTATATAACACATCCTCATAAAAACGCTTTTACCCCTCCTACTTTCCTATTTATTCTTTCCCAGTATTCTACAGCATTACCATTTCCCAGATTCAACCCCTTATAACTAATATGATGATCTCCAGCAACGTCAATTTCCCCCATTCATTTGAACAGAATTCTCTCCTCTGCTACTTTGATGGCTTTGATGTTTTCTGTCTATGATCTGACGTAAAATGACTTCATTTGACTCAGCACATTATACATTTTATCTTTTATGGTGAAAATTTTAAATGAATATGAGATTTCCATGAAAGTTTCTTTCTCTTGCTTATTTCAGGTACTGGAAAAACTAAATTTATTTTTGTATTAAACAGATTTACATAGATGGCTGTGTACCAAAGAAACTTGGGGTGGCAAAGATAAAAATAAAAACAAATTATAACAGTGATGATAAGAGTTGTTTTCCTGTGTTCATTTATTTGTATTCTAGAACTATATGACTGATACTTGAAAGAATACCAGTCAGGATACAACCCTTAGTAAGATTTAGTAGGCCCCTTACTTCTTTCATTTGATCACTCAAAATAGGAAGTAATATTACCAACAATATTGTGCTTTTATTAGTGCAAAACTTATATTTTTATATGCCACATTGGTAACTGGTAATACAAAAATACCCCTGCACTGTAGAAAGCTAAATACTTATATGTATGTGTCTATTTTTAGACACACATAGCATTTTCTCATTTATTTCATTAATCTTCAGAATTTTTTTTCCTCCAACAGTCATTACCTGGATGATATTTATGTCAATAAACAAAGAGTTGACTCCCTGGATACTCTTTCTGACAATTTTTTTTCCAAATAGACAAGATAATTCATACCAGACTAGAGATGAAGTAATTTTTGTATGGTTTGGTAAACATCCTACACATATTTACTTAATCTTAATAGCATTTATTTCCCAATAATAGTACGACAATAATAATTTTATTGTCTAATGTCCTTAACCAACTATCAAAAAACTCTAACCTTTTAATAAAATGGATTTATATTACTCTAAAACCAATTATACACCTATTATATAATCATGACAAGAAACCTGAGTTATGTTTATTGGAAAAATATTATTGTAAAAAAGATATTTTTTATTGGGTTCAATTAAAATTAGGTTCAATTTTTTCAAAGTTAGCAAATTCAAAGCATTAGGAAATATTTCATTATCTCTGTTCCATTCCATTTAAATGTACTTTGAAATCTTATAAATGTTCAGTAGGGTTTTTTTTTACTTTCTTGATCCGAGTTGGGAGTTCTCAGAAATCTTGGCAGCTCACAACAATAAAACCAATAAATAAAACAACCATAGTAAAAACAGGGAAACAATAAAACAAAACCCTTGTACCCTAATCGTCCTCAAGATGCCCACCACAAGCTCAGCCGCCCTCCTTTCATACTTTCATACAGGTGAAACTCGAAAAACTAGAATATCGTGCAAAAGTTCATTTATTTCAGTAATTCAATTTAAAAGGTGAAACTAATGTATGATAGACTCATTACATGCAAAGCAAGATAGTTCAAGCCATGATTTGTCATAATTGTGATGATTATGACATATAGCTCATGGAAACCCCAAATCCACAATCTCAGAAAATTAGAATATTACATGCAATCAATAAAACAAGGAGTGTACATAGAACAATATTGGACCTCTGAAAATTATAAGCATGCATATGTACTCAGTACTTGGTTTGGGCCCCTTTTGCAGAAATTACTGCCTCGATGAGCATGGCATGGAAACTATCAGCCTGTGGCACTGCTGAGGTGTTATGGAAGACCAGGATGCTTCAATAGCGGTCTTCAGCTCTTCTGCATTGTTCGGTCTCATGTCTCTCATCTTTCTCTTGGCAATGCCCCATAGATTCTCTATGGGGTTCAGGTCAGGCAAGTTTGCTGGCCAATCAAGCACAGTAATCCCACGGTCATTGAACCAGGTTTTGGTGCTTTTGGCAGTAGGTGCCAAGTCCTGCTGGAAAATGAAGTCAGCATCCCCATAAAGCTCGTCTCCGGAAGGAAGCATGAAGTGCTCCAAAATCTCCTGGTAGACGGCTGCGCTGACCCTGGACTTAATGAAGCACAGTGGACCAACACCAGCAGATGACATAGCTCCCCAAATCAACACAGACTGTGGAAGCTTCACACTGGGCTTTAAGCATCTTGCAGTGTGTGCCTCTCCTTTCTCCCTCGACTCTGGGTCCTTGGTTTCCAAATGAGATGCAAAAGTTGCTCTCATCAGAAAAGAGGACTTTGGACCACTTAGCAACAGACCAGGTCTGTTTTTCTTTAGCCCAGGTAAGACGCTTCTGACGTTTGTTGTTCAGAAGCGGCTTAACAAGAGGAATACGACACTTGAAGCCCATGTCCAGGATCCGTCTGTGTGTGGTGGCTCTTGATGTACTGACTCCAGCCTCAGTCCACTCCTTGTGAAAGTCCCCAACACTTTTGAATGGCCTTTTCCTGACAATCCTCTCCAGGCTGCGGTCATCCCTGCTGCTTGTGCACCTTTTTCTTCCACACTTTCCCCTTCCACATAACTTTCTATTAATGTGCTTTGATACAGCACTTTGGGAACATCCAACTTCTTTTGCAATTACCTTTTGAGGCTTTCCCTCCTTATGGGGGGTGTCAATAACTGTTTTCTGCACAACTGTCAGGTCAGCAGTCTTCCCCATGATTGTGATTCCTACTGAACCAGACTGAGAGACCATTTAAAGGCTCAAGAACCCTTTGCAGGTATTATGGCTTAATTAGCTGATTAGAGTGGGACACTTTGAGCCTAGAATATTGCACCTTTTCACAATATTCCAATTTTCTGAGATTGTGGATTTGGGATTTTCATGAGCTGTACGCCATAATCATCACAATTACGACAAATCACGGCTTGAACTATCTTGCTTTGCATGTAATGAGTCTATCTCATATATTAGTTTCCCCTTTTAAGCTGCATTACTGAAATAAATGAACTTTTGCATGATATTCTAATTTTTCGAGTTTCACCTGTACAATCCTACCCCAGCACTATTCACAATCCTGTTGAGATTTCTCCACTTCTCTGAAGAACCAGCTGTGCTTTGTTGGCTGACTATCTGAAAATACAGTCTTAAATGTGCTCATCAGTGGTTAAATGCAAATAGCAGAACTCCAGAAAAAAACCCACTTTCACTTCAGTTCTGACTGTATAAATCAACTGAAAGGATGATATGAAGAAAATAAAAAATGGGATATAATAGTATGCTGCCCTGCTACCCATTGGTGATAATGTAAGATATTACTTATTCTATGGAAATATCTTATATCTGTAATGCAATTTTGGTGGAGGTGTGCAAAGGCCCTCTTGTCAACTGCTCTTCAAGTTACACATCGCTCCTGACTGGAGAGGAGGAAGTATTCAGGAGAGCTAAGGGGGATAGGAAGGGCATCAAGGAGTAATAGTTTTAGTCAATAACCCATATAAATCATTATTTTGCTAGCAGCGCTAAGTTCCAATAATTTTCTGGTTTCCAATAGTTCAAGCTGCTGGTTATTACCTTCATGGCACAGACCTGAATTACTGGTAGGACTGCCTATTTCTGATTGTTTCGGTCTGTCTCAGAGAAAAAGGAACGGGCATGCTTGGAGTATCTTCTATGAAATATGTTAGCTGGCAGGAATCAATCGTATGCCTTCTATGTCATAGTATCAGCCCTTTGCAACAGCATACTGCCTGAGATTGTGATAACCCTGTCTTTTGTTTTGTTTTTGGTTACTAACTGACATCATTTACTAGTATGGTAAATACATCCTAGGGCAGCGATTCCTATAGTGGGTTTTCGTTCAGTGTGATAATACATTGAAGTTAAAGCTGCCTCCAGCTCAGTGGTGGGATTCCAAGATGCGAACAACCGGTTCTCTGTGTGAATGCCGCTTCCGGAAGTCCATTCTGGGCCTGGGCAACAAATAATTAGCTACCGGTTCTGCTGGAAGTGGTGCGAACTGGCTGAATCCCACCACTGCTCCAGCTGATGAGAATACTTCCAAAATACCAGGGGATGAGGAAATGCAATAAAAGTAGGGAAGCACTGTAGAAATAGTATTACAAGTAGACAATGATGAAACAGCTGGCAAAGGCAGAGATGATGGACAGCACAATACATTAATTCTCTCCTCTCTGGTTGGCCATCAAAGGATCAACAACATATGCTTTTGATACCAAGTACAGTTTGTTATGTCCAAACTAGGAATTCTTTTTAACTAAGATTTCTGAATAAGGCATAACAGCAGACTATGGTTAGCTGGAATTTAGCAACAGCACCCTCCTATTAACACTTATCATGTGAGTGAATTTTACAATTTGAATTTGCAATTTGATGAGTCAATAGATTTCAAACTTGTGATTCAAAGTCTTTAAACCTACAGTTTGTATAATAAAACCAAAGATTCAAGTTAAAAAGGGTTGTGTGTGCATCATAATATTTGACAAAAATATTGTTCCTAGTTCCTATATTCAAGCATATAATAGTATATAGTAAAAATTACTGGACACTTGTCTTTTTTTCTAAAGAGTTCTTGGTTTCTTCTAGTTGTCCTCACTGAGTGTTTTTTTTAATAGATAAGCAAGGTCATCTTAGCTTAAACATGGTTTTTCTTTTTTTTCTTAATCTTAGTTCACATGTAAGAAATAACATATATTTAAAATTAGAATCAGAACTTCACAGAAAGAAAATCATCCTGTTACACAGTGCAGCTCTTAAACTGAATTTGTATAGCATGTTGTGTTCCATTTAAAAAAGATGGCAAAACCATTTTAGTTGTGCTAACCTTTGCAGTGAACTATTATCAACTCATGGCTGTTTTTTCCTGTTTTAAAAACATGTCCTCAATAGACAGTTAAAATAACTTTCTTTCCTGCATAACCTGGTGCCAAATACTTTTTTCCAACCTATTTAAAACAAAGACTGGTTAAAAAAGAAATGCAGTGTCATGTCTGAGTGATTTTAAACAGCACAAAAGCACATTTCCAAAATATTCACTTTTCCTAATAGCAACACATGTGCAATTACAAGACAGAATTACTGTGGTAATGAAAAAAAAGTCAATTTGCAAAGAAAGTTACCATCATCAGATCATCTCATTAAGAGGAGTCAGAGGTTTAAAGGAAACTGCCTATCGGTATAACTAACACATTAATTCCACTGAATAAATATTCTCTGGTTTTGCTGATAAAGAAAGTAGATAATTTAAACATAGCTTCTTTTTCAGAACAATTAAACTTTATATGTAAACATCATGGGGAGTTTTATACTTTGACAAGTTTTATAGCAGTGGTCTTACTGTTCTGTTCCTTCTTTTAAAAATATAGTTATAAGTTCTGAGCCATGCCGTAAATCTTGCTCTAAAATAGCAAACTATAGAGAACATGTAACCTGCCCTACTTGGAATTTGTTTGCATGAATTTATTAAACTGTCTGGATCCAGAAAATCCAGCACAAAATAGAAGTGCTGTTTAGTTACTTAAAGTAACTTTCCTTTGATGGAGATTAACTGTGTTAATTAATCACTGGCTTCAGAATGGTGGGTGCAGCTGAGCATACATCTGCCCCCTTTTAATATATACATTGTAATATATACATTGAGCCTTGGTGGAGCAGTGGGCTAATGCCTCCTTAAGTAACACCAGCTGCCTGCAATTAGTGCAGGTTCTCATCCCACCAGGCTCAAGATTGACTCAGCCTTCCATTCTTCCGAGGTAGGTAAAATGAGGACCCAGATTGTTGGGGGCAATTAAGCTGACTTTGTAATAATGCCACTTGGGTGTGTGTGTGTGAAAGCCCTAATAAGCAGGCATATACATAGAATGAAGGCTACTGCTAAGCTTGTAAGCCGCCCTGAGTCTTCAGAGAAGGGCGGGATATAAATGGAATTAAAATAAAAAAAAATACTGCACGCACCCCAAGAAGGAGTAAAGCTTTAATTGCTGCGATGTGCCATTTTGAAGACAGTGGCTTTCATTGTGGATACCATTGACTTGGGTGCAACAAGTTCAGGTTACATACTTTCTTAGTAATGTGACGGATTAATTTACTTGAAAATAAAACCATTACAAAAACAATCATAATGGAGAACAGGAGGAAACAAAAATACAAAAGTAGAAAAAGTGATCTATGTTCCTATAGGAACTTGTAACTAAATATACCAATTTTAAAGGTTATTCAACCCATTTTCTAGAGAATTCAACAAACGTTTTTGGAAACAATAAAATAGCATGATACTTTATTAAATTATAAAAGGTTAGTGTGTCTGTCCAGCAGAAGCTGAGTTATTATTGTAGTACAGATTTCAAAGCAAGAGGGTCATGCATTCAAGATGGAAATCAATCACTGATCTCAGAGTTTTTATGAAGCTTTACAATGCCTTTCCCATTAAGTTAGATTTCTTACTCAAGAAAAATAATTTTAATGCGAAAAACAGTAAAAACTCAAGCAATTCTAAATCAACTGATATATAATATACACGCAGATGGGCATTTGTGCACAAACACGAACACATGCCAGTATCAGCAAAAGCAAAGAATCTGATACAACCAAAATAATATTGTAAGGCAACTATAAAAATGAAGTTTGAGAGCAAAGTGATAAATGTGATTAGGAATCCAGAAAGAAATTGAGCTAAAACACTGATGCTCTTATCTCTGGCTAGCAAGATTAACAATGTGATTGTCGTATAAGTCTAAATAGGGAGAAATAATTAAATATTATTATGTTGTATTTATCTTAATTGTACTCAAAATACAATCACTGGCTTGTAAGTAATGAAATTAATGTTGTGTCCTGATAAATTATACAAATGGATTGGAGTCATTAATAAAAAATAGCAACCCTGCACTAACTTAGACTCTCCATATCTGGGAGAGGGGGCATGGGATAATGCAACCTTTAATCAGCTTTCTCCAAAAGGTCAAATGTAGGCAAGAATATCTTCATCTTTTACTCAGAAATGATAGAGTAGCTTCAAGGGCTGGTCCATATATCTGAGGTGAGTTGATCTCCCACGGCTATTTGCCTATCATTTGAAGTCTCCTGGCAATATCTTCTTGAGAATGTTGTATTTATCAATGAATTACCATCTGGCAAGCCAGAGGCTGCATTTGCAGAACAATTTCCTTCATCGGGTATGATTGATGCTGAATTGCATAAAACTTTGCTGCTAGTTTAAAAATGACCAGAGTACCTAGGAGCTTTTGATGGACTGGTACTCTTCCATCCATTGTTCCTGTTTGGTGATATGATCTGGTTGTTGTGTACTGGATTCATTGCACAGGAATGGTTTATTTCTTGTAGGATCTGAACTAGAGAGCTGGGCTGCAGATGCAGCAATTTATACCCTGGCCCCTAGGCGGCAGGCAATAGGTTTGAAGCAACCCATTTCCGCCTAGGGGCAACCAACAGCAGCGCTGGAGATGACTTGTTGAGGTGCTGGGAGCCGTTAGCTAGCTCCCAGCTTAAACAGCCTACCAGCCATTACCACGTGGTGTTACAAGCAAGCCCAATACATTACACCCCTCCCCCCTTAGAATGAACAACATTATAGCAACACAGAAAGTGATTACAGTAATACACTTTACAAAGACTTAACCTCGGTGTGAATAGGTTCCACTTAGCAGCATAATACAATACTTAACATTATAGCTCCATTGTTCAATACAATCTTGTAGGTCAGCAATTAACACAAGTACATACAACATTATAGCGTTATTGTTTCAGCACATAATCTTGCAAATAAGCAGGAGGTTTGCATGCCCTTGTGGAATGCCTGAGGGACCCAGGCGCTTCCTGGCCTACCAGCTTGCCGCCGGGCTGGGTAGGCCAGTGTCTCTCAGTTCAATTGATTCAGGCTGGCTTGGGTTTCTCTGGCTGGCCCACCCCAGAGTCCATTTGTTCAACAGAGTTAGCACAGCGGCTGTAAAAGTATGGTTGGCTTTATCCGTCAGGGGACTCATGTTGCACTTCCGGACTCCCCTCCTCTACAGCCAACTCCTCGTTGCTTGGGCTATGTGAGCCTTCAGCATGTATGCATGGGCCGGCTTGGCTGCCGGTTTGTGGGCCTTGGTAAGGACTAATGACGTAGTTCTCACTTAGTGGCCATTCTGGAAAACGCTTCCTGAGTTGCTCGATGTGGTGCCTGACAACTCGCCCGTCCTTCAGCCCCACTTTGTAAGAGAGGGGGCCTGAAGTTTTAGTAATTTTTCCTGGTACCCACAGATTCCCGTGCCCACAGTTCCTGGCCCACACTGCATCGCCCACTTGCAGCCCCCTCGGGGGTTTTGGACGCAAAGCTTCTGCTGCCACCCTATCTGGATGTAACCTATCCAGTTTCGTGATCAGCCGCCTCCCCCAGCGCAGCTCTGCTGGGCTTTTCCCTGTAGCCTTGCAGGGTGTGAAATGCTGGCAAAGTAAAAAATCTGCCAATCTGTAATGCCAGTTCCCAGTCACTATACGCTTCAGTGAATCTTTTGTGGTCCGGACCATGCGTTCGGCTTGACCATTAGAAGAAGGGTGAAACGGGGCCGACGTTGCATGCCTGATGAGGTTTGCTCTCAGGAATGCCTGAAATTCTGCTGCTGTAAATTGGGCTCCACTGTCAGCAAAGAGCATGGTTTATTTCTTTCAGGATCTGAACTAGAGAGCTGGGCTGCAGATGCAGCAATTTATACCCTGGCCCCTAGGTGGCAGCCAATAGATTTGAAGCAACCCATTGCCACCTAGGGGCAACCAATAGCAGTGCTGGAGACGGGCTGTCTGAGGTGCTGGGAGCCGTTAGCTAGCTCCCAGCTTAAACAGCCTGCCAGCCGTTACCACGTGGTGTTACAAGCAAGCCCAATACATTACACTGGTGTTGTGCAGTTTTAAGTTGTTTATGATTTAAAATATGTGTTGTCAGAGATGTTAGTTTATTAATTAGTCTATTCTAATCCATACTGAGTGGAAACCTATGTACACAGCCATAATATGAAAAGAAATGTTTTCCTTGATTCCTTTATTATTGAAGTTACAACTATTTAAACATACAGGTAGTCTTTGTTTAGTGACTGCCTAATTTAGCAACCATCTGCAGTTATGACAGTGATACAAAAGTAACCTTGGGGATAATCGTCACATTTACAGTATAATCTTTGAAGGTCTGCAGGCAAAGGAAAGTTGAAGTAAGATTGTAAACATAGTTGTTGTTTCACTTTCTGATTGCTTTGCTTAATGACAGAGTTGCAGGTCCAAATTGTGATCATTAAACAAGGACTATCTGCAGGTGTCTTATCTTTCTATCAGGATCAGAAGTCAGAGGTGAAAAATGAATTCTAGCAAAAAAGTATAATTATGACAAAGATATACAACTTATGCAGACTTATAACTTTTCCTACTTCCATTACCCTTCAAAATGGTAACATCAATAGCCTTAATTCTAATATTCCATTAGCTTCCTATTGCTAAAAAAATAAAAATAAAATAAGAGCATTTTAAAGAGCTAATGAATCAAGGTGACAAACTTACAACTAATTCTAACTTTTAACACTGAAAAGTGCTTTACATTAAAAATAATATATACCGTATATACTTGAGTATAAGCCGACTCGAGTATAAGCCGAGACCCCCAATTTCACCCCCCAAAACTGGAAAAAGTTATTGACTCGAGTATAAGCCGATCCGCCGTTCTGCAAGCCTCTGCCGCCAGCAGAGGCTCGATCCGCCATTTTGCAAGCCTGAATACACAGGAATACCCTGTGTGGCCGCGGCTCGTCGGCAGGTCTCCGTTCCTCCTGCCGACCTTTGGGGAGGTTTGGGCGCCTCCCCAAACCTCCCCAAACCTCGGCAGGTCTCCGTTCCTCCTGCCGACCTTTGGGGAGGTTTGGGCGCCTCCCCAAACCTCCCCAAACCTCAGCAGGTCTCCGTTCCTCCGCGCAGACCTGCCGACCTTTGGGGAGGTTTGGGCGCCTCCCCAAACCTCGGCAGGTCTCCGTTCCTCCTGCCGACCTTTGGGGAGGTTTGGGCGCCTCCCCAAACCTCGGCAGGTCTCCGTTCCTCCTGCCGACCTTTGGGGAGGTTTGGGCGCCTCCCCAAACCTCCCCAAACCTCTGCAGGTCTCCGTTCCTCCGCGCAGACCTGCCGACCTTTGGGGAGGTTTGGGCGCCTCCCCAAACCTCCCCAAACCTCGGCAGGTCTCCGTTCCTCCTGCCGACCTTTGGGGAGGTTTGGGCGCCTCCCCAAACCTCCCCAAACCTCGGCAGGTCTCCGTTCCTCCTGCCGACCTTTGGGGAGGTTTGGGCGCCTCCCCAAACCTCGGCAGGTCTCCGTTCCTCCTGCCGACCTTTGGGGAGGTTTGGGCGCCTCCCCAAACCTCGGCAGGTCTCCGTTCCTCCTGCCGACCTTTGGGGAGGTTTGGGCGCCTCCCCAAACCTCCCCAAACCTCTGCAGGTCTCCGTTCCTCCGCGCAGACCTGCCGACCTTTGGGGAGGTTTGGGCGCCTCCCCAAACCTCCCCAAACCTCGGCAGGTCTCCGTTCCTCCTGCCGACCTTTGGGGAGGTTTGGGCGCCTCCCCAAACCTCCCCAAACCTCGGCAGGTCTCCGTTCCTCCTGCCGACCTTTGGGGAGGTTTGGGCGCCTCCCCAAACCTCCCCAAACCTCGGCAGGTCTCCGTTCCTCCTGCCGACCTTTGGGGAGGTTTGGGCGCCTCCCCAAACCTCCCCAAACCTCGGCAGGTCTCCGTTCCTCCTGCCGACCTTTGGGGAGGTTTGGGCGCCTCCCCAAACCTCGGCAGGTCTCCGTTCCTCCGCGCAGACCTGCCGACGTTTGGGAAGGTTTGGGCGCCTCCCCAAACCTCCCCAGGTCTCCGTTCCTGTTTGGGGAGGTTTGGGCGCCTCCCCAAACCTCCCCAAACCTCGGCAGGTCTCCGTTCCTGTTTGGGGAGGTTTGGGCGCCTCCCCAAACCTCCCCAAACCTCGGCAGGTCTCCGTTCCTCCGCGCAGACCTGCCGACCTTTGGGGAGGTTTGGGCGCCTCCCCAAACGTCCCCAAACCTCGGCAGGTCTCCGTTCCTGTTTGGGGAGGTTTGGGCGCCTCCCCAAACCTCCCCAAACCTCGGCAGGTCTCCGTTCCTCCGCGCAGACCTGCCGACGTTTGGGAAGGTTTGGGCGCCTCCCCAAACGTCCCCAAACCTCGGCAGGTCTCCGTTCCTCCGCGCAGACCTGCCGACCTTTGGGGAGGTTTGGGCGCCTCCCCAAACGTCCCCAAACCTCGGCAGGTCTCCGTTCCTGTTTGGGGAGCTTTGGGCGCCTCCCCAAACCTCCCCAAACCTCGGCAGGTCTCCGTTCCTCCGCGCAGACCTGCCGACCTTTGGGGAGGTTTGGGCGCCTCCCCAAACCTCCCCAAACCTCGGCAGGTCTCCGTTCCTGTTTGGGGAGGTTTGGGCGCCTCCCCAAACGTCCCCAAACCTCGGCAGGTCTCCGTTCCTGTTTGGGGAGGTTTGGGCGCCTCCCCAAACCTCCCCAAACCTCCCCAAACCTCGGCAGGTCTCCGTTCCTCCGCACAGACCTGCCGAGGTTTGGGGAGGTTTGGGGAGGCGCCCAAACCTCCCCAAAGGTCGGCAGGAAGAACGGAGACCTGCCGAGGTTTGGGGAGGTTTGGGGAGGCGCCCAAACCTCCCCAAACAGGAACGGAGACCTGCCGAGGTTTGGGGACGTTTGGGGAGGCGCCCAAACCTCCCCAAAGGTCGGCAGGTCTGCACGGAGGAACGGAGACCTGCCGAGGTTTGGGGAGGCGCCCAAACCTCCCCAAACAGGAACGGAGACCTGCCGAGGTTTGGGGACGTTTGGGGAGGCGCCCAAACCTCCCCAAAGGTCGGCAGGTCTGCGCGGAGGAACGGAGACCTGCCGAGGTTTGGGGACGTTTGGGGAGGCGCCCAAACCTCCCCAAAGGTCGGCAGGTCTGCGCGGAGGAACGGAGACCTGCCGAGGTTTGGGGACGTTTGGGGAGGCGCCCAAACCTCCCCAAACGTCGGCAGGTCTGCGCGGAGGAACGGAGACCTGCCGAGGTTTGGGGAGGTTTGGGGAGGCGCCCAAACCTCCCCAAACAGGAACGGAGACCTGCCGAGGTTTGGGGACGTTTGGGGAGGCGCCCAAACCTCCCCAAAGGTCGGCAGGTCTGCGCGGAGGAACGGAGACCTGCCGAGGTTTGGGGAGGTTTGGGGAGGCGCCCAAAGCTCCCCAAACAGGAACGGAGACCTGCCGAGGTTTGGGGACGTTTGGGGAGGCGCCCAAACCTCCCCAAAGGTCGGCAGGTCTGCGCGGAGGAACGGAGACCTGCCGAGGTTTGGGGAGGTTTGGGGAGGCGCCCAAACCTCCCCAAACAGGAACGGAGACCTGCCGAGGTTTGGGGAGGTTTGGGGAGGCGCCCAAACCTCCCCAAACAGGAACGGAGACCTGCCGAGGTTTGGGGACGTTTGGGGAGGCGCCCAAACCTCCCCAAAGGTCGGCAGGTCTGCGCGGAGGAACGGAGACCTGCCGAGGTTTGGGGACGTTTGGGGAGGCGCCCAAACCTCCCCAAACAGGAACGGAGACCTGCCGAGGTTTGGGGAGGTTTGGGGAGGCGCCCAAACCTCCCCAAAGGTCGGCAGGTCTGCGTGGAGGAACGGAGACCTGCCGAGGTTTGGGGAGGTTTGGGGAGGCGCCCAAAGCTCCCCAAACAGGAACGGAGACCTGCCGAGGTTTGGGGACGTTTGGGGAGGCGCCCAAACCTCCCCAAAGGTCGGCAGGTCTGCGCGGAGGAACGGAGACCTGCCGAGGTTTGGGGACGTTTGGGGAGGCGCCCAAACCTCCCCAAAGGTCGGCAGGTCTGCGCGGAGGAACGGAGACCTGCCGAGGTTTGGGGAGGTTTAGGGAGGCGCCCAAACCTCCCCAAACAGGAACGGAGACCTGCCGAGGTTTGGGGACGTTTGGGGAGGCGCCCAAACCTCCCCAAAGGTCGGCAGGTCTGCGCGGAGGAACGGAGACCTGCCGAGGTTTGGGGAGGTTTGGGGAGGCGCCCAAAGCTCCCCAAACAGGAACGGAGACCTGCCGAGGTTTGGGGACGTTTGGGGAGGCGCCCAAACCTCCCCAAAGGTCGGCAGGTCTGCGCGGAGGAACGGAGACCTGCCGAGGTTTGGGGAGGCGCCCAAACCTCCCCAAACAGGAACGGAGACCTGCCGAGGTTTGGGGAGGTTTGGGGAGGCGCCCAAACCTCCCCAAACAGGAACGGAGACCTGGGGAGGTTTGGGGAGGCGCCCAAACCTTCCCAAACGTCGGCAGGTCTGCGCGGAGGAACGGAGACCTGCCGAGGTTTGGGGAGGCGCCCAAACCTCCCCAAAGGTCGGCAGGAGGAACGGAGACCTGCCGAGGTTTGGGGAGGTTTGGGGAGGCGCCCAAACCTCCCCAAACGTCGGCAGGAGGAACGGAGACCTGCCGAGGTTTGGGGAGGTTTGGGGAGGCGCCCAAACCTCCCCAAACGTCGGCAGGTCTGCGCGGAGGAACGGAGACCTGCCGAGGTTTGGGGAGACGCCCAAACCTCCCCAAACGTCGGCAAGTCTCCGTTCCTCCGCGCCCTGCCTGCCTGCTTCTTTCCGCTGCGGAAAGAAGCAGGCAGGCAAGGCGCGGAGTTTGGGGAGGTGCGCGCGCACCTCCCCAAACCTCCCCAAACTTCGGCAGGTCTCGGACGGCGGTGGCTTGGGAGAGGTGCGGGCGATCCCGGAAGCACCAAAGCCTCGGCCGCGCACAAGTCCTCGGTAAGTTTTTTTTGTTGACTGGAGTATAAGCCGAAGTGGAATTTTTCAGCCCAAAAAGTGGGCTGAAAAATTCGGCTTATACTCAAGTATATACGGTATAACTTCTTTATAGATATATTAGCATAACTGAAGTAGAAACTAATAGCAAGACTCTGTTATATTGTGTTAGCTCCCATAATTAACCAGACAGCTATAAAGTTGTTGAAGGCACAAGTGTCTATTTTAATTATTTATATTTATATTTAATTATGAACTAAAATTACCCTCCCCCCACCTTCTTTAAGCTGCAAGTGGATAGCTGCCTATTTAATAACAGGATAAATAGAGAAGGCTAGAGCCAAACTATTGATATATAATTGCTTCACACAACCCTCCTTCATTTGGGAGAGAATTTGAAAATACAGTATCTCCTTCAACCAACAAGGAAAAGAACAATGAAGAAATGAACAGATGTAGGAACTCATAGTAAAAACTTGCGTGCATGCACAGATGAATTTTCTTCACAAGTAAGACTGCCAGTTTCATTTGTTCTTTGAAAAACGGATAAAACAGTGTAATGAATTTGGGTCAAGCTCACATACTTAAGGTGTGGCTGTGGGAAAGTCTGAAGCATCTAAGACTTGGCACCTAAAGTCCAATCAGCATTCCGATTATGTATAAACAGACTACCTCCTCCCATATCCTTTCAAAATTACTCCACCCTGTCATTCTACCTGACTATGCAAAGTAACAATATGGAAGTAGGATAAAAATGAACAATTGTACATATTCCATTAGAACAGAATGGGAAATCTTTGAAACTTAGGGAGGCATTTGTGAGAGGAAACTACCGGTAAACTAAAAATAAAAAACATTGTGCACTAAAAAAATAATGGTTAGGAGCAAGCTGTTCAAAACAGTGAGTAGCTATGCTATAATCTAAGAATCACTGAGGGGTCCATTTGTCACCTGCTTCCTTCCCCCCCTCCCCTCAACTCTACACACACTAGAAATTTTATTTTGGACCCAAAGGAGACACACTTAAGACTAAACAATACAATAAGATGAAAAGAACTGTGGATATAGCACTTAGAATCTTTTATCTTAGAGAAGATATATTGTAGTTTCACAGCAATAAACTTTATGCCCCTGTACCAGCCAATAATATTTATAAATATTATATTATTTATGAAATGAACCTTTATTGTCAAAGTACAACGATGTGTACATTGAGATTAGCTGAGCCTCCCTTTGTGCTCCCACCCCCCGACACACAGTGACAACAAACCCTCCATCTTACTACACCATGTGAACCAACTACACCACACACCGGCCTCCCAAGTCAATTCTGCATAACTATTTACTATCACAAGATACAGTAATTCTACCAAGTCGGAATCAATTCATTCTTAACTGCTGTAATTCTAAGAACCATTGGTTGGTTGAATTTCAGAATTCATGAGGGCAAGATGGTTCCCAGTAAGGATGATCTAACTGGAAAAGATCATTTGCTGAAACTGAACAAAATGAATGAAATGAACAGAGTTCTTACCTTTGATTTTTTTTTAACATCAGTCTCTTGAGTTATAGAGGAAACAAAATAGAAAACCGATGATCAATTAAAATCTTAGTCTCACTGAACAGCAGTGTGGTGAACTGGTTTCACTGTTTTTAACTATTTAAATATTTAATATAAGCTGGGTTAACAGGAATGCAATGTCAGTACTGACCCTTGTTCAGCAAGTGTTCAAAGATATGATGGCACTCAACAAGATCTATGACCAGTCCACAAAGTTGCAACTATTGCAGCATCCCGAGAGTCACATGATCACTATTTGATCATTCAGCACATCACATGTATTTACAAAGATTGCAGCATCCCATGGTCATGTGATCACCATATGCAACCCTCACAACTTCTAACAAACAAAGTCAATGGAGAAGCTGGCAGGAGATTGTAAATGGTGGTCCTGTGATGTTGACCCTTAACAACTGTAGCCAGAACTGATGAACTGACATTGCAATTTGGGCATGATCATGCAGTATTTCACTTTATAACTCAGTTGCTCAGTGACGGAGTTGCCAATCCCAACTACAGTCAGTTAAGCAGGGACTACCTGTATTGGAAGAAATATTTGATTGATCCGATTATGAACCATTCTGGTTAAAAGACTGAGGGCAAAAACAATAGGTATATATTTATGTAAAGTGGATATAAGCAATCAAGCCCACTACTGTAATGTTTTAGAAATATTACTTACAGCTATTTCATGCTGGGCTTTATACGTTGCTGCACATATGGGCTAGATTATAAGCAATAACTGGGTAAATGTTGATAGTAAAGAGACATACTCATCATTTAGATGAGAAAGTTTGAATTACAAAAGGTGGACCCCACCTTCCCAAAACTATTCATGGTAATTTAAGCTACAGCTAGCTGTTTTGACTTGTACTTGACTTATGTGGCAAATGAGTTCCTCAAAGAGAATCCTATTAAGCTGTCCCATTAGCAAGGGAGATAGCAGTACATTAAAGTGCCTTGCAATATCTAAGGAACTGTGAGATTGTGAGTTAATTACAGTCCCTTACTAATATTTCAGTTTCCAAGACTTAAGGTATCTGGATATAAGCTTTGTATCTGTTTTTAAATCTACATCCATAACTCATTATTTAAGAATCTCTCTAGTTTGCTTATATTTCACTGATAGTAAAAACTCAGATGGAAGACCACATGACTGCATTCTGCATTCATGAGACTTTCTTCCAGTCTGACTGATATTTATTAAGGGTGGTTATGGGTATCAAGCCTACTGGGCAAAATTTAGCTTTGCCATCACTGAAAATCAAACTTAATTTTCCACTTTAGGCAGTTTGGCCTCTCTTCAGAAGTTTGCATGAAGTGCCTATCTAGAAATCAGCAGTGGTACTTTCACAAAATGTTGAATAAACTGACTCCAGCAAAGTAGAGTTGGAATAAAGGTATGCATGTAAGTGAAATTCATAGATGAACTGTGCCAAATGCTTGGCTGCAATGAATTTGATAGCAGCCAAATTACAAGAATTAGTACTTTTATTCCATTCTATATAAGTCAAGGCTATAGTATATCTATCCCGTTCATGGATTACTGCCTTGTCGTGGCAAAGGGGCTTGCGTAATCCAATGAAGCTATGAGCTATGCCGTGCAGGGCCACCCAAGACGGAAAGGTCATAGCAGAGAGTTCTGACAAAACGTGATCCACTGGAGAAGGAAATGGAAACCCACTCCAGTATCTTTGCCATGAAAACCCCATGGATAGTACCAAAAGGCAATAGGATATGATGCTGGAAGATGAGCCCCCTCAGGTCGGAAGGCGTCCAATATGCTACTGGGAAAGAGCAGAAGGCTAGTACTAGTAGCGCCACAAAGAATGAAGCGACTGGGCCAAAGCCAAAAGGACGCTCAGCTGTGGATGTGTCTTGTGGTGAAAGGAAAGTCCAATGCTATAAAGATTTTTTCTCCATACGAACCTGGAATGTAAGATCCATGAATCAAGGAAAGCTGGACATGGTCAAACAAGAGATGACAAGACTGAACATTGACATCTTAGGTATCAGCAAACTAAAATGGACAGGAATGGGTGAATTTAATTCAGATGACCATCAGGTATACTACTGTGTGCAAGAATCCCTCAGAAGAAATGGAGTAGCCTTCATAGTCAATAAAACAGTAGGAAAAGAAATACTGGGATACAATCCCCAAAATGGCAGAATGATCTCAGTTTGAATCCAAGGCAAGCCATTCAATATCACAGTAGTCCAAGTCTATGCACCAACCACCGGTGCTGAAGAGAATGAAACTGACCAGTTCTATAAAGCCCTACAGCACCTTATAGAACTAACACCAAAAAATGATGTTCTTATCATCATGGGGGATTGGAATGCTAAAGTAGGAAGCCAAAAGATAAGCGGAATAACAGGCAAGTTTGGCCTTGGAGTACAAAATGAAGCAGGGCACAGGCTGATAGAATTTTGTCAAGAGAATACAATGGTCACAGCAAACACTATTTTCCAACAACCCAAGAGACGGCTCTACACATGGACATCACCAGACGGTCAACACAGAAATCAGACTGACTATATGCTGTGTAGCCAAAGATGGAGAAGCTCTATACAGTCAGTAAAAACAAGACTGTGGCTCAGACCATGAGCTTCTCATTGCAAGGTTTAGGCTTAAACTGAAGAAAGTAGGGAAAAGCACTAGGCCACTCAGGTATGAATTAAATCATATCCCTGTTGAATATACAGTAAAGGTGACAAATAGATTTAAAGAATTAGATCTGATAGACAGAGTGCCTGAAGAAATATGGACAGAGGTTCGCAACATTGTACAACAGGTAGCAACCAAAACCATCCCAAAGAAAAAGAAATGCAAGAAAGCAAAATGGCTGTCTGAGGAAGCTTTGCAAATAGCTGAGGAAAGGAGGGAAGCGAAAGGCAAGGGAGAAAAAGAAAGATACGCCTAATTGAATGCAGAATTCCAGAGAATAGCTAGAAGAGATAAAAATTCCTTCTTAAATGAACAATGCAAAGAAATAGAAGAAAACAATAGAATAGGAGGACCAGAGATCTTCTCAAGAAAATTGGAGAGATGAAGGGAACGTTTCATGCAAAAATGGGCATGATAAAGGACCAAAATGGCAGGGACCTAACAGAGGCGAAAGAGATTAAGAAGAGGTGGCAAAATTACACAGAAGAACTATACAAGAATGAGCTTAATGTCCCTGATAATCACAATGAGGTGGTCACTGACCTCGAGCCAGACATCCTAGAATGTGAAGTGAAGTGGGCCTTAGAAAAGCTGAGCAACAACAAAGCTAGTGGAGGTGACAGTATTCCAGCTGAGCTATTCAAAATCTTAAAAGACGAGGCAGTAAAAGTGCTACACTCAATTTGCCAGCAAATTTGGAAAACTCAACAGTGGCCACAGGATTGGAAAAGATCAGTTTACATTCCAATTCCAAAGAAAGGCAGTGCCAAAGAATGTTCAAACTATCGCACCATTGCACTCATTTTTCATGCTAGTAAAATTATGCTTAAAATCTTACAAGCTAGACTCCAGCAGTATGTGGATCGAGAACTACCAGAAGTACAGGCAGGATTTCGAAGAGGCAGAGGAACTAGAGATCAAATTGCCAACATAGGCTGCATCATGGAGAAAGGTAGGGAGTTCCAGAAAACATCTACTTCTGCTTCATTGACTATGCTAAAGCCTTTGATTGTGTGGATCATAACAAACTGTGGCAAGTTCTTAAAGAGATGGGCGTACCAGACCATCTTATTTGTCTCTTGAGAAACCTATATGTGGGCCAAGATGCAACAGTGAGAACTGGACACAGAATCACTGATTGGTTCAAAATTGGGAAAGGAGTCCGGCAAGGCTGTAAACTGTTGCCCTACCTATTTAACTTATATGCAGAGCACATCATGAGAAAGGCAGGGTTAGAGGAATCAAAAGTTGGAATTAAGATTGCCAAAAGAAATATCAACAACCTAAGATATGCAGATGATACCACTCTAATGGCAGAAAGTGAAGAACTAAAGAGCCTCTTGTTGCGGGTGAAGAAGGAGAGTGCAAAACCTGGGTTGAAACTTAACATTAAGAAAACCAAGATCATGGCATCCGGCCCTCTCACTTCCTGGCAAATAGATAGGGAAGAAATGGAGGTAGTGACAGATTTTATTTTCCTGGACTCCAAGATCACTGCAGATGAGGACTGTAGCCAAGAAATTAAAAGACGCTTGCTCCTGGGGAGGAAAGCCATGGCAAATCTAGACAGCACACTAAAAAGCAGAGACATCACCCTGTCAACAAAAGTGCGTATAGTCAAGGCTATCGTCTTCCCAGTTGCAATGTATGGCAGTGAAAGCTGGACCATAAAAAAGGCTGAGTGCCAAAGAATTGAGGCCTTTGAACTCTGGTGCTGGAAAAGACTCCTGCGAGTCCCTTGGACTGCAAGGCGATCAAACCGGTCAGTCCTAGAGGAGATCAACCCTGACTGCTCTTTAGAAGGCCAGATCCTGAAGCTAAAACTCAAATACTTTGGCCACCTAATGAGAAGGAAAGACTCACTGGAGAAGAGCCTAATGCTGGGAAAGATTGAGTGCGATAGAAGAATAGGACGACAGAGAATGAGGTGGCTGGATGGAGTCACTGAAGCAGTAGGCGTGAGCTTAAATGGACTCCAGAAGATGGTAGAGGACAGGAAGGCCTGGAGGAACGTTGTCCATAGGGTCACGATGAGTCGGACACGACTTCGCAGCTAACAACAACAAAATTGTATATCTATACTAATTCCAAATCTGGGCAGCAACATGTAAGCAGGACCTACACAAATTACAATGCATGTTAAGATAGCTAAGTCCTGAGAGGAAAAGAAATTAAGGGGAAAGACAATTGCTGTGCTTACGTATCTGATAGTTAGCCTTCAGAAGATGGAAGAGTTGTTCTCTGTTCACCCAGACAGCAGAATTAAAAAAAGTTCAGGGAAAATGAGGGAAATAATTTTGGCTACTCATTAGGAGATTGCTAAAATCAAGAGTTCAAGAATGGGACCAACCAATCAACCACACCCAACGTGTAGTCCTTAATGGAACTACATCTACATGGAGGGAAGTATGCAGTGGGAACTCCAAGGCTCTGTGCTTAGGCCCAGTACTCTTTAATATCTTCATCAATGATTTAGATCAGGGCTTTTCAACCAGTGGTATGGGTACCACCTGTGGTACATTGGCACCTTGCAGGTGGTACGCGAACCATCCTAGAAAAATGGTAGCGGGGGAAGGGAATGAGCTGAACTGGTGGTAGCACTGCACAAGCCTGAGCGAGAGATGGCTGGAGCTACAGGGCTGTCAGGGCTCAGCGGAAGCACCAGGATCAGCACCAGGCTACAGCTGGAGCTCGGCGCTGATCCTGGCACTTCTGCTGAGCCCAGAAGAAGCTCTGATCAGCTGGAATGTTGCAGCATCCTCAGGGTCTTGTGATTTACATTCAGATGCTTGGCAACTGATTCATGTTTATGACGGTCACAGTGTCCCAGGGTCATGTGAAGTGACTAAAACCTGCTGTAACCATCCAGAAGACAGGGGGAATAAAAACCAAACACCCCACCCCACCCCCGCTGCTAATCCTCAGCAGAAATGCTCACAACAATGAAAACCTTGGACAGGAGGAAGAGCGAGGCGTCTTGCTCAGCTGTGGCTTAGGGGGCACTTTTTTCAGTGCCATTGTAACTTTGAACAGTCACTAAGTGAACTGTTGTAAGTCGAGGACTACCTGTACTTCATCACTTTTTTTCCTTTTTTTGTCATTAAGTTTTGACACCTTGCTAGGTGACATGGTATTCGGATGTTGCCATATCCTAAGTGGTACAAGGGGTGAAAAGGTTGAAAAGCCCTGATTTAGATGAGGGGATAGATGGGGCACTTATCAAATTTGTAGACAACACCAAGCTGGCAGGTATAGCCAACACTCCAGAAAATAGGCTGAAGATACAAAAGGATCCTGACAGACTTAAATGCTGGACCCTATCTAACAAAATTCAATGGTGAAAAAAGTAAGGCTCTACATTTAGGCAAAAAACCCCAAATACACAGGTATAGTATAGGTCAGGCATGTCAAACTGCCGGCCCACAGGCCGGATGCATCACAGCAAAATCACGCCCTCTCCATTGCCGGCAATGGGGAAAAAGTCGCGACACATTGCATGACATCACATGACATCGCAAGTTTGACATGCTTGGTATAGGTCAGACATGTCAAACACAAGGCCCAGGGGCCAGATCCGGCCCGCAAAGGGGTTTCATGTGGCCTGCGAAGCCATCCTGGAAACAGTGAGGGAACGGCCCCCACTGCCTTGGCCCTGGCCCAGAGACCCTCCTTCTGCCAGAGACCCTCAGATCTGTCCCACACCTGCCCAGGCCCCCATAGGTAGCCTTGATGCGAACGATGTAGAGCTGGCCATGCCCACCCAGTAGGCCATACGCACTCTAGCCACGCCCACCCGGCCCCCTGAGGGCAACCACAATACTGATGCGGCCCTCAATGAAATTGAGTTTGACACCCCTGGTATAGGTGGTACATGGCTCAATAGCAGTAACTGCAAGAGGGATCTTGGAGTCCTAGTGGACAATCACTTAAATATGAGCCAGCAGCGTGCTGTGGCTGCCAAAAACACCAAAGCAGTTCTAGGCTGCATTAACACAGAGATAGAATGAAAATCACTTGAAGTGTTGACACCACTTTATAATCCCTTGGTAAGGCCACACCTGGAATACTGCATCCAGTTTTGGTCACCAGGATATAAAAAAGATGTTGAGACTCTAGAAAGAGTACAGAGAAGAGCAACAAAGATGATTAAGGGACTGGAGGCTAAAACACATAAAGAACAAACTTCTTAAATAACGTTAAATGGAAAGTCTTACAATAGAAGTACTTGTAGTACTTATTAAAAAGCAAGCTTTAAGTTTAAAATATAAAAATATTATCTGTGCATAGACCACACACACCCCACCCAACACAAATGTGCATGAAGAACTTGGAAAGTTCCTCCCAAGGCGTTGTCATACACACAGCAAAAAGGAGAGGGGGGAAAAAAGAAAACACCCAAAAATATTAAGTTTTTATCTGAAGACCAACAATAGTGCTGAAGTAACGGTGACTTGGAGGGATATCAAAACTTAAAATGACATCTGGCATAGAACTGGCACTCTAAACCTGTGGTTTATAACAGCTGTAGGCTATTAAAGCAATTGTTAGGGCAGAGGAATACAGCCAAATGCACTGAGCATTGTTGAATCAGCCTAGTGTCGTTCTGTAACATTATGCTATAAAGATCATGTAAAGTCAGGGGCTGAAAATGACGGTCTGTGTGGAAACTGCACCTATTTCTCAGTCTGCAGTGCCTTTTCCAGAATTCATGCGGCCCTTAACAGGGACCATTTATTCACTATTTACTCATTCCCTCCTTGCACTGATTCCCACTAATTTGCGCTCTGATTCAGGTGACCCTGAGGGCACAGATAAACCTCCAACTGCTCTCAGAGAGAGCACTAACAACCAAATGACTGCAAAGAAATACAATCCTTCCATCTCCTTCCCCACCATCCTGTCAGAATCTTCTTCCACCCACCCCCACCACCATTCAGTCATGACTGAGGAAGCTTCTTGGATGAGAAGTGAAACATTCTTCTTCTTTCTCCTCAAGGAAGAAACAGTCCAGTTGTCTTTTGAGAAAGCACCTTTCAGTTAAACAACCACGTTTGGGGAGAACACCAACGTGGATGTAGGTACTTGGTGGTAAGCCTTCCCTACAAAAGTATTGACTTTGGTAGATGCCCAAATATGCTACAATGCAATACTGGGGGGGGGCTGTCTGTCATGAGAATGAAATATCCAGTTGATAAAATGTCGCAGTAGGCAAAAAAAGTGACCCACAAATTCATTGAAACTATACAGGAATATATGTTTATGCCCCTACGATAGCGAGAAGAAGAGTGAATGGGATTTGCAGTCTGAAATGACGTATTTTTAACACTGCCACAAACTCACATTGTAAATATTCCCTGCCACATAGACACACTCATTGACTGAGCAGTATAATACCTTTTTGCACTGACTCTGCCCATCTCATGAGATCCAGTCAAGGAGGCCTATTCCAGGCCCCTTCTATGAAACACTGACATCTAGGTCCTAGGAAATGTGCCTTCTTGGCTGCAGTGCCTGCCTTTTGGAACAACATATTCCCAATTTTTGGATCGGCCTAACCCTGCTGGTTTTCCGTAAGGCCCTGTTTTTTGCCCCAGGCATTGCTGGAGGAGCCCAGCTGTAAATAGTTGGAAATTGAATTATTGTTGGTTGTCCTTGGTTATGTCATATTTTCCTTTGATTTGTTTTTATCTTGTTGCTGGCTTATGTTTTTGATTTGAAGTCACAATTTTAAAGATGGTTGGCATATGAATAAAACAATTAAATAAAGGCATGTCCAAATTATATCCTTGCGGATAGCAAAAAATGCTTCATTTAGCAATAAACTGACATGGATTAGCCAGTTAGTTAGATTAGCCAGTTAGTCTCCCTATGCTATATGTATGTGCGTGTGTGTGTGTTCTAGCATTGGGAAGCAGGTTAGATTAATTATTTCATTTTACACCGCCCCCTTATGATTTAAATTACATTGATTGAAATCCTTCCCTCCCAAAATGTAATTATAGGGCTGAGTTTTAATTAGAAAAAATAGAGCTAGGTTCTTGCTCAGTCATAATGCTCACTGATTTGGTTTGTGCAAGCCATTTCTCTTCTAGATCTAATTCACAGGACTGTTGTCAGGAGGAGATAATCCCATTTAATCTTCCATCAGTTTATGACAATCAGAAACAATGCTTTCTTCTGGCTGATCCTATACGGGCGCGTGGGATTGACAAGGATCATAGAAATAATTATTTAGCTAGAGTTGAAGAAAAAAATATTATCCTAACATTCAAAATAATTCTCCTCCACTTTTCCTCCTCTAATAGAACTGTTTTGGAAATTTTTAAATGGGAGAAGTACAGGGAATGATATTTCTGTTTCAAGTCAAGTAAATTTATTACAGTCAAAGACCAGAGACTAGACAAGTTAAGAGGAAGGAATATCCAGTTAAAAACTCTACAATAAAATAATAAAAAAATAAATATAAAATAAAATAACAGATAAAATATTATTTATTATTATTTTATTCTAGAATTTTCTAGAATAAAATAAAATTTATTTCAAGTAATAAACTCACTTGACTTGACATTTATGTTGCCTAAGAAACACAAATGAGAAAAACTAGCAAGTTTCCTTGTAAAAGGTGAAGCAGTAAAAGGGAGAGATGATTGAGGAAGAAAGACAACTGCACAAGATTTTGTTGAACAGTATTTACTTCTGAATTAAAAGTGATGGTACATTCTTGAACAATACATTTTACTGCAGAAAGCAAGGCTACGTAGTCACACAAAAAGCCATTAGAGTATTTCTCCAGGGCAACAAAATATATAAGAATTAACTGTGATACAGTATTTAATTCTGAAGGAAGAGTTGAAATCTCCCTTCTGCCCATTATTTTTATTTTGCAACTACTACAAACAAACCAGGTTCTATGCCAGGGCTTTTCAACCAGTGGTACGGGTACCCCTTGTGGTACATTGGCACCTGGCAGGTGGTACACGACCATCCTAGAAAAGTGGTAGCGGGGGGTGGAGTGGAATGAGCTGAACCGGTGGCAGCACCGCACAAGCCTGAGCAAGAGATGGCTGGAGCTGCAGGGCTGTCAGGGCTCAGTGGAAGCGGCAGGATCAACGCTTCTTCGGGGCTATCAGGGCTCAGTGGAAGCGCCAGGATAAGCGCCAGGCTCCAGCTGGAGCTCGGCGCTGATCCTGGCATGTCTGCTGAGCCCAGAAGAACCGCCGATTAGCTGGAATGTTGCAGCATCCCCAGGGTCTTGTGATTTACATTCAGATGCTTGGCAACTGATTCATATTTATGATGGTCAGTGTCCCAGGGTCATGTCAAGTGACCAAAACCTGCTGCAACCACCATCAGATGGGGGGAAATAAAAACCAAACACCCCCCCATAGCCAATCCTCAACAGAAATGCTCACAACAATGAAAACCTCAGACAGGAGGAAGAGTGTCGCTGGACGGGCAGGCAGGTGTCTTGATCGGCTGTGGCTTGGGGGGGCACTTTTTTCAGTGCCATTGTAACTTCGAACAGTCACTAAGCGAACTGTTGTAAGTCAAGGACTACCTGTACTTCATCACTTTTTTCCTTTTTTTTTTTGGTCATCAAGTTTTTGACACCTTGCTAGGCGAATGGTGGTACTCGGATGTTACCATATCCTAAAAGTAGTACAATGGGTGAAAAGGTTGAAAAGCCCTGTTCTATGCTACTTACATCAGATCCAGAGCCTCTACAATGGGGTAAGGAGGAAAATATTTTGCTACTGGGTGAAAAGCATGGGTGAGCTTTTCATCCTATTTATATTAAATTTGCTGAATTATAAATCTAAGTGGATAAAATTTGGGTAAAATTATGTATTTTTGAGTGACTTCGTTGTGGACCTGATTTCTATCCTGCCTTTATTATTTTTAAGTAATTCAAGGCAGTGGACATATTCTTTTTTCCAAATATTCCCCATAACAACAATCCAGTGAGGTAATTGTCAAAGGTGGGACTAGAACTCAGTCTCCTGCTCTCTTCCACATCTTCCCTACTACGTATAAGACTCTTGTGATATGAACCAATTAAAATCTGAAATGTTTGGATATTTACTGATATAGATCATGAATGGGAGGAAATGAAGATGGATGAGTTAATTTCTATTTAAGAAAACATTAGAAATATTTAGAACCAAGTTAGGATTTTTTAAGTACCTGAGAATCACAGACCTCTTGAATTTAATTAAAGTTGAGTGTTGGAAAGAACCTTATGCTATGCTATATCCTGTAACAATGATGACAATGGGACTTTTTTTACAGCTACTGCTGTTCAGAGATGGTAGATTGTAATAGCAATAAATCTTGTAAATGGATAAAGTATAACAGAAGATACTATTGTGTAAAGAAATCTGGGACTGTTGTATTGGTGAAAGTAAGTTTAAATGTTCCTCCTCATACTGGATGAGAAATTGGGGAATCATAAATCCACATCATTACATAAGGAAAGCCTCATCTAGTCTTTATTTCAAGGACCGCAAACATTAAAATGCACTATGAATTTCTCCATTTTAGAAGTATCAATTTTCACTCATTCATTTATACCCTCTATCGGTGGTTCTTGACCTGTGGTCCACGGACCCCGGAGGGCCACGATGTCATCACAGGGTGTCTGTGAAGGCTTGAAGAAATGTTATGACTTAAATCTGGAGTTAAGTCTTGGGAGTCCATGGCCGTGGTCCATGACTGCAAAAAGTATTTAAGGGTGTGTGTGTCTGTGGTGAAGAAAAAGTTGAGAACCGTTGTCCTATATTTACTGTATTCTAGGAATTTAAGGATGCACAAAGAATAAATAGAATCCTTACTCTCATTTTAGTTTCACAATAACTTAGTTATAGTAGGTTAGGCTGAAAGATATTATTGGGCTCGTAGCCATTGAGTAAACCTTCTATCTCAGTAGACTTTTTCATCCAACGTTGTAATCCAGTGGCACACTGCAATGCAACTGAGTTAAATAACAAGATCTGGGAAAGAGTATTATATCTTTCCCTCTGTGTGTACTTAATTTACAAATAGGAATGTTTGGCGAATTCCTCTCTACCATATTGTGACACAAAAAGATGAATTTAGTACTTCCCAAACTCGAATATCAGCAACCTTGTTCCAAATTTTACAGTAACCTTAAAAAACATACATAAATTCACAACTTGTGCATAAGGTAGTTTTTGAAATTATAAAATCGAATGTGATACTTCTTATTCCGTCAGAGTGTGGAACTGGGACAAAATGGATTTATGAATGAATACATATAAAACAAAGTCCAGAAATGAACTGTTCTCTCTATTTGGATTCCCATTAAATAAATAATATGGATGAAGATACAGGAAATTAGCACAGAATTTTCCAGGACCAATGAATGGAAATCACTGCATAAGCAAAAGCTGTTTATGCCATTTCTGGCCATTTTTTTTACAAGTGTTTCCTGAATGGATGCTAACTTCTACAAATGAATTATGTTCACTGCCACAGCCTGAAGAATGGTGGTATATGCTTTGGTGGATCATAGCATGTTGGTATAAAGTAAATTTATACTGGATTTGTTTTCTGTATCTAGACAAGAAGAGATCTTCCAAAAATAATATTTAGAAAATTGTCCTGCTCAGTTTAGTAGATCTGATTTAGCTGAATATCTTAAGTTTTGCCTCTGGTTTCGCTTTACTTAATCATCCAGATCTTACTTTCAACCCTGTGCTCAGCTCTTCTGAAATAAATAATCTAGTACATGTATTTCCATTTGGAATTTTAAACTGACATTTGATAATAAATCATCAGTATGGTCTACATATTTCACTGGTTTCTACAATCAGAGTTGTCAGGCTTAAAAACTGAACCATTCTGATACAGGTAGTCCTCTACTTACAACATTTGCTTACCAAACAATTTGAAGTTATAACATCACTATTAAAAAGTGACTTATGACTAGTACTGATGATCACTGCAGCATCCTCATAGTCATGTGGGTGCTTGGCAACTCTTATGCATTTATGATGGTTGCAACATCCTGTGTTCATGTGATTGCCATTTGTGACCTTCCCAGCTGGCAAGCAAAGTCAAGGAAGATGGCAGGAAAAGTTGCAAGTCAGTCCTGTGATCTCTCACTTATTGATCCCACTGCTTATGATCTCTCACTTATTGATCCCACTTATTGATCCCACAGTTCCTATTGTAGTTATAACTCAATAAATATTTTTATAACATTCCTATTTTATGATAAAAAATATTTTTTTAACATTCCTATTTTATGATAAGGGACGCGATGGCTCAGTGGGTTAGGACGCTGAGCTTGTCGATCAGAAGGTCAGCAGTTTGGCGGGTTGAATCCCGAGTGCCGTGTAATAGAGTGAGCGCCTGTTACTCGTCCCAGCTTCTGCCAACCTAGCAGTTCAAAAGCACGTAAAAATGCAAGTAGAAAAATAGGGACCACTACGGTGGGAAGGTAACAGCGTTCCGTGTGCCTTTGGCGTCTAGTCATGCCGGCCACATGACCATGGAGACATCTTTGGACAAGCGCTGGCTCTTCGGCTTTGAAACGGAGATGAGCACCGGCCCCTAGAGTCGGAATCGACTAGCACGCATGTGCAGGGGAACCTTTACCTTTACTTATTTTATGATACTCTCCCTAGGATCAGGACTGTATTATTCTCAAACAAAAATTAGACTAGATCCAAGGGGGAAGAGGCCTTCTGCACAATTAATAAAAATAAATCCAGAATTCTCACTCAAGGCACAAATGACCAGGCTCAAATTATCTTGCTTTGGACATATTATTATGAAAATACCTAGCATTCTGGGGAAAGTTCTAAAGCTGGGAAAGATAGGAGAAAAGACGAGGATGAATAGCCTCAAGGAAGGCAGACTCAGTCATACTGGTAATTGGTGCATCATGGGATGATCTGGAGAACAGGTCTGGGACAGATCCACTTGGAAGAAATATATATATACATGTGGTTGCTAAGATTGATATACACTTGATGATACATAATCAGCCGAATCATGGGGAAAGAGATGGAGCAGATACAGAAAATCCTTTGCCTTGATCAACTCTTTTAAGCACAGTACTCTGGTCTCTTTTTAATTTGGATTTCACATTGAACAAATTTAACAAGACAAATTACTTGTGTGTCCAATCACACTGGGCTTAGAATAAAGTATTCTATACTACTCTACTCTACTCTACTCTAAAAATTCAGGAGGCCTAAATTCAAAACATCAGTCAGGCATAAAGCTCACTGGGTGACTTTGATAATAAACAGCAGAAATATATTCTCTTCAATTCCTTGAGGAAAGGCGGGAAATATGTGCAATATGTTTATGTTATAAAGAAACTTTATAAATGTTTTAAAAGAAAAAGACTCAATATAATGACAACCTTAACCAAGTTTATTTGGCCATATCTATATCCCATCTGCTTTTTTTCTGAAAATCAAGAGCAAGTCATATAAGCACATTTTTCTTTTCTGTTCTAGGATCCCTCAGGATCAGAGGTTTGGTCTTCCAAGCTTTTAGATTGATACTGGAGCCCATTCTCTGGGAACCTTTTAATACCAGAGTATGTGCTTTGGACTATTCTGTGTGTAGTGTTTATTTATTTATTTATTTATTTATTTATTTATTTGTTTGTTTGTTTGTTTGTTTTATATACCGCCCTTCTCCCGGAGGACTCAGGGCGGTGTACAGAGCAAAGTAAGTATACAATAAAGCGATAATAAAACAAATAAAACCCCAAATCTATCAGGCCAGGCCGGCTTGCTGGAATAGATAGGTTTTTAAGTCACGCCGGAAGGTGCGAAGGTCGGGGGCCGTCCGGATTTCGGCTGGCAAGCAGTTCCAGAGGATTGGGGCACCCACCGAGAAAGCTCTCCCCCTGGGGGTCACCAGCCCGCATTCTCTGACCGGTGGCACCCTGAGGAGGCCCTCTCTGTGGGAGCGCACAGGACGGAGGGGTGTTGACGCTGGCAGTAGGTGCTCCCGTAGGTAATCCGGACACATGCCATGTAGGGCTTTGTATGTCATCACTAGCACCTTGAATTTCACTCGGAAGGCAACTGGAAGCCAGTGCAGCTCACGGAGCAGAGGTGTAATATGGGAGTATCAGGAAGCCCCCAGAAGCATTCGTGCAGCTGCACTTTGCACCAGTTGAAGCTTCCGAGTGGTTCTCAAGGGCAGCCCCATGTAAAGAGCGTTGCAGTAGTCAAGACGAGAGGTCACAAGTGCATGGGTGACTGTACGCAAGGCATCCAGGTCCAGATAGGGTCGCAGCTGGCGCACCAGACGAACCTGAGCGAAGGCCCCTCTAGTCACAGCTCCTATATGATCTTCTAAGGAGAGCTGTGAATCTAAGAGGACACCCAGATTGCGAGCCTTATCTACGGGGGGTAATAACTCGCCCCCGATATTAAGAGATGGAATACTCTGAATATCCTGAAATGTTTTGTGTGGCTTTTTATTTTGTTGATTAGGGTGTTGATGACCGGCTATTTTCTGTTCTACTTTGAATTACTGCTAAAGAGATGGGATAATTGGGGAAAAAGCTGAAGGCGTTGGTGCTGACATAATTATTTGCAATAAAATTTATTCCCTGATTTTTTTTTTGTTATAAGGAAGAATGTAAAGAGTCAGCAATGTCCAGAATATAGGGAAGGAGAATGGACAGTGGATATTAAAAAGAGCTAATCATTTCCAGGGAGTGAGACTAAATTAAAAACCTAAAGGCCATGTAAAGGAAAATCTAAAAAGCAGAAATATCAACAGCAGGTAGTTTTTGACCAATAACGGTTTGTTTAGTGACCGTTATTAAACAGAATTGAAAAAGTGACTTATGACTGCTTTTATGACCATTGCAGCATCCCCACATTTGGTAACTGGTTCATATTTATGACGGTTGCAGTGTCCCGGGATCACATGATCACCTTCAGTGACCTTCTGACAAGCAAAGACAATGGGAAGATCAGATTCACTTAACAACCGCGTTACTAACTTAACAACTGCAGTGATTCACTTAACAAATGTGGCAAGAAAAGTCATAAAATGGGGCAGAACTCATATAACAAATTTCTCACTTAGCAACAGAAATGTTGGGTTCATTTGTGGTTGTCAATTGAGGACTACCTGTAATGGAAGAACAGGTTTTCAAAGTATCTCACAATAAAAAGGTATCGATTTATATCTTCCATCTGCTTTAAACTTTTTAAAAAGTAGAAACATAGAAATTGTATTTGGTAATGTAAAGTTCTATGCATATTTATTTTTGAGAAAGCTATGCTAGTTCAATTTCTCATAACAAATATGCCAAGATTGAATTAATAATAAATAGCTCAATACAAATAATGAAAAACTTGCCACAGCCTTTTTAATCCCTACTTGCAGCTTCTTTTACACACATAGAATGTTGCTGTGATTCAGGGTCAGCCTGTGGGTTCGGCAGTTGGGTCGGACGATTCAGAGGAGGAGGAGGGGGGTGTTGGAGAGCTTGTTGAGAATAATATTGAGGCTCCACAGAGCCCTCAGCCAGGCCCCTCCCATCTGGTCACGACGCAGACCCAGCTGTGTGAGCCTGACAGCGTGGATGAAGATGTTCAAGGACGCCCGACGCAGGAGGCAGTCAATCAGGAGTAAACAGAGGAAGGCAATGGGGCACCTCGGAAGGAGGCAGAGAGAAGCCACGCCCTGAACTGTTTAAAAGGGGAATGTGTGGGAGGGCTAGTTTGCTGAAGGCAACCGTTTGAATAGCTCCTGTTTCATGGTTCGTGTTTGCTCTCTTTGCTGTTTTATGTTAATAAATTTGGCAGGCTTAGTTCCAGCCTCTTGCCTTCTTGTAAAGGTGTTGTCCCTGCCTTTTCTGCAGGGCCGGTAGCAGGCTGGTATAGAACAAATGTGTAACTTTAATTTTAGTTTATGTCTATTTTATTCATATTACTTACGAACTACATTTTGTCTTTCCCTTCTGAGTCTACTTAATGGAGCTTATAAAAAAAATCATGAAATATCTATTTTTAAAAAATAAGCCTAAAACCTTAGTTCTTCCTTGATTTCCAGATGGACTTGAACACGGCTTGCTATGTTGCTCAAACTGGGTTGCTATGAATTGAAAACTATGATATAGGAATTTGTTTTTCTTGGGAATTAATGCTAACTATGGTCTGCTTCAGACCATTAGAACCCATCAGGAAAAAGCTTACGAGACCAAGGAAGTAAAATGAAAGGTAAATAAGGAAGCCTATAACTCATGCCTGATCTTTCAGAACAGTGGTGGATAACTTGTGATCTTTCAAACCTTTGGCATAATGTTTAAAAGCCCTGAGCAAGGATTTATTCTGAACTTTTGTGACAAGTTACCGTATCTGTCCCTAGGAAAAAAGAGAACAGCATGTGGGAAAGAGAAAATGAGAATGTCAGAGGAGAATATCAATACCTATAGAAGACAATAGAGCCAAGGACACCCCCCCACAGGAATAATGATTCTCCGGTTCAGTTTTTGATCCGGCTTTATACACTGCGATCCTCAACTCCCTCCAAGATTAACCTGGAAGGAATCTTAATATGAAATTGACTGCTGTTTTAATACAATGACACAGTATTGTGTTCATCTCTACAGCTTGCCATGTTAGGAGGTATTAGATTGCGGTATACTGGGAAAAGTGAAATATCCAAACATAAGATTTTTTGGGGAGGGGGTAGTGGGGGAGAGGAAGTAACCAAAAGTAAAGAGACGTTTTTTAGGAAGTTATTAATTAAAAATCATGGAACAAATTCAAAACAGTCCAAGTGACATAGGAACACTTTATCTTTCATCCTAGGGTTACAAAAATAAGATAGGATGGTATTCCATATTGAGTACATTAATGTATTGAGTGGGGATGGAGGGGGAACCAAGGATAGTTTTTTTTTAAAAAAAATCAAGTTTCCCAGAGCAATAATAAAAGCAAACAGTTAAGCACACTTTTTACAGGCTGAGATACCTGCCTATCAACCAGTCATAAAAGCAAGCAGAGATGTTAACAGCAACAGACTTCTCTGCCTGAAAAGGCTAACTAATAAACAAAGCAACATAATTAATTTAATTTAATTTAATTTAATAATATTTGTATACCGCCCTTCTCCCTGAGGACTCAGGGCGGTTCACAGGGCAGAATAAAATACTAAATACAAACATTAAAAAGAGATTAAATGATTGCCCAAGTTAAAACAATTGGAATAGAATTCTAAAACACCAAGTTAAAATTAAGACACCAAAAATAAAAAACCCCACCAATCCCCATCAGGCTAGGCCGGCTTGTACAAACAGAAACGTCTTGAGATCGCGACGAAAGGAGCGAAGATCGGGCGCCATCCGGAGCTCTACCGGTAGCTGATTCCACAGCTCCGGAGCGCCCACAGAGAAGGATCTCCCCCTGGGGGCCACCAATCGACATTCTCTGATCGGTGGCACCCTGAGGAGGCCCTCTCTGTGGGAACGCACAGGGCGCAGGGAACGCACAGGGAACGCAGGGAACTGCATCACCAGCAACCCAAAAGCTCAACAGCATAGCTATCTGTACAGAACATGCCCTGCACATTGTACACATATGCATTTGACCATTTGCCTGAAAAACATATAGAAAAAAAAGCACTCAGTTAGTTGCGTGTTATTTCAGAGAATGTTATTCTGAACTTGGTGGACTAGCTGGGTACCTCATCCAGCAGCTTCTAGAAGGCAGAAACATAACAAGTTCATATCTTGAGTCAGGTTGTCACATTTCAGAATACAGAATAACAGAGTTGGAAGGGACCTTAGAGATCTTCCAGTCCAACCTCTAGCTCAAGCAGGAAATCCTGTACCATTTCAGAAAAGACTAGTCTCTTCTTAAAGATCTTCAGAGCACCCACAACTCTGAGGGCAAGTCGTTCCACATGTACACAATGAGATATGTCATAATCCATAATGGGTCAAGCAAGTTAATACCCATAAGCAGTGGTGGGATTCAAATATGTGAGCAACTGGTTCTGTGTGGATGCCACTTCTGGAAGTCCATTCTGGGCCTGGGCAAAAAAAAAAAAATAGCTACCGGTTCTGCCGAACTAGTGCAAACTGGCTGAATCCCACCATTGCCTATAAGTGTATTGTAGTGCAAATGTAACTAATCATAGATTTCAAGTACATGTGAACTAGTTAAGCCTTTCCCTCAGCTCATGCACTCTTTATTCCTCCAGAATTATGCATATTAACCATGGTTACTTTAAACAGAGTTGCTGTGAAACACACCCTTTCAAGTAAATATGTTTAAAGTAACCATAGTTTGGACGTTTGTCCAGCCTGATTATCCTACCAAGTTGCTGAAGGTGCAACAATTGTAAAAAAAACTCATACCGTTGTAAGTTCTCTAGCAAATTTATATTTATCAGGTCGTAAGAGGATGTTCATTTTGGAGACCAGAGAACTCTTAACAGATTTATTCACGCAGCTTTTATCCTAAAACATCGGGTTCCCTCTAAATAAATGACAACTATACACTTAATTTTCCTTGACCCTGTTTGTTGATGTGCACTTCACTGTATGGAAAAGATTAGTCATCTTATCAAATGGGTCCGAGAAAGGAAAAGGAAATTGGCTGCTCTGTTGATGGGTAAAAAGCCCAGGAGTGAAGAAAAGGCAAAAGATGTTTCCTTCCAAATGTGCAGATTGTATGGAAAATGAAACGAGGTCAGGGAGAGGCAGGCTGGAAAGAGGCACAGAGGCAAAGGCATTGAAAACGACCCAGTGAACCTGTTCCGTTCAGGTAAATTAGCTGCTGTGTTAAGACGCTGTTCCAACTTCCTATTGGTGATTGGGATGGGAATCTCGTTAGAATGGCCTTTCTCTAAGATTTTTTTTTTTTTGCACAATAAAAATCAGCAAGCTATAAATAATCCAAGACAAAGAGTTAAGAAGTACAGCTTCTGCCGTTTTTTTTCCAGCGCATTTTTTTTAGCTGTTTCCATTTCTGGTCTAAAGAACGGAAACATGGAAAAAATATAATAAAATTAAAGAAGAGTAACACACAACTTATTTCCACTTCTCTGCTTAGGGGCACGGAAGGTGAGAAGCGGCTAGGTTTTTGTTAAGAGCTGAGGCTGTTTTCCAGGCTAGAGAAAATGTTTTAAGTTTTGGTGGTTCTCAAGACCAGGGCTTTTCAATATTTTCACCCACTGTACCACTTTTAGGATATGACAACATCCGACTACCACCAGTCACCTAGCAAGGTGTCAAAAACTTGATAACCAACCAAAAAAAGAAAAAGAAAAAGAAAAAGAAAAAAAAGAAAAAAAGTGATGAAGTACAGGTAGTCCTCGACTTACAACAGTTTGCTTAGTGACTGTTCAACATTACAATGGCACTGAAAAAATGAATCAGTTGCCAAGCATCAGAATGTAAATCACAAGACCCTGGAGATGCTGCAATATTCCATTTAATCGGCGCTTCTTCTGGGCTCAGAAGTGCCAGGATCAGTGCCGAGCTCCAGCTGGAGCCTGGTGCTGATCCTGGTGCTTCCGCTGAGCCCTGACAGCCCTGCAGCTCCAACCATCTCTCACTCAGGCTTGTGCGGTGCTGCCACCGGTTCAGCTCATTCCCCTCCCCCGCTACCACTTCTCTAGGATGGTCACGTTCCACCTGCCAGGTGTCAATGTACCACAGGTGGTACCCGTACCACTGGTTGAAAAGCCCTGCTCAAGACTATCAGGGGAGATGCCCAGTATCAATTCAGAAAGGCTGGAGGAAATAACCTAGAATATACTTTCTATAATATTTTATTTATTTATTAAATGTATAGATGCATCTTTGTCTGCAGTGAAGTTTCTAATCTAGCCATATAATGACTGGGAGCCTGCTGCCAAAACTAGCTGAGGGATGTCTTCAGAGTTAAATGTCTAGAGTTCTGTAAACTTACTGCTAAACCCTGGTTCAAAGCCCAACACTATTTGCCATATAAAAGACATTTTATTAATCCAATACCGAACATACAAGAAACTAGCAAATTCTAAGAACTTCCAAAGTTTTCTAAAAATGGTTAAAAAACAATCTGAGTCATCAAATAAATCAGTCAGGCTATAACATGGGCTATTGATTGATTAGGAAAATGTTCAGTTGTGATAGGCATGAAGGATACACTGCACACTGTAAGAAGAACAAGCAGTAGTATCTGAGATAAAGACATACGTTTCAGGTAGTCATGTTTCCTCCTAAATATAGCCCAGATTGCTGCTTACTTATTAACATGTGCTAATCATAATTCAATGGAGTTCTAAAACCAAATTTTTCAGTAGTCTAGGAATGATGGGAGCTGCTGTCCAACAATATTTGGAATGCAAAATCTTGCCCACTTCTAAGTATAACAAAAGCATGAGCATGTTATGATAGGCATTCCCAGGATTATTTCTTGTCTAAGCAACAAAAATAGATAAGATTATTTTAAGAACTGTTTTAGACCATGTCCATTCTTGTACTTTCTCCCATACCACAGATTAAAGAGAGAGGGAGGAGGGAGGGAGGGAGAGAGAGAGAGGGAGGGAGGGAGATGGAGCTGCAGAGTTTTGAAGCTGATGACATGGTTTGTCAACATGTCAGAGTACAGAAACAAGCAGCAATTAAACAATACTGCAGCCTGGGATTTCCACTCCCACAGCTTCTCAACTATCATAATTTATCGCTGAGAATTCTGGGAACAGAGGTTTGCACATCTGGATGGCACCAAGATTGGGAAAAAATGTAATATTGTATGTCCTCAGATCACTAAATGGCAGCTTTTCAAAGAAAGATGTTGAAATTATCATTCCAATGAGCCATTTACAATTTCCAAACTATAATTTATGACCTCACATATCCGGCCACTTGTGAGGGCTTATGAATACCAGAATATATGAAATAGATTATTTCTGAAGTATTGAAGCATATTTTTTCACTAAGTTAAATAAAGTATGATCTGGATTAAGACTGTGTTGTAGTCTGTGATGTTCTGAAACAGATCGATAGAGTAGAGTAGAGTAGTAGCTATTCAAGGTTTCAGATAGTGAACTTTTCTGCTCCAAACTGGGTATATTGGGAGTAGAACACAACAACTATGGTCCTTCTTGATTACATCAATTTGCATCAGTTGGAAGGCAGGACTGGACAGAAATCAATGTCTCACTTTTTAAAAACAGTTGCCTATAGATAGGCATTAGAATGTAGGATCAATTTTATTGTTTTCCCAACTTGCCAATTGTCTGTGGTTAGACTACTGTATGTATCATATGGGGAAGTTCCACTGTGTTGAAACCCACTCCCAATACCATATGTTTTCTTTTAAAAATTAAAAGAATAATAAATAATAATGAAAAGGTTTGGATACCATTGTTACTCTTATAAAAACCATATTATTAAAACAAAGCATGATGCAGCCAAAATGATTTGAAAAAGAACCCCATCTACTGACTCAACGACTTCCAGGAAAAAAAAAACTTTAAATAAAATATTCTGTGTTTAAAACATTGAGTGCTACACTCAAACACCAGTTTGATTTTAAGATAACAAGATTTCATTTGGGCCAAAAATCTCTGAATACAGATAGTCCTCAACTTACAATCACAATGGAGCCCAAAATGTTGGTCATTATGTAAAACAGTTATTAAGTGAGTTGCATCCCATTTTACAACCTTTTTGCCATGGTTGTTAAATGAATCACTGAAGTTGTTAAGTGAATCATGAGGTTGTTAAGCAAATCTGGCTTCTAACATTGACTTTGCTTGTCAGAAACTTCTGAAGAAGGTTGCAAATGACAATCCCAGGAACCCAGGACCTTGCAACCATTGTAAATACATGCCGGTTGCCAAGCATCCAAGCATCGGATCACATGACTGTGGAGATGCTGCAAAGGTCCTAAGTGTGAAAACTGATCATAAGTCACATTCTCCAATGCTGTGGTAACACTGAAGGTTCATTAAATGAATGGATGCAAGTCAAGGACTACCTGTATGCCTGTATAGCCAAGAATTTCTTATTTCAAATTATATTATCTGAGCCTATATTATAATTATTTGGAATTTAATCCACTGGACATACTGAAGGAGGTTTTTGAACAATGAACCCAGAAGGTAATTTTAAGAGTGCCTGTCTCTATAGACAGGCTGTATTTAAAAGATGTCATGGACCAGGTTTTACCAGACAAGACTGAGACTGATCTGAAAATGGAATTAAAAATGACAAGGCTACAAGAATGATAGGGAAAAATGTGCTACTCAGGACATGTAAAAGAAAGCAGCTGATGTCTTGACAATTTAAAGACATATACATATAAGAAACCAAGAAAGTGACATGGATAATTTTCCTATATTGGATTTACAAAAGAGGCTTGTTAAAGCTTGGAAGAATTTTATGAGATGGGACAAAGAAAAAAATGACAAGAAATTAAATTGCAGTACATTGTTTGAAGGGACTAAAGATTAAGACTGTTAAAAGTAAAAAATAGGAATATAATGCTGGCTTATTTCTTCAAGGTTAACATAAATATGTTGTCATCTAAACTGACTAATATGAGGACTGAAATGATGATGTGTTAAGGATCTGTTTATAGATAAGAGATGAGATATGGGAATACATATGTATTTCAGGAGGTGATAAATTACTAAAGCTGCTGATACTTATGATGAAGGGGAAAATCCTTTCTTTATATATTTCTTTTCTTTTTTCTCATTTTTTCTTTCTTTTCTATTTTATTCTATTTTTTTTCTTTCACGGACCTTCTATTTTTTCATTCTTTTATTTTTTTAGTTTGCATTAGGTTTTTTTTTTCATTGTGATTGCAATTTTTAATAAAATTATTATGTATAAAAACAAGAATGCAAAAATGTCTATGACAATCTTTTAGGATCTGGGCTATTTGGAACAATATATATATATATACATGTATAATGATTACTTGAAACACTCTAGCAGACCAGCAGAGGTCTGAAGGCCAGAGTTTGGGAACTGCTCATTGTGTATCACTGCCAGACAAGGTATGTATCATTTTAGAAACATTTCAGACAACATTAAATATTCAGTGTAATAATATAAACCTTTTCAACTATATTCAGAGGTGTATGGGAGAATGTCAACTACATCAAAAGGGCAGATACAAGTTGGCAATTTAAAACATATCACTTTTTAACATGGATCACACACACTGCATACATGTCGAAAGGGACAGGGTTTCAATTTTGTCACTGCCAGCATTTTGGTTTTGTTGACATATAAACACACACACACACACACACACACACACACACACACAAACACACACACACACATATCCCACACATCCATGGATATCTTAATCCTGATTATTAATCTGAGAATAATGTCACACAGACTCATGAGATAGTGAGATTGGTGGCATAAAAATGTAAATACCGTACTTTTCCATGTATAAGACGCACCCTTGTGTAAGACACTCTGGCATGCGAGTTCTAAGCTTACAGCAAACAAAGTCAGCGCTGGGAGCAACTGCCTCCCAGCGCTCTAGATGCCTCCCGGCCGGCCCCAACCCCCCCATCTAACCAGCAACTGGTACGATGAGCATGCATAGTCAGTTCACAGCAACAGCCTTCCGACCCTGGTAACCAAACGGGCGTGAGCACCTGCATGACAGCAAGGCAAGGGAAGCGAAGGCAGGTTTTAAACTCCCCGCCATTTCTCCATGCCGATCAGGTGTTTGGCGGAGCGCTGAACACCTGAGCCAGCAAATCCAGATGTTTGGCTGACCGCTATTGTTGAGGATGGCCTCGCGGCTGCGTTCCACACAGTCCCTGGACAACATACAGATACAACGGAGGGAAAGGGCTGTTGCTGCCATCCATGCTGCTGGTCCCATTAGTGGCAAGCCCACAGCTTGGCACCTGCACCAGGTGACATGTAAAGAACCCACACAGGCATGCCTGAGCTGCAGAGGTTACCATTATTTTTTTGTGTATAAGACGCTGCACTTGTATAAGGCGCACCTGATTTTTGAACAGGGTGTTTGCAGGAAAAAATAGCGTCTTAGATACAGAAAAATATGGTAATGAATAAATAAGTATATAAGTAATAAATAAATACATATACGTAAGAATGGAATGGAGTGGAGTGGAATGGAGTGGAATATTGGGAAATAAGTGTAGCCAACAAGACTTTGTTGAGTAGGTCTCTGAATCTAAGATTCTTAGGGCTACAGTTTTGTCCTCCTTTTCATCCCAATTGCTGTCTTATTTAGGTTATCGAAGAAAGATCTGTCAAGAACAATGAGTTGCACCAGTACTTTGAAATACAGGATTGTGGTACCTTCTTAACCATAAAGCCGCTAATATTTTCCCAGATCCAAAGGAAGCAGTGTGTGCTATACAATCATTGACCAACACTTTTAGTTAAAATTTAAAATTTAGTGGTGTGTGTAACTTTAAATACCGGTATTGTAGCGTGACTAGCAAACATACCTGGCTACAGTTTTGTGAAGCAGCCTCAGTAGGGATCCTAGTAACAAGTACCCTTTTTCTAAGAAACAAGAGACTAAAATAATATACACATTTTAAAAAATTAAAATAGCTTATTTAACTATAGATTGATTCTTTAACACTTTCTTTGCCCCTTTTCTTTTTCTCTGCTTGACATTGTGAAGAGAAACATTTCCCTAGCTTTCTTTGTTCCTTATAGGATTTCTGAAGTTCAAATAGAATTCCAGATGAGGCATTTGATTGCCTGGACAGGACTCCATACATTTCCAACATCCTATGGGCTATCCCCTGTACTTCAATATCTCATTGTTGTCTTCTTCAACTCTGTTCTTCACAGTCTACTCCACATCAGCTCTCACAGTCTTGAATGGCAGTGCCAATACTAGCTTCCTTAACTTCAGCAGAGACCCAATGCTGCCTATAATTCTGAGGCCTACTTATAAAATAATAGTCCTGCTTTTTAACCATTAAAAATAAAGATATTAAGTTTTAAAATCAGGTTGTTTCTCTCCACTTTGTCTGTTTTGACACAGCTTAATCAGCTCCTCTTATCTTCAACACATTATCTGAGAAACCTCACTAGTTCATTGAGTTGTTTTCCCACGCACAGAGAAGAACCCATTTCATAGTTGGTTACATGTTTTCCGAGTTGAAAGAGGAGGCTCAAATGGAAAGCTTCAAACTGATGAAATGCCAAAATCAGTTTAGAACATCAGCTACGCTTTCGCAAGAGTCAGGTATCCTCCTCCCCTTCCCCCCCCCGGCGCGGTCTTCTGATCTCCCCATTAAGCCATAGCTGAAGCTTGCCAAACACTGAGTTTAGAGATGTAACTTTCCATGTGTTGTAACTGGACTCCAGGGGAAACTTTGGGTGTCAGCAAATTCATGCCCATCTCTGTGTCATTAAGCAAAACTGTTCTACAGGTATAGATCAAGTTCTATCTGTCCAGAAAGCATGAGAACGTGTCAAGTATGTATTTTTTTTCCATTTCCATTTTGTATTTTGTACAGATATTTCCATATGACCAAAGAAAAGTATTGCAATAAAAGCAAAATGGTTTTTCTCCTTGTTATGTCTTTGATTTCACCTTCCCTGTGTTTATGAATCTGCACACACATTTGTAATAAATATTCATCTGAGAAGTAAAAGGCACTGCAAAACGAGAGGCATATGCAATATAGTTGATAAATAAGTAAATAAAAGAAAAATGAATTTTCAAAATAACAGTGTTGGAAGAAGAAAAATGAGCCTTTTCATCTATACCCCACCTCATTCCCCCCTCCACAATTATTTTGGAAGGCTCCCCAACCCCCACCCTCCCAGAATACCTATTTAGAAGACACAGAAAGCTGTAGTAGGAAAGGGAAATCAACAGAAATGCCAACCCATTCCCTTAATTCAGTGAATACCTGATGGTAAAACTTGATTCAACCTACTGTAGCAAAACAACCAAACTATCCTAAGAAATGGCAGAACACTAAAAAGTAGTATACCCAGTTCAATATTTCATCTCCAACTACATCAAAATCACTGCGAGAGAGAGAAGATAGAATCAGATAGACAGTGAACAGCTACACAGCATCTGTAGGGTCAGGTTGAAAAATCCTTGCTGTATTTAATTAAAGTTCAGGAAAGAATAAAGCACAACCTGTTCTGCAGAGAGGCAGCAGAACCTGGCTTGAATGGGACTTTTGGCCATTCATTTACTTTGCTTCAAGCTGAATAATGAAAGAGGTTAATAAGGGTGATATAGCAGGGGTCCTCAACCCCTGGTCCATGGACCAGTATCAAGGACCCAGATTGTTGGGGGCAATTAAGCTGACTTTGTAATAATGCCGCTTGGGGGGGTGTGTGAAAGCCCTAATAAGCAGGCATATACATAGAATGAAGGCTACTGCTAAGCTTGTAAGCCGCCCTGAGTCTTCGGAGAAGGGCAGGATATAAAAAAATAAATAAATCAAGCACTCTCTGGTCCACAACAAAAAAAAAAAACCTCTCCCCACAGAACCGGTCCCTGGTGCCCAAAAGGTTGGGGACCTCTGTGATAATCGTACCTGAGCAAGGGTCATGGAACTCTGGACTTTAGTTTTGTTCAGTCAGTAATCCTTAAGAAGCATAGATTCTATAAGTCAGCCTCGCAACTTCTCATAAGGATAATTATGTTGCTCAGGGAGATTATCCCACAGAAGAGTAGGATATCAAATTGAGAACATCACAGAACTCAGAAAGAAAGAAAAAACGTTGAGAATTTTAATAAATTCTTTCCGCACCTCTACGTTACCAACCTTATTCTAAAACTGGTAGCTGCAAATGATACATCGAAAGATAAGGATACATCATTCTTCCTTTTGACCGTGGGCAGAGGGAAGTTAAGTATGACTTTTAAAAGGCATATGACTCATATAGACTTGCAGGTTTCTATAAGGAACACAGTTAAGTCAATCTGTCAGTATTAAAGACTCTGAAATTTTGCACAATTGGAGAAATTAGAACAAACGGTATAATCTTTGCCGAAGTGTTTGCATAATGGTGTGTGGGAATGAACATGGGAGACAGGACAATGGACTCAACCAAAGGAACAGCTTATCCCGCAATAGGACTGTGGAGTCATCCTAGTTTTTAGGCCATGAAGAGGAATGGATTTAATAAACCATGCCTCTCTCAATCTGTCTTTCTTCTTTATGTACCACAGTATCCGGTAAGAAAGAAAAAGAATATTTAAAGCAACAGTCAATTGTGGTTTAAGTTTTACCTTAAGATCACGCCATGTTCCAAATCCAATAACAACTGTTTCTAACTTTTCATAAAACTGGAAAAATTGGATTTACACACTGTGTAAACCATAACTGTGTTAATCAAAGTGTGCCTAGGAAGCCACTTCATACATCCTATAATTGTTGTTGTTAGCCGCCCTGAGTCCTTCGGGAGATAGGGCGGGATATAAGTCCCATTAATAAATAAATAAATAAATAAATAAATAAATAAATAAATAAATAAATAAATAAATAAATAAAATTAATAATCGTGTTTATTAATCACAATAGCTTAGTTTATAATACAAGTTGAAGCCTAAACCAATTCTACCAGGGTATAATTAAGGACAATGTCTGGATCTAATATAGGACATCCTGAGCTGAGCAGAGAGATGCTTAGCTTTTGCATATTTCTTGTCTTACCAGAAATGTGGATGTGTGGATGAGGCTATTTTTCCTTAGCACTTTTTTTTAGCAGCATTTAAACAACAGTATATAAGCAATATTAATAACTATACAGTTGTTAGTTATTTTGAAATATACCTGAAAACTAACAGAAAATATTTTTTTAAAAAATTGCCTGGCCACATTTTTAAATGCCTGCCAGAATGACTAATTCTGTACCTTTGGTGCAGAGGAAATGGAACAAAATAAAAGAGGAACAGGATGGACTTACAGAGGAAAGAAAGGAAACAGGAATATCAAAGGAAACAGGAATATTTCATGTAGCCCGAGTTTACAACTTCTGGATGTGCCCATTGATTAATTATATTCACTGCATCCTTCCAGTTCAGGAACTGGTTGGTTAGAAATTCTAATAATTATGCAATATCGGTGTACCATAAATTGCCAAGCCATTTCAGAATTTTTAAGCTAGATGACAGCAGCACTTGGTTGTATTCAAAATTTGGTCATATACTACATGAATTCTTTTTTAGAAAATGTACTCAAAGTTTTACAAAGAACAATAAAAACTAAGACAAACTAATAAAAGGCAGAAGAGAGAGAAAATAAAAAGAAAGACAAAAGACAAAAATGCAGAAACAAAGAAAAAGAAATAGGAAGCAGAAGCAGAAGCATCCAATTTCCTTTGAAACAAAGATAAGTAGAATTCAAGGTTATCTCTTATTCTATGATTACAACTAGGTCTTTCTATTGTCCAGTTTTTTTCCTAATCAGCAAAACCACAAATGAAAGATATACTGCTTAGGTTGTGACTGATTGGCGGATTTTATTCCTAGGAAATGAAAAAATCTGAATTATACTTATGGACAGAATTCATGTATAGTGAGTGATACAGCCTGTCCTTGAATTTGTTTCCTACCAATTAAAGGGAGGTTTTTCCCAAATAAATTTCCCAAATCTAGTCATTCAGCCTAATGCAGAGGTCCCCAACCTTTTGGGCATCAAGGACTGGTTCCATGGAGAGAGGTTTTTCTGCGGACCGGAGGGGGCCTGGTTTTCTGTGCTCCCTGCATCCCATGGATGGGGCTTTGCTTGTTTGTGTGGACCGGCTGCTGGCATGCTGTGGCCCGGTACTGGTCCATGGACCAGGGGCTGGGGACCCCTGGCCTAATGCAGCGTTTCCCAACCTTAGGAACTTGAAGATGCGTGGACTTCAACTCCCAGAATTCCCCAGCCAGCATAGCTGGCTGGGGAATTCTGGGAGTTGAAGTCCACGCATCTTCAAGTTCCTAAGGTTGGGAAACGCTGGCCTAATGGACCAAACTCTCCAATTTATTTGGACTAGATATGATAACTTCAATTTGTATGATTACTTTCATACAAGCTGTATGTAGACTTTGTTTATAAGAATATGCTCACCTTTCTCTTCTAATAAACAGTATGATCCCTTCCATTTTAGGCACAATTCAGCTATTATGTCTATACGGGTGAATTTCCTTTGACATATTCTAGACAGCCACTTCACATAATGACTAAAATTCAAGGTAAAAAACCTACTTCTATTAACTAACATTATAGATTAGTTCATCACGGAGCCCCTAAGATAAGTTTGCACACATATACATCCACACACATTTACTGGAAACAAATAGATAACAGTATACCCTTAAAAAAAAACTGATTGTTCCAGTTACACATTTTACCACATGTGGTGGTCCTATTCAGTAAGTGTGCTAAATCATATTGGATAAATATAATAATGACAACGCAGAAAATATTCAAAATGCAAAAACTAATGGAACCTGAAGTCTTTCCTCTAGGTATTGTGGATAAACTGATAGAAAAAGAGTTTGGGACATTATTTATTTACGGTACATGGTGACTGCTGCAAGGACTGTTTATGCTAGGTATTGGCAATAATAATAATAATAATAATAATAATAATAATAATAATAATAGTTGGAAGGGACCTTGGAGGTCATCTAGTCCAACCCCTTTCTCGGGCAGGAAACCCTATATCATTTCAGAGAAATGGCTGCCCAGTCTCTTCTTAAAAACTTGCAGTGTCGGAGCATTCACAGCTTCTGGAGGCAGGTTCTTCCAGTGATTAATTGTTAACTGTCAGGAAGTTTCTCCTTAGTTCTAGTTTGCTTCTCTCCTTGATTAGTTTCCATCCATTGCTTCTTGTCCTGCCTTCGGGCACTTTGGAGAATAGTCTGACTCCCTCTTCTTTGTGGCAACCCCTGAGATATTGGAACACTACTATCATGTCCCCCATCATCCTTTTCTTCATTAAACTAGACATACCCAATTCCAGCAACCATTCCTCATGTTTTAGCTTCCAGACCCCTAATCATCTTTGTTACTCTTCTCTGCACTCTTTCTAGAGTCTCAACATTTTTACATCGTAGTGACCAAAACTGGGCACAGTATTCCAAGTGTGGCCTTACCAAGGCATTGTAAAGTGGTATTAATACTTCATGTGATCTTGAGTCTATCCTTCTGTTAATGCAGCCTAGCACTGTGTTGGCTTTTCTGGCAGCTGCAGCACACTGCTGGCTCATATCTAAGTGATTGTCCACTAGGACTCCGAGATCTCTCTCACAGTTATTACTATTGAGCAAGGTAACTCTTAAACTATACCTGTGCATTTGGTTTTTCTTGCCTAAATGTAGAACTTTACTTTTTTCACCATTGAATTTCAATGGTTGAAAGAATGGATTGAAGAATGATGGTTGAAGAATGGATTTTAAAATTGACTGAACTGTCAGAGATGGCAAAATTAACCACGCTGATTAGAGACAATGGATTAGATAAGTTTATAAGAGATTGGATGCTGACTGTGGACTTTCTCTGTTAAATACAATAACAGATGGTTAACATAGGTTTTTGAAGATTAGCCTTATATTTGGGGTTACCTGTTGACTGCTTTTTTATATAGTGAACAGATGGGGGATTGACTTCACTGATAGATTTCTACTTCAGTGACACCTTTCTATGCAACATAGTATTTTTATTAAGTATGGACGGGAGAGTTTATAAATACTTGTAGATCTGTTATGTAAGGGGAAAAATGTACCAGATATTTCCGATATATTTTTCAGCATTTAATCAGGGTGGACATTTTATATTTAACATCATTGTTAATTATTATATTTGTCATTTGTTAATTTTTTGTGCACATATTTTTTGTTTTTATTCTTTGTTGTTTTTTTTTCTGTTTTTTTATTTGGAAATAAATATTTAAAAAAAAAAACTTGGATTGTATATGCCATTAAACTTACAAACCCTGTTGTTGGAATTGGGCATGGCTAGCGTAATGAAAAAAAAAGACTAGGGGTGACATGATAGCAGTGTACCAATATCTCAGGGGCTGCCACAAAGAAAAGGGAGTCAAGCTATTTTCCAAAGCATCTGAAAGCAGGACAAGAAGCAACGGATAGAAACCAATCAAGGAGAGAAGCAACCTAGAACGAGGGAGAAATTTCTTGACAGTTAGAACAATTAATCAGTGGAACAACCTGCCTCCAGAAGTTGTGAATGCTCCAATATTGGAAGTTTTTAAGAAGAGACTGAACAGCCATTTGTCTGAAATGGAATAGAGTTTCTTGCCTGGGCAGGGGGTTGCACTGGAGAACCTCCAAGGTCCCTTTCAACTCTATCATCATCATCATCATTATCCCATAATGCACAACTATTTATTTACCGGAAAGGTCTTTGCTTTGTACTGACAATTGATATTCTCATGACCATCTGAATACTCCTCTGCAGCTCATGCATGTCCTCAGTATCATTCTTATAAAGGGGCATTCTATTAAAGCTTTGTTTTATAAGGCAAACAAAGATCTAAATCAGCCTTAGTCCATTGGTCAGACCCATCCGCAATTCAGTCAGCATGCATTGAAGGGAACTGTAATCCCTGTACCAGATTTGGATGCCAACCAATTTGAGTAGATGAATACAAACTGTAATTGTGCCTAATTTATTTTAATTTAAGCTGTAGCCAATCTAACTTCTGTCTGCAAGAAACAACCCCAGAAACCACAAAGTTGATAAAGCCAAAAGGGAACAGAGAAAGAAGGAAAAGCTGGCAATAAAAATGTTTCTAAAAGAGAGGGTTATATAGTAAGATGTATTTTTTCAATAAATGCTCAAAAACATTGAAGTTGCTAAAATGCAGTCCCCAGAGTGACACCTGCTGGAGTCTATGAATAAAAAGAATAAGAGATGTGAATTTTCATTCATAGGATCTCAAAAGTAAGCAAAAAGCAGTTAGCTCAGCAATATTCTCTACTCATTAGAAAAGTTTTCTTTGGAATTGTTTTAAAAAAAATATTTTAATTAGCTGAATATAGATTCCAATAGTTGCCCCCAGAGCTAACTGAAATCAAAGAGGTAGAAATTCCAAGGATTTTCTCCAGTTAACTTTGATGAATGTTTATTGGATACAGACTGGATCCAATCCATTATTATTCTATGAAAAGTAGATGGAAATAAAAGCTTAAACATGAAGGGAAGTTTAGTTTGCTGTTGAGAATAAATGAATGTGTGCGCGTGCCTGCTTATGTAACATACTGTATGTCTATATAAAAGGTCCCCAGGGAAGAAGGCTCCCTGTAACTTTCTGTGTAACATATAAAGCAAAGCAATTTAGCAGGCATAATCTATATACTTCATCTTAACCAGATAATGAGGACCTGACCGCTGTCCTTCTGTATGGTCTCTAGCTCCTAATACAACAGACGAAACGCAGTGTTAACTATTTGCTTAACTTCTTTCTCCCTCAAAAGCTCCAATAAACAAATGATTTAATCAAGTCTACTTCCATTAATAATAATCTGATGGCTCCAAAGAAAACTATTCCAGGATGACATTTCCAGTAACTAACTTGAAAATTGCTTGATTTAAAAACTTTGTTTGATAAGGCTAGGACTAGCAGCAGCCGCATTCCTATTAGATGTATTCACATCTTTCCATGCACAATATTTGCAGTTATTTAATATATACATTTCTTTAAAACGAAATTTGTTGTTATGAATTTTACAAAATTATAATAATTTCATTCTTATTCTTAAAATTTAATAGTTTGATCCAGATCTGTGAGTTTTATCACAGAAAAATATTTATCTTTAGATGTATATATGTATGCATGTATGTATATATCACAGTATGTTTAAGTGAAAAAAATAAGATAATGTAGTAAATACAGTATCCTATGGAATCTTTTGCACTCTATATATGCCCTCATAAAATTACTTGAACATTATATAATTAAACTGCCACTTTTCTTTAGAGAAACATTCAGAAACAAAAGCTTTTCTGATTTCCATTTCAGCACACCCAATCAAGAAAAAAGACTTACTTAATGCATAAAAGACAGGCATGTATATCTGAATCCTTATATGAATTCCAGTGAAAGGCAGACTTACACAGAAAGATTTAGTCCACAGGTGAAAATATTTTCATTTACATAAATTTATTTCTCCTTTTATAATCATTCCAATAAGGTTGGTTATCTTATATTAAAATCAATACACAACTTGGCAACTTGTGTCAGAATAATCAAGAGCATGAATCCTTTATGAAATGAGAGTTCTGGTGGTTATCATCTATGTGGTCAAATTATTTTTAATTTTTGACATTCTTTCCCAAAATTTATCCTGCAATTATATCTCTCTCTCATTTACAAAGAGACAAAATACCATAAAATGTATGTTTCAGCATAGTCAAAAAAGAATAACACATACACAGAAATTTATATTATAAAGCAGCAGCAACAATCTATGGGTAGAGATCATTTCCAATTGTAAATCATTTTATTTAAAAAGCAAATCTTTTCGGTAGTTTCCAATGCATGTCTCATAGGAATAAAAAAATATTATTTGTAAAATCAATTCAAAATAAATATGAAAAAAATCAACACCCATACACTGCTGTGCCACTAGGATATGATATGGAGTGGGCTAAATCCAGGATTTTTCCCTCCAAAGTAATGTATACAACTGCACATGTACACTATATCCACATCTAAAATGTACATCAATAAATGGTTGAGAACCAAGTGAGAAAGACTGCAACTAGACAATACCTGCCAAAAGTCTTTAGAGACTTGAAATATGGTATAAATGTCAGGCATTACTTAATTTAGAAGTTAAGTACTGTCAGCTCCAAAACTATTGCTTGTTTTAAGTCTTTAATCTTTGCTTTCTAACAACCCTATTTTTTCCAGGTTGAAAATTAAAATAATTAAATTAAAACCATACATTTATAAAGTAATCACTATAAATTTATGCTGTTAAATACAAAGAGCTTATATGTTTTCACAGAATGATATTTTTGAGGTGATCAGACAGATACATTCAGATATCTGGATGTACAGTTGTTTATAACAGACAAGGTAGTTCCCCCACTTAACTTCTCTCCCCCATTCCATGCCCATGTTTATGGTTTTGTCTAGATGAATAGGGATGATTTGCATTTAAGATGTCAGTAAATTATATTATGCATACTGCATGCAAAACTGACAGTACGTTTCACTGACAATTGCTGAAATCACACGGAACAGTGAATAACAATAATTATGTGTCAACTAAAAATAATGGCACAAATTTAAGATCTACAGAACAACCACCAACCAACCCCACAATCCTTCTTTGTACAAAGACAGGGACCAGTATTTTTCCCCAAGAAACAACTACAAATTGAGTATTTCATTTACTTCCAAAGAATGGTTTTAAAATTCTAACCGGCAGATACAACATCCATTCCAATTTAGGCCAAAAGTCCATTCACATGATCTAGTTCTATTAAATATAATGAGCAATAGATCTACTATTTTATTTTTATACTTAATCAAATCTTGTGCCAGCAAAACAATTCTTGTTTTTCCATATAAACCTACACTTACTTAAAAGGTGAAAATCTTAAACCATTTTTTAACCTGATGCCCTCCAGACAGAATTGGGAGTACAAGTACCACAATATTCAGAATTCTACACCTGACATATATGGAATGGACCAGAAATTACGAAGGCAATCTTAAACAGTATTTGTTTAATTTCACTGCTGTATACAGTCAGATTTCTCTTAAGAGTCTGTATATCCTATATGCAAAAGCCAGTCTCTTTAAAGCACAAAATTAAAACCACTTATTTGCGTAGGGTTCCTTGAAATACCTTCCATTGATTTCCAGATTTCCAAAATAAAGCAGAGTTGTGGTCCAAGCACTTAACAATGCTTTCAAAAGGACAGAATAAAACATAAGTGTTTTCTTGGGTCACATCCCACAACCACAGAAATCAGGAGCTACGTTCAGATTTATTGCAATGTTGGCATTTTCTTTCAGCAACTAGTATTCATATTTTGGGTATGTTCGCTGTGGACAGTTCACCACTTCTGCACTTTCTTCTTTGTACACTGAAAATCAAGCACCCCAAAGCTGAATTTCATGTTGCTAGAATTCAGTGTGGATGGATGAATGGATGGATAGGTAGGTAGGTGATAGAGAGAGAGAGAGAGAGAGAGAGAGAGAGATAGATAGATAGATAGATAGATAGATAGATAGATAGATAGATAGATAGAGAAAAGGACATTCTGGGTCAACCTATTATGTCATAGCCATTCATATTTTCATAACTGCCAAGTTTTAAAACCAAAAAGACAAGAAAAAGACAACACCATTTATCAACCTCAAACTCAAGAGAAGGCTTAAATGGTGAACTATCAACCACCTTTCACCAACTTCACAATATTAATCATACTTAATCAAAAGCACATTCAGTGTAAAATCTGCAGTAAATTTTAAGAATTTAGGATTAAACTACATAGCCTAAAGATTAATAGTTTATACACGGCTAACCCCCCTAGTGAAATATAAGTCCTTCCAATTGAGAATCGCCATAGACAATACATCTAAAATTACCATCTTCATCACATTCCTCTGAAATCAATGGTCAGTTTTACTTCAAAGCATTAAAAACGCACCATCAGGCAAAACCAAATTAATCCGCAGGTTCTTGTTAAAAACATAAAATCAGGCAATAAAACAATTTGTTTTATAAAACAATGTTTCCCACAGCTCATCCTCAGGGAAGACATTAATAAGAGTCAGGGATAGGTAACATCCCTTGTGGCTAAAACTTAGGTCCGCTTACCTTAATTAGTGAATTGAGAAGCCAGAGAATTAATCAAGCCCTGCTCTTTTGAGGAATAGTTTAAAAAACAAAACACGGGCACATTTTTTGTGTCATTCTGACGGGTCCCAATAAAATAAAGCCATTGACTATACCCAACGTTAAGATTTTGTGATTCATGAGCTCCTATGTAACTCTCACTGTACACCCTACGTTGGTTTTAGTCCCAGAAATAAATCTCCCCGCAACTATAGTAGAGAGGTGTTTCTCACACGAGTAGACAACCGCGCTGTCTTGAGAAGTAGCCTTCTCCCAAAACACCCAAGCGTTGACTTCTGATTCGTCCGACTTCAGGAGAAGCTGTTAACGTGAAATGCCCTGTTTTTACATTTTGCTCTCTTGTGTGTGTCCTACGCCACACACACACACACACACACCATCAAAAAAACAAAAAAAAAAAAACTTCCCATCTCCTTTGGGACCGAGAGACGAAGCGACCAGCCGCGCTGCCTGAAACTCTCGCGCCGAGATGAATCCCCTGAAAGGCCGGGGGAGTCTGTGTGTGTGTGTGTGTTTGTGTGTGTGTGTGTCTCTGTGTGTGTTTGTGTGTGTGGTGGTGGGGGGGACGGGACAGGAAGAGGTCGCTACAGAAGACCGCACAGCTCGCTCCTTCTCCCCCGCCCGCTTTTCTCGTTCTTGGCCAAGAGATGCTTACAGAAGTTGGGTCAGGATTCGGTGCGGAAGATGGGGTTTACTTTTCTCACGTTTCCAAATTCGCTAGGTTTTACTCCAGACCGGCCGGAGTTTTCAAAACTCGACTCGCGTCCCTTTCGCCCGGATTTCTCAGGCAGCCAAAAACATGGGAACGCGTGGGGTCAAAGGAAACGCAACTCCTCCTGGCTGGCTGAAGAAGCTAGCTTTGGATCGGGTTTTGGTTTCTTTGGTTGGTTGGTTTGAACCCGCACACCGGAGAGCGCCCGTTTACATTTATTTGTAGGCAATATATTACTGAGCAGCGCTGGGGGAAAAAGGGGGGCGCTCCTCCTCCTCCTTAGGCGTGAGATTAAATGGACTCCAGAAGATGGTAGAGGACAGGAAAGCCTGGAGGAACCTTGTCCATGGGGGTCGCGATGGGTCGGACACGACTTCGCAACTAACAACAACAACCAACAACCTCCTCCTCCTCCCCACCCACCCCCCACCCCTTCCAATCTCTTTCTTTCAAAACGAATTGGATGGTCCGAGAAATTTCCTCCCCGGCTTTTGATGGATCTTATTCCCCCCTCCTCCAAGCAAGAAGGACTCGGATAGCTCTCTTTCCGCCTCTCCTCTAATGTTTCACCCCTCTTTCTTTCCGCCCCCCCCCCGTGCCTTTTACTCACCGAAAGCTTATTCCTTCCTGTGCTGAATTAGCAGGGATCAAACGGGAGAAGTTGGCTTGTCCCGCTTTGGCAAGGAAAAAAAAAAATTCCCCCCACCGCAACTTACCGCCGCCGCCACCCAAAAAAAAAAAAAGGTTAAAAAAAAAGACTTTTTTTTTAAAAAAAAGTAATAAAACCGAGAGAGGAGCGGAAACGGTTAAAGAAGAGAAGCGCCGCGATGCCGCCGGCTGCTCCTACGGGGGTCTAAGGTACAATCCAATCAGCCGAGGGCTTGCAGGGAGCCCGCGCGCTTGCCACTGAGGCGGACGACGGGCTTTGCCTCTGCCGCCCGGAGCTCTCCAGAAGCCTTGTGAGGTTGTAACTTTATCGGCAGCCAAAGGGGAAACATCCCCGCTTCCTGTTGCATCAGGAGGAGACCCCGCCCGTGTCGAGTATTGCATTTCTTTCTTTCTCAAATAGCGCGCCCGACCGCGCGCGCGCGCGCGCACACGCCCGCGGGCCGGGCGAGCTTCGCGCTACTTTCCCGAAGGCAAAAAAAAAAAAAAAAGCAAAAAAGCCGCGCGGTTCTTTCCGCCTGGGCTCGGAGCCTGCCTGCCCGCCCGCCCTTTTTTTCACCTTGCAGATTAAGGACAGCCTCCCGCGTGCTTTGGAGTCCGACTCCCGTTAACCCTTGGCCGGTGGCCCTGTCTGTCGGTAGAGGTTTGAGGTCGAGTCGAAGTGGCATGCAGCTGGGTTGCAGGGCGCTTGGAGGTCGAGATCTCAAAGCAGACGCTTGGAGGTCGAGATCCCCAAAGATGCTTTTTTTTTTCCGGGAAGCGACTGGACTTTCTTCTTTTTCTTTGAAGGCGTTTCGCTTCTCAACCGAGAAGCTTCTTCAGCTCTTGAGTGGAGGGTGGGGAATGGAAGGATTTGTGTTCCTTGCAGACAGCTGGTCATTTGCGCTCTTTTAGCGAAGGACGCGGTGGCTCAGTGGGTTTAGGTGGCTCAGTGGGTTTAGGACACTGAGCTTGTCGATCAGAAGGTTTGGCGGGTCGAATCCCGAGTGCCGGGTAGCAGAGTGAGCGCCTGTTACTCGTCCCAGCTTCTGCCAACCTAGCAGTTCGAAAGCACGTAAAAAATGCAAGTAGAAAAATAGGGACCACTATGGTGGGAAGGTAACAGCGTTCCGTGCGCCTTTGGTGTCTAGTCATGCCGGCCACATGACCACGGAGATGTCCTTGGACAAGCGCTGGCTCTTCGGCTTTGAAACGGAGATGAGTACCGGCCCCTAGAGTCGGAAACGACTAGCACGCATGTGTGGGGGGGGAACCTTTAAATTAGCAAGTTGTTGGGGGTCATTTGGAGGTTTACTTGTGTCCTTAGGGTCGTCCAAGTAGTGCAAAGGTGTGTGGAGCCTTCTTGGCTGCAGGATGTTTTCTGCGCTGCGTCCCTCCACTGTTGAAGACAGGCATAGGCTGTTGGGGCTGAGTGTGTGTTGTCTGCATCTCAAACTGAAGCACAAACGGTTCCTATAGTCTGCAATGTTTTCTGGAAAATGGGTTCATACTCCTGCACCATTCGAAGGGTGTTCATCCCAAAATGCATAGCTAAATGTCTATGGAGATTCTCAGTCATCCAGGTCATGGCTGTTCCAAAGGCGCTTTGGTGGGGAATGGATGAGAAGTGAAACGTCTTCAAGGAAAAGCAAAGAAAGTCCGTTCTGCCTCCTGAAAAAGCACCTTTGGGACAACCATACCTGGATGACTAAGAATCTCCATAAACTTGAAGGCCGAGGCTTTCTCTTGGCAAGGGGAGGTGTAGAAGGGAAGTTATATTACATGGAGGGGTGGAAAGCGTCTGTCCCTGGATGGCTTTGAATAGATAAGGAAAAGGGTTATCCAAACTGTTGGAAGTTTAGATAGTCCAAACTATCCCCATCTCTATTCTGCAGGGTTGGAGATTCCAATTTGTAACTCAAATTGTAGACGTAAACGTTTGAAAACACTCCCAAACTCTCCTGTACAGGAAGAAAGAGAAGCTACAGGAACCCTGAATCTCAGCTGCCTAAGTCCTGTGTTGTATGTTGACCTGATGCCTGTTAGAGGAAACCTAGAATTCATAAATCCCATCAAAGTAAAACACACACTTGGTTGACCTAGATCAGGGGTAGGCAACCTTGGCTCTTTTATGACTTGTGGACTTCCAACTCCCAGAATTCCTCAGCCAGCTGAGGAATTCTGGGAGTTGAAGTCCACAAGTCATAAAAGAGCCAGGGTTGCCTACGCCTGACCTAGATAAAGGTCCTTTTGCTTTTTCAGCCTTAATCTACTTCACGGGGTTGGTGAGCAAATATGACGCAATAGAAATGGTGGCAACAAAAGAAACCATCTGTAGCTCCTCAGAGGAAGGTTGGGAAAGCCTCCCTGCATATTCCTCCAAATGGGCAGATTTGCTATAACTCAGCTGCCGTGGCTCAGTGGGTTAGGACGCTGAGCTTGTCGATCAGAAGGTCGGCACTTTGGCGGGTCAAATCCCGAGTGCCGCGTAACAGAGTGAGCGCCTGTTACTTGTCCCAGCTTCTGCCAACCTAGCAGTTCGAAAGCACGTAAAAATGCAAGTAGAAAAATAGGGACCACTACGGCGTTCCGTGTGCCTTTGGTGTCTAGTCATGCCGGCCACATGACCACGGAAGACGTCCTCGGACAAGCGCTGGTTCTTCGGCTTTGAAACGGAGATGAGCACCAGCCCCTAGAGTTGGAAACGACTAGCACGCATGTGCAGGGGAACCTTTACCTTTACCTTTTACAGCTGCGGTAGAGGTAGTCCTCGACTTACAACAGTTTGTTTAGTGATCAAAATTACAATGGCACTGGAAAAAGTGACTTATGACCATTTTTCACACTTACTTTTACAGCATCCCCATGCTCATGCAATCAAAGTTCGGATGCTTGGCAACTGACTCATATTTATGATGAATGCAGTGTCCCAGGGTATTGTGATCAGCTTTTGCAACCACCTGACAAGCAGTGTCAACGGGGAAGCAGATTCATTTAACAACTATGTTCCTCACAATTACAGTGATTCACTTAACAACTGGTTGCGGTCCATGTGATCACCTTTTGCAACCTTCTAACAACCAAAGTCAATGGGGAAGCCAGATTCACGTAACAACCATGTTACTAACTTAACTGCAATGATTCTCTTAAGAACTGTGGCAAGGAAGGCTGTAAAATGGGGCAAAATTCACTTAACCACTCTCTCACTTAGCAACATAAATTTTGGATGTAATGGTCATAAGTCGAGGACTACTTGTATAAGTCGAGGACTTATTTGTCTGAGACTGCATTCCGTCCTCATTACAGCTAGCTAATCCACTGATACCTCTGGTTTTTCAGATCAGGCTTGACCTTCAACAGTTCTCCACTGGGATATTGCTGAAGAAGTGGGAGAAAGAGTTGATGAAATGGGAAGGATTCACCCCACCCACCCACCCAGCAGTTGGAAAATAGCATTTGGGTGTCGTCTTGTCATCTTGACAAGTGGATATGAAAGGCTTCATTTCCGCCTACTCACCTGAACAGCTTCCTTAGTTACAGCTAAAAGCGTAAGTCAGTTTTGTTCGTGCGGTAAAACATTATTGCTTTATAACGTTGTCATATAACTTATGATAGGAAGGAAAGAAAGGAAGGGAGGGAATATTTAAACCTTTGAACGCAGGACTGAGTTTGCATACAATGCAATGAATATAATAAAGTAGACTACAGCATTTCTTCTGTGCAAAAGGGTTTTATAATTATCTCCTTTATAACTAATCTTTCAAATCTCACACTTTTTCATAACTTCAACTGAAATCAGAATCCAGGTTTTGGATTATTTTTTTCATCCTTCAAAGTAATCGTGTAGTGGGAATCTAAATTACCAGATTTAAATGGAAATGAATTTCAAGTGTTTTACTGTATATGAATTACAGTTCTTGCATGACATAGGTGGAGCTAATGTACATATATACAAATTAAATATACATTAACATGCCTACTAAACATGACACGTTTCACTGCCTGCAAGAATAAATGTCTATAATTAAATTAGAAAACTATGGGTTTTTGGTTTCTTGGGTGTTTTAATACTGTATATGTTTTAAATGATGGCCCTATCAAGCATTTACTTGGAAGTAACCCCATATGAATAAAGCTGGTGGGAGTGATTTTCCAAGTAAATCTGATTGAACACAGTATTTCCCAGATAAACAAGGATTGAATTAAGCCACCACTTTGTCAAACATTAGAATAATAGAATAGAGTAGAGTAGAATAGAATAGAATAGAATAGAATAGAATAGAATAGAATAGAATAGAATAGAATAGAATAGAATAGAATAGAACTGGAAGGGACCTTGGAGGTCTTCTAGTCCAGCCCCCTGCTCAAGCAGGAGAACCTATACCATTTCAGACAGGTGAATGTCCAGTCTCCTCTTAAAAATCTCCAGTGATGGAGCGCCCATGGTTTCTGGAGGCAAGCTGTTTCACTGGTTGATTGTCCTCACTGTCAGGAAGTTTCTCCTCAATTCCAGGTTGTTTCTGTCTTTGATCAGTTTCCAACCATTGTTTCGTGTCCTTCCATCTGGTGCTTTGGTGAACAACAATCTGTCTTGTGGTAGCCCCTCAAATACCGGAGTACTGCTATCATGTCTCCCCTATTTCTTCTCTTCTTTAGACTAGTCAAACCCAAGTCTCATAGCCGTTCTTCGTATGTTTTAGTCTCCAGGCCCCTGATCATCTTAGCTGCTCTTCTCTGAATTTTTTCCAAACTCTCAACATCTTTTTTGTGATACGGTGACCAAAATTGGCTGCAGTATTCCAGGTGTGGTCTTACTAGGGCTTTATAAAACGGTAATATTACTTCGCGTGATCTTGATTTGATGCCTCTGTTTATACAACCCAGGATTGCATTAGCTTTTTTGGTTCCTGCTGCACACTGCTGGCTTACAGTCAAGTGATTGTCCACCAGGACTCCACGGTCCCTTTCACAGTTACTGTTTTTAAGCCAGGTCTCGCCCAATCTGTATTTGTGCCTTTGGTTTTTCCTGCCTAAATGTAAGACTTTGCTTTTCTCCACATTGAAACTCATTTTGTTGGATAGGGTCCATTGTTTAAGTTGATCAAGATCTTTTTGGATCCTGAGTTTGTTTTCTGGGGTGTTGGCTACTCCTGCCATACATCTCCTGAGAGTCATTACGGTGCAACAGTCAAGGTGTTGGACTAAAAGGAGGGAGATCCAGGTCCTAATCTGTCCTCAGTTGTGTAAATACGCCAGGATACACTCTCGCCCGCCCGCCCCCCCCCCAATCAATTGTTGGTATGAGAAATATGAGAGGAGAGACAGCTCTATTATTCATTGTCTTGAATTCTTGGAATAAAGGTCGACTATAAATTAACACTTTCTGTTAGATAGCACATGAGAACCAATTTGTGCAGTGCTAAGGGCTCCAGACTAGAAACTGTGAGTTCTAATGCAACCTTAGGTGCAAAGCCAGCTGAGTGACCTTGGACCAGTCACTCTCTTTCAGCCCTAGGAAGGAGGCAAGGACTAACCACTTCCAAAATCTTGCTGAGAAAACTGCAGAGACTGGTCCAGGCTGTCTCCAGGAGTCAATACTGACTGAAGGCAACCCCCATCCCACCCCCCAAAAAGATGACACATATCTTTACAAAATGGAGTGTGGGAAGAGAAGAGCAATATAGTTAGGACTATACTTTTTAAGTGGGACGCGGTGGCTCAGTGGGTTAGGACGCTGAGCTTGTCGATCAGAAGATCGGCAGTTTGGCGGGTCGAATCCCGAGTGCCGTGTAGCAGAGTGAGTGCCTGTTACTCGTCCCAGCTTCTGCCAACCTAGCAGTTCGAAAGCACGTAAAAAATGCAAGTAGAAAAATAGGGACCACTATGGTGGGAAGGTAACAGTGTTCCGTGTGCCTTTGGCGTCTAGTCATGCTGGCCACATGACCACGGAGACGTCCTCGGACAAGCGCTGGCTCTTCGGCTTTGAAACAGAGATGAGCACCAGCCCCTAGAGTAGGAAACGACTAGCACGCATGTGCGGGGGAACCTTTACCTTATATTTTTTAAAAAGAAAGCATGCTTAAACTGGTACTTCCATAAAAAAAGAGAAAAAAGACATAAGCTTTATTAGGCAACAATAAAATAGTCCTGTCCCTAAGATCACAATTGGGGCCAGAATCTCACTTGTTGATCAAAACAGTCATTAAGTGAGATGTCACATGAATGACTGCAATTTCGGCACTTCTCACAGGAAGGAAGGAAGGAAGGAAGGATATTGCTGAGTTATAATAGGCATTAATCTGCTGGCTGAGTCTTATTTTTCATCAACATATCAATGACATCAGATTACTCACTTCAGAATTATATGTTTTTAATGATTTTTTAAAAAATGAAATAAACTGGCTTAAATATAAGCTATATAGGGTAGAATTTCTTGAAAAAGTAATCCCAGAACATCTGAAGGACAGAATTTGGAGAAACTGTTGGTGACTCAGTTGAACTTTGCAGGCATTTTTTTTATTACACAATTCATCTGTGGCTTTGTGGTTTACAAAATTAAGAAGTCAGACTGGAAAGAAGAAAAAAAATGTGAATATATGTCAGTATTTGTACATTGCCCCGAGTCGCTCTGTGAGGGATATGGGAGGTTTTATAAATAAATAAATAAAATAAAATAAACCTGTTCTCCAACTCTCTTTCACCTGATTTTCTTTACTAAGAAGGGCCACACCTAAAGCTGATCTGAAATTTGATTTTGATCTTTGGCAATCCAGTTGCTCAGTCACCAAGCTAAGTAGTTATTTGACTTCAAGATATTTGGAACCTTACCTATATCACGAGGTGAAATAAGACGAGGTAAATAATTGGAAATAAAGTAGCTTGAATTACAATAAAATCATCACTGTAACTCACAGTTCATAAGACTTGATATGCTGTGTAATGCTGCCATCTAATGTCTAAACATTGGCCTGTCTGCAACATTAATTTATCAGTGGTGTTTCTACTGCCATGATAGAGTGTTTATTCTGAGCAATATTGGTTGGATATCAGTATATAGAAGAAGTAGGACTAAACTAGGAAGATGTAATGCAAACCTTTCTCTGCAGAGTGTGAGGGCTAAAATAAGAAAGTGATATGAGCTTCCTGTTAGAAGTCTTTCTTCCCATACTGTGGATATTCAATATGGGATTGGGAGTGTGTTTGTCTGAATGTAGGGCTGTCCCAAGCTTTGAAGAGATGTCTGGAGATTCTCAGTCATCCAGGTCATGATTATCTCAAAGGTGCTTTTTCAAAAGGCGACTGAACTTTATTTTCCTTGAAGATGTTTCACTTCTCATGCCAGAAGCTTTGTCAGTTCTGAAGTTCTGAAGCTTTTGGGATGAGAAGCGAAACGTCTTCAAGGAAAAACAAAATCCAGTCGCCTTTTGAAAAAGCACCTTTGGGATGACTTTGAGGTGGTGTTTCATTTCGTTAAAGATTGAAGGAAAGCACACCTTTAAAGGAGCACAACAGTATAGCAGCCCCGCATTTCTAAACATAGGCAGGGAGTGCTTTTAGTTTACTTTGTGAGTCTGTGTACCTCCTACGCAATGATGGGTTATGAGATGTAACTCAGCACATTTAACAACTTATCAAAGACCTGGAAGGCCAGCAGGACCAATCTACTCTACCTGAGAACATTATTCTGATTTTTTTTACAAACAAGTGAGATTCTTACACCACATTATTTTTTCCAAATTCTGAAGAGCATTTAACTCTAGCGTGCTTCAATGTTCTCCCCACAGCAATTTTGAAGGGCCAATACAATAAAGTTCCCCACAGGTTGACTGTGCCCCTATGGACAAGGAGCTGTTGAAACTACAGTTCATGCCCTCTTATACTGTACCCTCTATCAGGACACAAGAGCCTGCTATTCCTATAACTCCTTATGTTATGTATCCAAGTCATCTGCATAGCAACAGCCACCAGGGGGCGTTGGCCTGGACGGTTTTGGCGGGAAACCCAGTTTCGGCGGGAAACCTAGGGCCAACCCCATTGGCTGGTCGCCTACCTGGTTGGGTATTTAAGGAGGCCAGGTAGCCCTTGTTCTGGAGTACGCTACCCCCCCCAATAAACAGCTGAACACGTACTCCGGCTGGCGTCTCTTCCTTGCATCGGACCCACTACATCACACCTTACATGGTAAAATACCTGGGAAATCTTGATCTTTCGAATGTACAGTCGTAGTTCTCAGGTCAGTATGATTCAGTCTCCTTGAATGTAGTCAAAGGGTTATATTGTATTGCCTGAAAAATTAGGCAGATGATTGATTGTTCACCGATGAGCCCACCAAGTGTAATATTTTATCTTATTCTCTTTTTTTAAACTTATTTTTATTTTTAATGTGTTTGCAATTCTGGTCAGTGATCATAATAAAAACATTCATCCCTGCTCATTTGTGTTTGTTAGTATTTATAGCTTTCTGCAGGTATTAACTACTTGCTGGTAAATCTTGGTGGTTTCTTGTTCATGTTCTTTTGAAGCGATTTTTAGTGGATAGCTATCTATTTTCAGTGATTTTCTATTTCTCCCCCCACCCCAGTTTTGGAATGTTATGTACTTGAAAAATTTCCAGTCTTCTGCACTACTGAAGAGTTTTATCCTGCCTTGTGCTTTTCTAAGATTCTTGGAATCGACTCTGATTTGCTTATGTGCTACCAAGTCATTTCCAACTCCTAACAACCACATAGATTTTCTGCATGATGGCGTATCACTAACCTATTCTTTCAAGTCTCCCAACAGTGCATTCATTGCCACTGTAAACCAGTCCATCTGCCCTGCTGCCCTACCATCCTCTTTTTCACTTTCCTTCCACCTTTCCCAGCGTCAGACCCTTTTTTCAGAGAGTTAGGTCTTCACATAACATGGTGTCCAAAGTAGGATAATTAGAGCATGGGAATTTATGACTAGAGTTAGAAGTCTGGTTTGATTTGTTTAATGATCCATTGGTTTGTTTTCTTGGCAATCCACAGTATCCTCAGGAGTCTTCTCCAACACCAAAGTTCAAAGGCATCAATGTGCTTCTTATGCTGTGACTCTCTGAAGCAGGGGTGTCAAACTCAATTTCATTGAGGGCTGCATCAGCATTGCGGTGGCCCTCAGGGGGCTGGGTGGGTATGGCCAGGGTGGGCGTGGCCTACTGGGTGGGCATGGCTAAAGTGCGTATGGCCTACTGGGTGGGCGTGGCCAGCTCTACATCATTCGCATCAAGGGTGCCTATGGGGGCCTGGGCAGGAGTGGGACAGATTTGAGGGTTTCTGGCAGGAGGAGGGTCTCTGGGCCAGGGCCAAGGCAGAGGGGGCCGTTCCTCACTGTTTCCAGGATGGCTTCGCGGGCCACATGAAACCACTTCGCGGGCCGGATCCGGCCCCCAGGCCTTGTGTTTGACATGTCTGCTGTGAAGTAAGCAAATAATCAAGCACATAGACATATGCAGACCCAAAGAAAGAATAGAATAATAGAAACAACCGTATAGTGCCTGATATATTGCAGCATAAAGCAACAGTGCTATTGCTTCATGCTGCAATATAAAAAAAGATTTTATTATAGGCTTTATTATAAGCTTCTGTAATGAATTGGGTGCCTAAGGAGACTGATTTTGAGTGTGATAAAAAAGCACAAATTGTTAGCTATTTAATTTATTATTATAGCAGGTCTCATACCAGGCGGTAGATAAGGCATCTCTACAATGTTCTGCCTTTAGTATCAGAATAACTGATCAGCCTTTACCTGCTATGGTAATGGCAAATTGATTTTTTATCACAAACATTGTATACGTTTTATAATGAAAAGGACAAATGGAGATTGTCCCCTCTCTTCTCCTTTAACTTTATTGGGTTCAGAATCATTGTCAAGATGCAACAAAACATTTCAGAATTGAATTGGCAAATCAAACACATGTATTAAAATTATATACTGGTAGCATGTATTTATTTATTTATTTAAGAAAATTTATATGGATGCCCAACTCATTCTCAGTGACTCTGAGTAGCTTACAAAGATTTTAATTGTTTGTTTGTTTATTCTTTTGCCCCAAGACAAAAACAATGCAAAAAGCAACAACCCTCACCCTCTGCTGACAATGATCAAAAAACCCTCTAGATGGGCTCCGTATCGTTCTGGGATCCCCAGGCCCATTGGCAGAACTGTGTCTTCAGACCTTGCAAAAGAGTTCAATGCTGAGCCAATATTATCTCTGTGGGGATGATGTTCCACAGGTAGGGAGCCACCACAGAGAAGGCCCTACTTGGTCCTGCCAGATGGACCTCATTGTTGTTGTTAGTTGCGAAGTCGTGTACGACCCATCGCGACCCTATGGACAACATTCCTCCAGGCCTTCCTGTCCTCTACCATCTTCTGGAGTCCATTTAGGCTCACGCCTACTGCTTCAGTGACTCCATCCAGCCACCTCATTCTCTGTTGTCCCCTTCTTCTCTTGCCCTCAACCCTTCCCAGCATTAGGCTCTTCTCCAGTGAGTCCTTCCTTCTCATTAGGTGGCCAAAGTACTTGAGTTTGAACTTCAGGATCTGGCCTTCTAAAGAGCAGTCAGGGTTGATCTCCTCTAGGACTGACCGGTTTGATCGCCTTGCAGTCCAAGGGACTCGCAGGAGTCTTCTCCAGCACCATAGTTCAAAGGCCTCAATTCTTTGGTGCTCAGCCTTTCTTATGGTCCAACTTTCACTGCCATACATTGCAACTGGGAAGACCATAGCCTTGACTATACGCACTTTTGTTGACAGGGTGATGTCTCTGCTTTTTAGTGTGCTGTCTAGATTTGCCATGGCTTTCCTCCCCAGGAGCAAGCGTCTTTTAATTTCTTGGCTACAGTCCCCATCTGCAGTGATCTTGGAGCCCAGGGAAATAAAATCTGTCACTACCTCCATTTCTTCCCCATCTCCTCATTAGGAGACAGGATTCATAAAATTCCCTGCCTCCCTAATCTGGTAGGTTGGGTAGATCTGATTGGGAAAAGATGGTCCTTCAAATAACCTGGTCCCAAGCCACGTGAGGCATTTAAAGTGAGAACCAACACCTTGAACTGGGCCCAGAAGCAAATCAGCAGTTGACGCAGCTCTTGCAGGAGTAAAAAGGTAAAGGTAAAGGTTCCCCCTCACATGCGTGCTAGTCGTTTCCAACTCTAGGGGCCGGTGCTCATCTCCATTTCAAAGCCGAAGAGCCAGCGCTTGTCCGAGGACATGTCCGTGGTCATCTGGCCGGCATGACTAGACGCCAAAGGCGCACAGAACGCTGTTACCTTCCCACCGTAGTGGTCCCTATTTTTCTACTTGCATTTTTACCTGCTTTCGAACTGCTAGGTTGGCAGAAGCTGGGACGAGTAACAGGCGCTCACTCTGTTACGCGGCACAGGATTCGACCCGCCAAACTGCCAATCTTCTGATTGACAAGCTCAGCGTCCTAACTCACTGAGCCACCACGTCCCTGCCTTGCAGGAGTACAATTGTAGAAATTCGTACATGTACAAATCTAGGCTTGCACAAACCCATGGGGTTTGCTACATTTTGAACCAATGTTATCCGTCAAAAAAATTATTTAGATTCAATAATGGAACATATACAGCAATATAGTTTAGTATTGGGATATTAGACTAACTAAATTAAGCCATAAATAATTACATGGAATTTTATCAGAAGAAAAGCAATGTTTGCAGTAAAATAATAGGGTTTACATAAATCAAATATCTTTATTATGGTCCTTGACCAGCCTTAACAGTGAAAATAGAGATAGTTTGACACAACAATTTGTTATTAGGAAAGGGGTTTAAAAAAAACCTAAACAAACAATAGGACAATAAAACAACGTATCTAATTTGTGCAGTTGTATAACTTGGTGAAGATATTTGGCCAGATGATATGTGTGGGGTTAGCATCCCTTAAAAATAATAAACATAAAATTTATCAGTGTGACTTTTGTATTTGGAAATGACTGTGTCATCAGAGCATACCTTGGACACCATATGAGGACATGAGCGAAAAAGGAATAAGTTTTGTCTCTTTTATCACTGCAATCCTTAACTCAGGATCTGCTATGCTCAGTTAGATTTTGTCTTCTACCAGTGATGCTCTTGGCATCTTTTGTGCCACTTGGTTTCCCAAAGGACTTCTGAAAACCGTGGGGAAGGGGGCTTCTGGGATCCTCATAGGCAGGATCTAAGCCAGACATGTCAAACACAAGGTCCAGGGTCAGATCCGGCCCGTGAAGTGGTTTCATGTGGCCCGCGAAGCCATCCTGGAAACAGTGAGGGAACGGCCCCCACTGCCTTGGCCCTGGCCCAGAGACCCTCCTTCTGCCAGAGACCCTCAGATCTGTCCCACTCCTGCCCAGGCCCCCATAGGCACCCTTGATGCGAACGATGTAGAGCTGGCCACGCCCACCCAGTAGGCCATACGCACTCTAGCCACTCCCACCCAGTAGGCCATATGCACTCTAGCCACGCCCACCCAGAAGGCCATGCCCACCCTGGCCATACCCACCCGGCCCCCTGAGGGCAACCGCAATGTTGATGCAGCCCTCAATGAAATTGAGTTTGACACCCCTGATCTAAGCCAAGGCTGCCGTAATTTGTTCATTCTAAGTAACAACTAAAGCCACAATTAAACTGTGCCAAGGCTTCAGGAATTACCCAAGGTTCCCTCTGGAAAACTCTCATTAATGGCAAGGGGGTGGAACAGTCATATAGGTCTTTCCTTCTTGCAGTTCAAAAGGAATTGCAAAAAAAGGAAAAAAAGATAAAGTACTCAGAAACTTGATTGAAAAACCTATAATACAAAACTCAGAACATTTTCTGGGACTTAGTAATAATATTGAAATATGATTCAGAAAACGACAAGGATTACAACAAAATTGTAGGATTAAATGGAGATGGAATGGGAATACCAGGGGAAGACAAATATTGTTGCACTTATATTATTCCAGTCTTGATTCCCAAAATAGATAACTCATATTCCCAAAATTTCTGGAAATGCAATAATCAGATTGGATACTTTTTTATACATGGTAGCAATGTTATGAAAATTTAACAATTCTGGAAGATGATTTACTATAGAACAGGGGTGTCAAACTGCTGGTCCATGGCTCCAGCTCTTGCGAGCTCCGACAATGCGAAAAAAAGTCGCAATATTTTGCAACACGTCACGTGATGTGGCGAGTTTGATACCCGTGCTGTAGAATAAAGCAAATTTTAAAAACTGACTTTTCTATTAGCTGTCTTATTTGCTGAGTATCAAACTATATTTCTATCTTATTTATTTGTGGTCAATGACAAAGTATACAGAGTTGGCTTTGAACACCTTGGTAGACTTGTGTAATACCTCTACTTTGCAAGCTACTTCTACTTTTATTGTAAAGCTATAGTAACAGAATCTTGCAAGCCTGAATACATTTCCCTTCTCCCTCCCCTTTATCCATGTGTGAATTAGGGATGGGTTTGCCTGGGATATTTACTCATGTTACATCCTTGGGCCAGTCCTCTTTTACAGTATCTGATCGTGGTCTTGGTCCACCTTTTCTTCCTCTCCCTGAAGACCATTCCTCTGCCTCCCACCGACATTTTGGGAGAATACATTAGATGATCTTGTCATGGAGGCTAATGTATATGTTAATACAGTGTGACTGCATCTTGTGTTTACTTTGTTGATTTGGGGGCATGTTTGTTGTTACGCAACTCAGAGTAACATTGTTTGCAAGTTGGATGGCCATATGACTCCTTAAATGAATAAATAATTCTGAGAATTTGCAAAACCAAAGATTTAAACAGAATCTTTATGCTCTCCCCCCTGCCCCATAAAAATAAATAAAAGGTCCTCTTAAGCAATCTTAGGGAGAAGGCTTTAGCAAATTCTCAAGAAATTCTTGGATTGCACAAGATGGGAGTGTCTAATTAGATTATAATTAGGGCTGTTTGGATGTTCAAAGGAGCGCTTGGATGAAGCATCCCTTAAAATTTCTGTTAAGTCGTGGGCTCTTGGGAGCAGGAATGATGACATGAGGCTGAGTACAGAATAACTCATGCTTTTATTCTTGCTGGAACTGTACTGGAGGCTTGGGCCGCAACCAGCCACAATATATAGACTAGCCCCTAGGCGGCAGCCAATAGGGTTGAACCCACTCTTGCCACCTGGACTAACCAAAGACAGCTTGTCTGTGTTGCTGGGGAGCCGTTAGCCTCTCTAGCAATGCACGTGGTGTAACACCACAAGCCCAATACATAACAATTTCCATTGCAAACTGATGTGGCCCCTTGCTTTTAAGAGTGAAGTGACTTTGCTGCTTCTGTTCACCTCTCTTTTGAGCCGCCTATGACAACAATTACGGAGGCTGGAAGATGTTTTCACCCATGCCTGCATTGAAGCCTTTTCTAATCATTAGAACTGCAGGTAAGGCAACCCAGAACATCTTGTTGAGATAAACCTGTTTTCCCCAGGCCTAATTTTACATTTTAGAAATGAGAGCGTGGTTATGTTGATGGCAGCAAGATTACTTTATGCACAAACATGGAAGGACACATTGATTCCCACAATGGATGAATGTCTGCAGAAGTTGATGGAGTTAGCAGAGATGGCTAAACTGCTTTGATTAAAGACAAAAACACGACTACGTTTGTTTCTGCATGGAAGCAGCTTCTGGACCTTGTGCTCGAGGTGGGGAAAAAATGAAATTTTGATTTTGGGTTTTACCGATTAGATAGGTTTGTGGTTACAGAAATGGCTAGTTTATGCAATTATGTAAAAGTAAAAAAAATTGAGGTTTGATGTTATTATCTTATTCTATTGCACCAAAAGAGTTGAAAGTCAACAGGGTTTTGCAGTTCCTTTCTTCGGAAACGTTGTGAATAATAAATTCAGCACAAGAGTATAGTGTTTGATGCTTCTTTTTTTAATGGGATAAAATCTAACCCAATGAAAGTACAGTCAGGGGAAAGACGATATAATTCTGTACAAAGGATTACACATGCAGCCATTGTCTGCATGAGCCACTCTCAGTTACACTATGGAGATCGAATCATCAGATCTGTAGTCCTATAAAAGTAATTTTAAAAATGCTCAGTGTGAACAGTTACATGTGCTGTTGTCATCACTTAAATCAAGGAACACAAAGTTAAGCCCCTATGATAAAACTGCCAAACAGATGCAACATCTGTGGGAAATTAACTTGAGAGCTTTCCATCAGATACTTATTCAGGGAACTGGTGAAAAGTCGAGCAGATTTTGAGTCATGACCGGCATTTGCAAATGTCCATTTAAACCATAGATAAAGACCATTTTAGTAGTTAAATATAGCTGATGTTCCTTTAATACAAGAATACGACTGCTGCTCAACTCTAGCTGCTAAGGCCAAATAACAACCAGAAGTACATTGGTGCCATTGACAACATTCAGAATCAGAACAACCAGTTGTAGGGAAATTGTCTTTCCCTACAAAAGTAAGGAAGACTTGGGACCCTTCAGATAGGGGATAACTCTCCTTTGTGGTTATTAAGTAGTGGGTACTGGACCTCATGGACGACTCGGGACAACAAGGCTCAGCATAATAGACCTTTATTGAAGTTAACACATGACTGAAGACAAAGGGCTATTAGCCCCTCTTATATACCTAGCCAGGTATACCTGGGACCAATCCCCTTATCTAAATTTCCCGCCAAGGACTACCCTGCCAATCCGGACAGGGTACCCTGCCACCTGGTGGTGTCAGTGGCTCACTACTGCGGGAAACATCCCCTATATACATAACAGTGGTCATCTATGAAAAGAGCCACTGAGCTACAAATGTGAGAAACAAAGATTTTCATATGATATTTCCATTTCCTGTACTTGAAATTTCCATCTCCATATTCTTTCAGTCTGTTCCTAAAAATAAATAAATGAACATGCTGGAATACCAAAAGCTTGCCCACAAGCACATCTGTGAAAGTTCTACCTTTGTTATATATCTAAGCAAAGTATTAAGCCATGGTAACCTCACAATCACACCATCTCCATCTTCTTTCATTTCATACATCAGAGAAAAACCTTGTGGCTAACTAACCGTGTCCATGATGCCAAAATTGCAATGTGTATCCAGTGACACAGCCACAGGATTCCCATGATTATGACCTTGCCTCGGGACACCTGACCCATGGTTTTTGACCTCCACGTGGATGACCATGACAGGAACATCCCAGGTGTTGTTAAATTACAACTTCCAGCAGCCCTAGCTGACATGGCTAGTGAGGGATGCAGTGAGGGTTGTGGGGATTGACTATGCCAGTGGTTCCCAACATTTTTTATACCACGCACCCCTAGAACGCTTTTGATATATTCTCACACCCCTTACAAAAGTAATACCTGGTTATGCATATACACTATAATTTTGAAACTTCTAAGCTCAAATTTTCACACCCCCTGGAATATCGTCTCATGCCCCCAAGGAGAAGAATAAGATTGGCAAAGTCTTATTTTTTTAAGGAAATTTCTGGCTACTACTTGAACTGTTTCTGGGCCCACTACATAGTGGTTTTTATGATTTTATGACACTTCTATGACTTTCCATATCCCTGCTGATCACATGATGCTGGTAGAAAACATATACTGCAAAACCTCACCTCTTCCTTTTACTGTAAAAGTTAGTTTTTGTCATTTTTTCTGATCACTGGAAAATCTATAATGCAGCTGCCAGGTTACGCTCTTTCTCCTTTCCTTGAGAGTTAGATCAATTTCATCAGAGATAAATAAAACTAAAGGATAGTTAGAAAGAAGAAACTATAAAATATGAGCTCCCTTAAGTTCAAATATTAAAATTTAAATAGTCAATGCTGATCATAATAAAGCTATGCTGTTCAGGGACAGCAGTTTAAAAGAAAAACACAAAAGCCCCCCCCCCCCCCCCCCAGGTTAAAAAGGTATTTCAAGTAGACCACAAGATGGTGCTGGTCTTTTGTAAGAAATGAATCTGGGTAACCTCTAGAAAGTTAAATTGCTTCCAAATTGTATTTCAGTTAATAAGGAGAAAGTTAATAAGGAGAAAGTAGCCTTTTTCTTGAATATAAACTTAAATGGAAAAAAGGGGGAGAAAGGGGGGGAAGATCGGAGTTTACAAAGAATTCCCTTAGATTGTTCAGAGAAGTACAAATTGCTATCACATGCTGAACAGAAATAAAACACAATACAAGTCTCATCTTATTTTCCCCCTATTTGCATGGAGAACAGACAATCCTTGAAAGAAATGTTACTTTTGTTCCCATTCTTACCTGGAAATTTCTTCCTGGAGTCCTACTTCAATCATAGGCTAAAGGATTAGAGAACTAAAGAAATTTAGCTCTCTAATTCTCCCCACTGTGGCATACAACTACTGCTCTGTTCCTCTTTTTTTTCTTTTAAAAAGACTCAAAAGCTTGAAACTCCAGCAGTGAGGGAGGAGGTGAAGTATATTGCTTTGTATTTAAGTTATAGAGCACATCTCTCTCTTTTTGAATATGGATTGAAACTCAGGTGCCAACTGGCTGTCAAGGAACGTGGGGTGGGGGGGTGGCAGCCCACATAGTTGGTGGGAGAATGAGTTGCAAATGGAATGGGGGGGGCGTGTGGCAGAGCTGATTTATCTGCCAAGACTCTGAAGAGGCAGGAAATAATTCCTTTTGAGAGGATGACTACGAGTAAAGACTGGCATAGGGGATCTGTGGGAAAGAGGAAATATAATAAAAGGCATAGGAAGCCACTTCCCAGAAGGGAGGAAGAAAAAGACGAAGGCTAAGGCAGCAGTGGGCTATGAGCAAATTCGTAATGATGAAAAAGGAGGCGGTGAAAAGAGAAGGTTAATTTAAAGTAGCGCACAAAAAGGTATGGTGTACTTTATACTTTTTAATGGTCATATTCCAAAGCTAGACGATTAGTGGAGTATTCTAATGTATCAAGGCCATAAGTACAGATGGGATTATGCTAACTGTTATGGGCAGGGCTTTTTTTGTCATAGAACACCCAGAACGGAGTTCCGGCACCTTTTTCTTTTACAAAAAAAGCACTGGTTATGGGCCAGGCAGTTTACATAAAAATCGCTAGAAAAGAAGATGGAGAAGGAGAAAAGGAGCCACAGAACCACTGCAGCATGACTGGGAGGCAACATATATATTTAATAAGCTAACAGGACAAAATTGCTAATCATATCAAAACTCTATCCTTAGTAAGAAATACTTTGCAGCCTTGTTGTCACCTGCAAAGTCGTGTCCGACCCATCGCGACCTTATGGACAACGTTCCTCCAGGCCTTCCTGTCCTCTATCATCTTCTGGAGTCCATTTAATCTCATGCCTACTGCTTCAGTGACTCCATCCAGCCACCTCATTCTCTGTCATCCCCTTCTTCTATTGCCCTCAATCTTTCCCAGCATTAGGCTCTTCTCCAGTGAGTCCTTCCTTCTCATTAGGTGGCCAAAGTATTTGAGTTTTAGCTTCAGGATCTGGCCTTCTAAAGAGCAGTCAGGGTTGATCTCCTCTAGGACTGACCGGTTTGATCGCCTTGCAGTCCAAGGGACTCGCAGGAGTCTTTTCCAGCACCAGAGTTCAAAGGCCTCGATTCTTTGGCGCTCAGCCTTTTTTATGGTCCAACTTTCACGGCCATACATTGCAACTGGGAAGACCATAGCCTTGACTATACGCACTTTTGTTGACAGGGTGATGTAGCCTGGAGATAAATAAAATAAAATTGCTACCAGGAAGGTGCAAATTAAAGTCTGTGTGTATGTTTTTGTGACTTCTTAAAAACTGAATTCATTTTGCAGCCAATTTCTTGGCTGCTTATAATTCTTGCATTGATACATAGATCATTTGAGTATAGCAGCAGAACAAACACACAACATTGTTACAGCCGTAGACTCTTTACAGCCAGCAAGCAAAGTATGTCCTAAATGTATTCGAAGCATTATGAAGGCAAAGGAGCAATTGTGCAGCAAGCTTAGCAACAATCCCACCAAATCAACCCAGATTCTTGGCATTTTGAAATAAACTCTGGATGCTCAATATCAACAGAGCACAGGAATATGCTCAAAGCACACACATATATATCTCAAAATTTTGCAAGTCCATCCATGCCAGGCATTTTCAAATGCAACAGGAAGGTCAACATTAAAAGGGGCTAAAAGCAAATACAAATATGCTTCCCAAAGCTCAACAAACAAGCAGAATCAACATAAGGTAGCAGACTTGCACATCTCTGGTGTAAGCACAAAATACATATACTCATCAAAGCTCAACAATTTAATCAAAGCAACACTCCACTTCTTTGTATTATCTGACTGCAAAATAAAGCAGAGCATATTTTGCATTCATACAACTCATTAACATGAATTCTAACTTCCCCAAAGATAGGTTAATTTTTTAAACAGTGGTAAATTTCCAGGCAGTCTGGCTAGCATGCAGCTGTTTGCAGTTTCCTTCTTTTATTTAGTCATCTGTTTCACTGCTGCTTTTCCCTCACCATTTCACTCCAACAACATCCCAACCATTCTAAGCTAATGATTGGCCCTTGCATGAGCCAAATTTGGGGCTGTGGGGCGGCTGGTGAGGGAACTCAGTACATCAGCGGCAGAACAACAAGCCATCTGCAACTTTTTGAGCTGTAGAAATATTTGAGACAGATAAAGTAATGTATTTTGTTTTGTTTTGTTTTGTTTCACTTAGAAAATCCAAACAATTGTTACATGGTTGAAGTGTTTTCCGATTTAAGTATTTTGCACCTCCTTAGAAAATGGTGCAGTGTTTTTCCCCATGTCAGCTGAGAATGCCAATAAGAACAGAAAATCCATATTTTCTACATGTTATATGTTGATGTTATTATTATTTGCATAAATACTAAAAATGTTTATATCCAACTTGGTATATACTGAAAATATTAAGAATTATATTTATTTAATGTAGAGAAAAGAAGAATATTACAGGAAGAAGAGAGGGTCAAGAAATATATTACCAACATATTATTAATTGTAGAAATTAATTATCATTGATTGTTTTAAATATATGAACTCAGACAACACACTGTCCACAAAGCACTATAGATTGTTACTTTAAAAAATCAATAAAATATATTAAAAAAATAAAAAAGAAAACCCATGTTTTGTTAACTGTTTAATCCTTGCCAATTAATCAGTTCAGACAAAATGGAAGCTACCTCAAGTTTTTTTTATATAAAGCAATATACAAATGTTTTGACAAATAAAAATATACATGATGACAGGAACAAAATGAAATTAAATTCAGGATATGCCCATTTCATATCTTAAAGAGAATCTCCACTTCCAATAATGTCAATCAGCACGAAGGCTGATATATGAATGCTTTCACATGTGACCAGATATTGTACAGACACTGCAATCCAGTTTAAAGATGTCATTTGCTTTAAGGTCATTTGAAAAAAAATCTGATCTAGTGGATTAAGTTTGAACTCCCCTAATCCTTCAGAAAAACATTTGCCTTTATGAAAGCATCCTTTTCCAAATTAATTTTGATTTGAAAGTAAAACACCTTCTTCCTATGCCAAGAGTTGTTGTATTAGCAAGGCACTTAGAACTGCTAAGTGACCAACAATAACATGATTATTGTGGCTGTAAAACTGGAATCCAGAGACCAGCTGATGTATTGACCATTAAATCAGCACATTGTGAATTCCTGATTAATTACGAAATTGATTTTCTGCAAGCATTTTCTGCATACTTTTTTTGGAGCATTCACGATCACTTAAAGAACATTAAAAACACATTTTTATAACAAAAGTAATTTTAAGTCCTTACCCTAAAATGTTGCTGCATAAAGCACAGTTTTATCTCATCTTCTCAACAGCCACCAATTTGTGGAAAGTCAGTTGCAATTTTAAATGGTTTTTTTTAAATCAGACAAGGAATAAGCAAAGGGATGGGAGAGTCCATATGGCGAGGAAAATGATGGTGAAATTAAAGAAAAAGAGGATGTGTTTTTTACTCTTGATATAAAAACAATGTTTACTTTGTCCACAGCCATTTCTCTTTATCATATCTAAATTCAGCCCCGACACATTTCATAAGACCCTTGTGAGATTCTTGTTTCCTGAAAAACTTATATAACATTTTTTTCTGCTTTGAGATTTTCATTTGGTCTTGATAGGTATGTTTGCTAGGTTTTGCTGAAAGGAAAAGCAATTTTTAGAATGGGACATTTTGACAGCATGTTTTAATTCATTCTAGAGAAGTTGGAAATTAATTGAACGTGTCCTGAAAATAATGTACAATGATAGCAGACAGGGTAGCCCTACTCATAGGAACAGGAACTCTCTAGAACAGGACATTTTATACATACCTAGTGGTTACTTTGTGGACTTGATAGAAGTCAGTAGGTAAGTTGTTTCTGCAAAAGGGATTTTTCTGAATCTACCCTTGAGGACTGCTGATGGTAAGGTGTCAAGCCGCATTAGTGTGAAAGCCTACAATATTTATGAACTGCAAAATTGCTCAAAATACCTAGCTAATAAAAATAGCTCTTATGGTTTCTCATCTGAACTTAAATTCAGCTCAGTTTCCATGTCCAGAGCTTTTTGCTTAAGGCCAAATAAAAACCATATTTGGCCTGTTTGTAGCCTAAAACCTCAAGAGAATATCCACTGTATGGCAATTTGTCAATAATATCACATTTATAGGGAGATCAAGAGCTATCCACCAAGGTAGACAGATGGAACTTTGTGACAGAAAGCGATAGCCAATAATTGAAAGAACTGTCTATAAGCACAAAATATTTATCTTTCCTCTTGATGGGAAATGTATAATAGGTGTCACACCTTCCCTATGTGCCTATCCCGTATGGTGCTTTCGGTGAACAAACTCATTGTGTCACTTTTATATATGCGTCACAGTTACAAAAGGGACAGAGCTTGTGTTATTTAATTTAATAATTTAATTTAATAACATTTATATACCGCCCTTCTCCCTGAGGACTCAGGGCGGTTCACAGGGCAGAATAAAATAGCAAATACAAACATTAAAAAAGATTAAACAATTGCCCTAGTTAAAAACAATGGAAATACAGCGCTAAAAACCCCAAGAAAAATTAAAAGACCAAAGATAAAACAACCCCAGCAATCCCCATCAGGCTAGGCCAGCTTGTACAAACAGAAATGTCTTAAGATCGCGACGAAAGGAGCGAAGATCGGGCGCCATCTGGAGCTCTACCGGTAGCTGATTCCACAGCTCCGGAGCGCCCACAGAGAAGGATCTCCCCCTGGGGGCCACCAATCGACATTCTCTGATCGGTGGCACCCTGAGGAGGCCCTCTCTGTGGGAACGCACAGGGCGCAGGGAACTTGATGCCGGCAGCAGATGTTCCCTGAGGTACTCCGGCCCCATGCCATGGAGTGCTTTGAACACCGTTACCAGTACCTTGAATCTCACCCGGAAGACAACTGGCAACCAATGCAGCTCACGGAGCAGAGGTGTAACGTGGGAGTATCGGGAAACTCCCAACACCACTCTCGCGGCTGCATTCTGTACCAGTTGGAGCTTCCGGGTGGTCCTCAAGGGCAGTCTGAGGCTGCTTTTGCCCTTCGGATGAAAACATTAGTTCCTGCAGAAAATTCTGCATGTTTGTTACACTGGGCTTAATATACCTATCTCTCCAAGAGTTTCCTGCCACCACAAGCAAAATTGAATAAGGGCCATTCAGCATTATCAGGTTTGCTGTAAGAGCACAGATTCAAATGTAAATATAAATGTTATAAAACATACTTCTCTAGATTGAGGCTTGCTCTAACCAATATCCTACCACTTCTCAAGTCCCAGTTTTGAAAGATGCATTGGTGTTAGCTCAGAAATTTACTACTGATCTAGAGGAAGTTGATGTACATAACACATTAATGAGAAATGTTTGCGTCAGTATCCTGGATACAAAATCAGGCTTTCTATCCAGGATCCGACTTTACCTGAAATTATTCCACTATACCAGGGGTCGGCAACCTCGGCTCTTTTATGACTCGTGGACTTCTGCTGGCTCAGGAATTCTGGCAGTTGAAGTCCACGAGTCATAAAAGAGCCGAGGTTGCCTACCCCTGGACTATACCAACAGAATCTTGTTCTGGGTTTAAGCTTTTATATAACCCTGGAAAAAGTATGTTCCCCAGTGGATCCTCAAGTACAACTTTTATAGCAATAAAAGGAACAACAAAGCTCTCTATTGAAACCTCCTAGTCAGTTCCATCTCCAAAATGGAGTTGTTAAGCCCCTTTATATTATCTGGTATACTTTTCATGTTTTTATTTTATTATTCACAAATCTTGCCGTAAGCTACTGAAGATTTGCTTTGCTATTTCCTGTTTGATTTTTCTTTTTCAAATCTAAACTTTTATCTAGTTCTTATTTTCTTGTTCCCATCATTTATCATCTTCTTGGCTTGATCATATTGTGACTGTATTTGTCCCAGACCATTTAGCTTTTCTCTTTCTTCAGTTACTTTAAATCTCTTCTGTAATTGTCTAATGGTATAATCCAAAATGACCTTCTTGCAAGACTATACAATGCGTTTAAACATGGCCTTAATAATGTAAACAGAAAACCTCAGTGAAACCTGCTCTCCTATCTTCTCATAATTTAATGGTTTGCATTATCTCAGAGATAGATGCAGTCATCCAATTCTTTTGACATCAATTGCCATCGCTTATAGCCAGTATGGCCAGAGGCAAAAGCTGTGGGAATGTAGTCTAAAAATCTTATCTTGGCTTGACAGTTTTTCTTTTTGCATAACATTATAAGATAGCTATATGAAAGATGTGGCGACACTTAGCTGACCTTTGTTGATTACCCCTCCCAAAACTAAGCAGTTCATTTTACTTCAAATTTGGCATGAAATATTGATCTGTGTCCATAATATTCTAAGTTAGAAAGTACCAGGGAAATTAAGAACCAAAGGCAAAAAAAAGATAACATACGTGGAATGCATAAAAAGATTTTAAGTGCAGTCCTTAAGATAATAAGAAAAGAGTGAACAATAGAAATAAGTTAATAGAATATTAACAAAAATCATTACTTGGATTGTTGTTGTTAGCTGCGAAGTCGTGTCCGACTCATCGCGACCCTATGGACAACGTTCCTCCAGGCCTTCCTGTCCTCTACCATCTTCTGGAGTCCATTTAAGCTCACGCCTACTGCTTCAGTGACTCCATCCAGCCACCTCATTCTCTGTCGTCTTCTTCATCTATTGCCCTCAATCTTTCCCAGCATTAGGCTTTTCTCCAGTGAGTCCTTCCTTCTCATTAGGTGGCCAAAGTATTTGAGTGTTAGCTTCAGAATCTGGCCTTCTAAAGAGCAGTCAGGGTTGATCTCCTCTAGGACTGACCAGTTTGATTGCCTTGCAGTCCAAGGGACTCGCAGGAGTCTTCTCCAGCACCATAGCTCAAAGGCCTCAATTCTTTGGTGCTCAGCCTTTCTTTCACAGCCATACATTGCAACTGGGAAGACCATAGCCTTGACAATACGCACTTTTGTTGACAGGGTGATGTCTCTGCTTTTTAGTGTGCTGTCTAGATTTGCCATGGCTTTCCTCCCAAGGAGCAAGCGTCTTTTAATTTCTTGGCTACAGTCCCCATCTGCAGTGATCTTGGAGCCCAGGAAAACAAAATCTGTCACTACCTCCATTTCTTCCCCATCTATTTGCCAGGAATTGAGAGGGCCAGATGCCATGATCTTGGTTTTCTTAATGTTAAGTTTCAACCCAACTTTTGCACTCTCCTTCTTCACCCGGAACAAGAGGCTCTTTAGTTCTTCTTCACTTTCTGCCATTAGAGTGGTATCATCTGCATATCTTAGGTTGTTGATATTTCTTCCGGCAATCTTAATTCCAACTTTTGATTCATCTAGCCCTGCCTTTCTCATGATGTGCTCTGCATATAAGTTAAATAGGCAGGGTGACAGTATACAGCCTTGCCGGACGCTTTTCCCAATTTTGAACCAGTCAGTGGTTCCGTGTCCAGTTCTCACTGTTGCTTCTTGGCCCACATATAGGTTTCTCAAGAGACAAATAAGATGGTCTGGTACGCCCATCTCTTTAAAAACTTGCCACAGTTTGTTATGATCCACACAATCAAAGACTTTAGCATAGTCAATGAAGCAGAAGTAGATGTTTTTCTGGAACTCCCTAGTTTTCTCCATGATCCAGCCTATGTTGGAAATTTGATCTCTAGTTCCTCTGCCTCTTCGAAATCCTGCCTGTACTTCTGGTAGTTCTCGATCCACATACTGCTGGAGTCTAGCTTGTAGGATTTTAAGCATAACTTTACTAGCATGAGAAATGAGTGCAATGGTGCGATAGTTTGAACATTCTTTGGCACTGCCTTTCTTTGGAATTGGAATGTAAACCAATCTTTTCCAGTCCTGTGGCCACTGTTGATGGTTCAATAGAAACTTTAGGTCATATGCTACTATACTGTTCCCTATATAAGGCCTCTAAACAGACCCTTATATACAGACCCTGTCTTGAAGAAATTTCCAGATAGAGAACATAATTTCTCTTTCATGCTACTGCTGTCAGACAAGGATTCAAAAGTAACCTCTCAAGACATACCACTTGAACAGTAAGTGATAGCTGTGGGCAGGGGAGCCTTCGTATAACTTCACTTGATGTACCAGTTGCACCTGTTCTTGGATAGAAAGCCCAGTGATGATTACTCATGCCTTAGTCACCTTCCAATTGGATTATTATAACATGCTGTACATGGGGCTGTCCTTGAAGACCATATGCAGCAATATTGGTAGGTATGGGCATATCTCATTGTACCCATATGACACTTCTACTCTACAAGCTACACCAGCTCTCAATAGGTTTCTGGAGGCAAATCAGTGTGTTGATCAACACCTACAAAATCCTACAGGGTTGGATTATTTGTGGGACCATTTGTTCTGAAGGGTGTTTTTTGGAAGTCCATACTCTCCAATATGGAGAGCACAATCTGGTATCTTTCAGTGAAAAAAATCCCCTTTTAAGTCCCTCAGATGTGTATAACATACAATAGCTCCAGTGCTGCAGGTCTTTAGAAAGTGTTTAAGATGTGACTCTCCTCAAGCCTATAAGTCAAGTTTAACTCTAATATTCTAAAATCTACTCTAAATTATTACAACTCTAGGCATTACCAATAGTTCATCTCTAAGGCGTCTTATTTTCATCTGGGGCTTGAGTTTACAGGCATTGTGAATGTGCCTCCTTAAAGACCTTAGCTTTTCCAATATCAGTATATTTCTGTCTGTATTTTAAAAACTCTAAAGACAGAAATTATTTGGAAGAATACATTTTCCCCCCAAAAATTCTTTTCATATTTAATACCATGTCTACAGTATGTATGTTTGGGTGTGCTTATAATATGTTTACCTAAATATTCCTAACATTAAAATAAATTTTCCCCTTTATATGAAGCATAATCCATGCATCTGTTGGGTGCAGACTACACTTCTAAAAAATGAGTTTTATTCCAGCGATGACACATACTGTATTAATCTATCTTTGTGTGTTTGTGGTTCTATGGATGAATTAAAAGAGTTAATACCATAGTTAGCTGCATGGGTTACTTTCCATGCTATTTTTATGATTTGTACATGTGAGGGACTACTCAAGGATCAAGCCACCTATTGTTTTGAAGAGAACATCTCTTCATTGTCAGGAGAAGGAATATACTTGGAGAACTATAACTCTCTCTGCTTCCAACTTTCTGCTTACCAAGCTCCACCAGATGTTCAGCATTCATGATTATTTTATTTTGGTTCAGGGGATCAAAGTAATAAACTGGAGTGAGGAAAATTAGTTCAGAATTCCCCATGATCTCAATATATCACAGCAATTGCTCCAAGATTCAGGTTTATTAGCAAAAGAATATAAGGAATATAAAGTTATAGAGAAAGGCTTTGGTACGTGCCCTAAGACAGACCATATTTAACGTGACACAGGAAATCTATTTAGGATGCAATAGCTGTATCACAATTTTAAAAATCAGGCAGAAACAAAGGAAGAATTCCAGGAGCATAGCTAGCAAATTCTGTTGGAGAATTGTAAGTAGGTTGTATATTTATAGGACTTCTCTGTGAAATTGGCTGCTTTAAAATAACTTTGGGAGGAGGGGGGAAAACAAAAGTTGAAGAGTCATAACTAGTGGTGCATTTTTTTAAAAAAATTCTATCCTTCACCTTGAAATCAAAGGAGTACCGTAAATGAAAAACATAAAGGCAGACTTCTCACAAAAAATAGTATAATAAGAGCAATTAAATAATAAGAACATAGAACCAAAGCAGAGCAGTTGATTTATATAGCATTTGTGATACTGAACTTACACTAATCATTTTGCATTGCCTTGAATACTTAAGTTGACCCCCAAAACGGAAGCTTTATTTGCTACAGTAAACATTGTGTTGCAGCTTAAACATCTTCGCTGGCTTCCAGTCTGCCTCTGAGGAGAACAAATCAGTTACCGCCATCTTGTGAGTTCTGAAGAGGGCAGGTTCAAGTCAAAAGGATTTATAAAATGCACTGATGCAGAGATATATTGAAGGATTTAACGATTATGGTGATGAATTGCCTTGAGTCCAAAGTCCCAACTTTTGCTCTGACTGTGTTTGGCTGTGACTCTTGCTTGTCAGAAGATATCCTTTATTGCTACTACTCAGGGACAACCCTAAAGTAAGACAAAGGGTTCTTTAATGTTTGTTTTTGGGATTAGGATAGGTATCCTTGGCAGATGGCATGTGAACTTTAATGTTTAAAATAAAGTCCTAAGCAACTTTTAGTGGGCCACAGGAAAGAATTAGTCTCTTATATATTTTGGACAAATCAAGGATCATAAATTTATGACAGGGGTGAGTTGTAGGAAGACAATCATTACACTCTTCAATCTTATTCCTTTAAATTATTGTCAAACGCCATCAGGGTAGATTTGTTTTCAATTGTTCACATAATCACGTTTTAATAGTAAGGAACGTAAGAGGTTCTCACTAACCTAAATTTAGGAAAAAGTCTAAGCAGGGAGTCACACCAGGTTTGGCTCATCCCTGTCAATAACAGTTCAGGAAACACTGGTTAAGTGTGCTAATTTAGAAAAATGTACAATCAAATCTAAGTAGTATAACTAATTATCCACAATGCTACATACTTACATAATTATTTTTATAGAAGGCAAAACAAGACTTGCCTTTTTTCATATTAATCTAGCCATTGGGACTTTCTCTTGACCTTTCTTCTCTTAGTCCCTTTCTCTTAGAGCAGGGCTTTTCAACCTTTTCACCCATTGTACCACTTTTAGGATATGGCAACATCCGAGTACCACCAGTCACCTAGAAAGGTGTCAAAAACCTGATGACCAAAAAAAAAGGAAAAAAGTGATGAAGTACAGTTAGTCCTCAACTTACAACAGTTCGCTTAGTGACTATTCAAAGTTACAATGGCACTGAAAAAGTGCCCCCCAAGCCACAGCCAAGCAAGACACCTGTCTGCCCACCCGGCGGCTCTCTTGTTCCTGTCCGAGGTTTTCATTGTTGTGAGCATTTCTGTTGAGAATTGGCAGCGGGGGTGGGGGGTGTTTGGTTTTTATTTCCCTCCCTCTGCTGGGTGGTTGCAGCAGGTTTTGGTCACTTCACATGACCCTGGGACACTGTGACCATCATAAATATGAATCAGTTGCCAAGCATCTGAATGTAAATCACAAGACCCTGGGGATGCTGCAACATTCCAGCTGATCGGCACTTCTTCAGGGCTGTCAGGGCTCAGCAGACATGCCAGGATCAGCGCCGAGCTCCAGCTGGAGCCTGGCGCTGATCCTGGTGCTTCCACTGAGCCCTGACAGCCCCGAAGAAGTGCTGATCCTGGCGCTTTTGCTGAGCCCTGACAACCCTGTAGCTCCAGCCATCTCTCGCTCAGGCTTGTGCAGTGCTGCCACCAGTTCAGCTCATTCCACTCCCCCCCTGCTACCACTTTTCTATGATGGTCGCGTACCACCTGCCAGGTGCCAATGTACCACAGGTGGTACCCGTACCACTGGTTGAAAAACCCTGTCTTAGAGCAGGGGTCTTCAAACTTGGCCCTTTTATGACTTGTGGATTTCAACTCCCAGCACACTGGCTGAGGAATTCTGGGAGCTGAAGTCCACAAGGCTTTCTTCTTGCGAGTAGTCTGGCTGACCTTCTCTGCTCCTGCAACACTCCTCCTTGGTAATCCTCCCCAATATTTCCAGTTCAAATAAATGCCAATTTAACTTTGTTTTGAATGTGTATTAATGGTTAGATAATGCCTTTCTTTTTGTTACCCTTGCATCTGCATTTATTTATTTATTTGATTTTCATCCTGCCTTTATTACTTTTGAAGTAAGTCAAGCTGGCAAACATACATAATATTTCTTCCTCCTTTTCTTTTTCTCCACAGCAACCTGGTGATGTGAGTTGGAATAAGAGCATCAGGTCCCACTTCAAAAGCCCTATAATCCACGCAGAGGCGAAGTGTTCCGTTTTTCTTTTCTCAGAATAATGTAGGGGTGGCTGTCTTTGGCTTCGCCGGTTGAATGAAAGCCCTTTCTAAGTCCTTGTCTATAAATTTCTGCAGTTCTTCCAATTCCTGTGGGCTCATAGAGTAAGCTTTGGAAGTTTTGCACCCATTTTGATTTCTATTGCACAGTCTGTGGGCAGATGCGGCAGCAATTAATCAGACCTCTCTTTGCTGAACACTTCAGCTAGGTCTCTATACTCCTCTGGTATTTCAGGTAATTCCCTTTCTACCCCTATTGTGGCTTTCTCAGTTGGGGTTCACCCTGACTGGGGCTGGGCAGTTGCCTTGGTTGACTCCCCTTTGGGGAACCTAGGTTCCACTGTTCTCCAGTCCACTGTGGGTTCCATTTGGCCAGCCACGCCATGCCTAAGATTATGGGACACTCCATGCCAGGGGTTACCACAAATGTTATAGACTCTATGTGGTCTGCCAGGATGAGTTGAAGCAGTAGCATTGCTAGTGTGGTGGGCATCCCCTCTACTATGGACCCATCTAATTGACCAAAAGAAATCAGTTTCTTCAGCCTGCTCACCGGTATTCCTAAAGTCTCCACTAGTGTTGGGCTGATAAGGCAGCGGGTGCACCCGGAGTCAATTAATGCCCTAACTTCTATGACTTCAGGCATGGTCAAGGGTAGTATAGTTACTATCCTGGTGAGGGGCACAATGGGTCCACTTACCAGGGGTTCATCCTCAGAGTTGTCATCAGATGTAGGCCGGAGTTCCCTTTCCTCACTGAGCTGAGGCGGGGAACTCAACTGTCCCCTTGCCTTTCATTGCTGCCTCCTTCAGCTTCACTTGTGGTTTTCTGGATTTCCCGGCCACGGTACGGTCTGGTTTTCCAGTCAGGGTGCGGGAGTGGTATTTGATGCCCTTCCTTGCCACATTTGAAACACCCGGTGGTTCTTTTGGAGGCTGACGGCTGCCTTGCTGGCTCTTGGGTCAGCTCCGGCGGCGATTTTCCCCATGTTCTCCCTCCTCAGCATTGCTCTTGGCTTCCTCGGTTAGGACGTACCAATCTTGCAGTCGATCAGGATCCCCCCGGGGAAGGCAGGCATCGTAGAGGTCATAGTTTAAGCCATCTTTGAAGTGGCTAAGCAAGATATCTTCTGGCCAGTTCAACTTGCTGGTCATGGTTCAGACCTCCTGGCTGTACTCTGCCACCGGCCATCTGCCTTGCTTTACCGTCTTGATTCACACTCGGGCCTTATGATCTGCCAGTAGGTCCTTGAACCTATGCCTGAGGGAGAACATGAATTGGTTGAAATTCAGTAGCTTTGGGGCACCAGCATCATAGAGTCTGCTGAGATGCCATCCAGGGCAGCTTGCATAATGCAAATTCTGGTGCAGTGGGTGAGGATGTCCCAGCTGTATTCCTCCATGTAGTTGAGCACCTGGCTTAGGAAGAATCTCAGGTGTCGCAGCTCTCCATGGAGCTTTACATCTGGATGGATTTTTCTGTTTGTGTCATCTCCCCTTTCTCTCTGTGGCTTCCACACAAGGGGTAGCTGTAGCAGCGGTGACTATGGCGGGTTCGGTGGTTCTGTCAGATGGCCCTGGGACCTCAGGTTCATATTCCCCTTCAGTTTCCTTCTTACTGCAACCCAGGTGGATGATGCCTCGATAGGGCTCGGCTTTCTGTTCCTTCAGGGAGTCCAGGGCTATCTTCATCATGCCGATTGCCTGTTCCAGCTGGAATGCCCCAGGTGACCCTCCTCATCCCTGCTGAGATGGAGGGATTTTTCCATCTCCTCCTTCCAGCCTGGTTGGTGACTGCCCTGTCTGAATATCTCGCCGCCTTCTCCCAGTCATCCCTCTTTCCAACACCCATCGACCATCTAGGCTTGTGGCAGCGTTCTGTCACTACCTCTTCTTCTGATGAGCTGGAGGATTCAGAATTGGATTGTTTGAAGGGGTCTGCCTGGCAGGAGGGGTTCCCCTTTGCAGCAGGTTCCTCTCTCCCTATTCCGTTGTCTGACATGGTTTGTGAAGTCTCCCGGTAAGGGCTTTCCTGCTGGGCTATTACTTGTCTAATGTCAGGGCCCGCTTCAAAACCTCATCCTAAGGAAGCAGAACTTGTGGAAGCAGTTTCTTCCAAAAGGAACTTTTATTGGGAGAAGCTGGTAGCAGGCATGATAGACAGGATCCGAGGGTTTCCCGCTCAGATCAATAGGTTAAAAGTGTCCCAAACAAACCCCACCCCAAAGGTTCATCCGATCAGTTCACATGGGGCAATCCCCAGGTGTTAAGTCCGCTGTGGGAAAGAGCTGGTAATGTCAGGCTGTCTCAGGTTTGCAGCGATGTTATGTCGGCTTTCACACCTTCCCTTCAGCATGGAGATAAACCAGTGTCGGAGGTGCATTCCTTTCTTCTTCCTCCCCTTTCTAGCTGACATCAAGGGGAGAGATAGTACACAAGGGAAGTATGCAGAAACAGCAAAGGGTTACAGTGTAGCAATAGAAGGGAAACAGAGTAATAAACCCCAGAGCTTTCCCCCTCCCCTCCAGGAGCATGGCAGAACCCAGGATTATAGAGAGAGTAGAGACTGAGTTAAAGATAGGAAAGGGCCCCCTTAGAATATGGGTTCTGACAGAGAGTCACCCAGTCAAATTTCATGCTTAAGGTGGGACTGGAACTGATAGTATCCTAGTTTCTAGACCAGCACCTTAACCAATACACTAAACAGTTTGATACATTTTGCATTCTGTTTTTACAATAATTACACTATTACAGTCTTAGCTCTATTTCTTATTAGAATATAATATTGTAATGAATGATTTCTTTAAAAAAACAACAACAGGATGTACATTACTTGCACAGAGTGTATTACAATTGGCCAAATAGTTTTTGTTTTTTTTAAAGCAACGTTTTCTGTTGTGGCTCCATTCAGATGTTCAGAGTTGTTTGCATTAAGCGGAATGTTGATTTTAAAGTGATGCTTGGAATCGATTCCATAGCTTTCTGAAAACAGAATGAACCTTTCAAGAAAAAAAGAAGGGAGAAAATGGTTGTATTGTTTAGAATAGATTTCTTATGAGGACAGTATAGACCAGGGGTAGGCAACCTTGGCTCTTTTATGACTCGTGGACTTCAACTCCCAGAATTCCTGAGCAAGCATGGCTGGCGCAGGAATTGTGGGAGTTGAAGTCCACGAGTCATAAAAGAGCCAAGGTTGCCTACCCCTGGTATAGACAAAAAGTGAAGACAGATTTCTTAGAACCTTTTTTTCATTAGTTGCTAAATTAATTTTGAATAGCCAGACTGGCTCCACAGAACATCACCGGAATCAAATACTTTTATGGTCATATTGTATTATGAAAAATGCAGTGAACAGAAGACAAAAGAAAACTTTTCTCACAGCTTTAATTGTTTTCTGCATATACTGTCACCTATAGGCTATACGTTATCATCTCTAGAGTACTGCACAAAATCAACCAATAATTCATAATAATTCACTGCCTTGGTGGAGCAGTGGGCTAATGCCTCCTTAAGAAACACCAGCTGCCTGCAATTAGTGCAGGTTCGGATCCCACCAGGCTCAAGGTTGACTCAGCCTTCCATCCTTCCGAGGTAGGTAAAATGAGGACCCAGATTGTTGGGGGCAATGAGCTGACTTTGTAATAATGCCGCTTGGGGGGGGCGAAAGCCCTAATAAGCAGGCATATACATAGAATGAAGGCTATTGCTAAGCACATTGATTTGTGCTTTAAATTGTAAGCCGCCCTGAGTCTTCGGAGAAGGGCGGGATATAAATGGGATTAAAATAAATAAATAAAAATAAAACCTATAATCAAAACCTCATGTTTGAAGAACAGTAAAGCCATCTTTACTCCTTTTACATGGGATTTAACCTACCGTAATTAGCATATCCAGCTTCTTATTTAATTTGCAGTATCATGCCTGTCTTTCACTAATTGCAACAAATTTTCTTTCTACTTCCTTCTTAATAAAGAATAACCCTCAGGGCTTGCATTTTAGTTCCCACTGAAATGGTGGCTTGACTATATTTTTATACAAGTAAAGAAATTAATATTTATTTATTTTTATTTATTTTATTGCATTTATATACCGCCCTTTCCCTGAGGACTCAGGGCGGTTTACAGGGAGTTAAAAATCAGCCATACAAAAGTTAAAAAACCAATTTAAAAAAGATTAAACTAACCCTGTGCAATTAAAAAAACCCAATTAAAATAAATTTCTCCTCAGCCTGGGCCCGAGAGCTCAAAGAGCCAGGTCTTCAGGCCCCGGCGGAATGATCGGAGGTCGGGGGCAGTCCTCAGCTCCACTGGCAGCTGGTTCCAGAGGGCAGGCGCCCCCACTGAGAAGGCCCTATCCCTGGGTGTCACCCGCCGGCAATCTCTTACCGGTGGGACCCTGAGCAGACCCTCCCTGTGGGAGCGCACTGGGCGAAGGGCATTTGATGCCGGCAGCAGGTGTTCCCTCAAATACCCCGGACCCAGGCCATGTAGGGCTTTATAGGTGATAACCAGCACCTTGAATAAATAAATAATACAATTTACAGTGTATTTAATAATAATAAAACAATTTACTGATCCTTTTTTTAGTCCTAAATCATTGTTTAGATATAATAAACAAACATTTATTCTTGATAGTTCGTGGTAGCCAGTTTGGTCTAATGATTAAGGCACCAGGATAGAAACTAGGGCCATGAGTTGTAATCCCAACTTAGGCATCAAAGCCAGCTTGGAAAGTTTGAGCCAATTCACTCTCTCTCCGCCCAATTCACCTCAGAGGGTGGTTGTTGTGTGGAAAATAGAAGGAGGAAGGAGTAGTACGTTCACTAACTTGAGTTATTTATAAAAATAATAAAGGTGGGATAAAAACAAACAGCTAAACAATAGTTTTTACATTACAAGTCAAGTGTAGTCATATTATCATGACTGGTCATTTTTTTGGCTGCCATCAGCCAATAGCTGTGATCCAGTTTGAGCGATGCCAGGCACACAGGAATTGATTTATATATGTGTGTAAAAAGAGTGATCCTTTGTTCTACTGTATTCCATCTAACTTTATGGCATGTGTGCAGAAGAAGAAAGGGTATGAGATTCGGCAAGCTCCGGTGCAATGCTCTGGTAGACTTTGCTTTTTAACCATTACATTTTACTTTTTCGCTGCTGTAGGGTTGATGAGACACACATGTCAGTGTCCAATATCCTGTAGCAACTCTATATTTAGATGCATTTCCATGTTAATTACTTTTATAATGCACTGGATTTATTGCCTTGATACCTAGCTGTGCGATGAGCCAGACTCCTTTTGTACATAGCAATAGCACTTAGACGTGTATACCACTCCATAGTGGTTTACAGCCCTCTCTAAGCAATTTACCAAGTCAGCCTATGGTCCCCAACAATCTGGGGTCCTCATTTAACTGACCCCAGAAGGATGAAAGGCTGAGACAACCTTGAGCGGGTCAAGATTGAACTGCTGGCAGTCAGCAGAATTAGTAATACTGCCTTCTAACCACTGAACCACCGCAGCTCATAGATAAACATAGATAAACATTTGGCATAAAAGTAGGGAAAAATATATTTGGTGTGGAAATCATTGTAATAAGTTCTTACCAAGAGAACAGTGACGATAGGCCCATCGATGATATAAGATAAAAGAGTATCTGTTCTGTACCAGCAGCTGGAAAAATATATATACAGATAACTATTCTTGCCATAATATTGGTTGTCTTTGGGTTAGGACCACTCATTCACTGTCATTCAAAGTTATGAAAGTGCTGAATGAGAGGAACGTATGACCAGACTTCAAAGTTTTGCAGTGCCCCTGCAGTCGTGTGATTTTGATTTACCGTATTTTCCGGCGTATAAGATGACTGGGCATATAAGATGACCCCCTACATTTCCCGTTAAATTATAGGGTTTGGGCTATACTCGCCGTATAAGACTACCCCTCTTTCAACGCACACCAAATAAAAATTAAAAAACATCAGATTTGATTTTAATATGGTAATTTTAATTCAAATGCTTATGACATGCAGGTACGTAGTAGGAAAACTGTCACTTATAAACATAAGGCTGTTTGTCATCAAACATGTAAACATAAAACAGTGCAAGTGGATTAAACTTTTCCTAATTCACTCTAAAGCTTTCCCTGCGCAGAGCCTTAAGTAATACCAGCTGCCTGCAATTAGTGCAGGTTGGCATCCCACCAGGCTCAAGGTTGACTCAGCCTTCCATCCTTCCGAGGTAGGTAAAATGAGGACCCAGATTATTGGGGGCAATAAGCTGACTTTGTAATAATGCTGCTTGGGGGGGCGAAAGCCCTAATAAGCAGGCATATACATAGAATGAAGGCTATTGCTAAGCACATTGATTTGTGCTTTAAATTGTAAGCCGCCCTGAGTCTTCGAAGAAGGGCGGGATATAAATGGGATTTAAAAAAAAGACCAAATGGGAAATCCGCTCCTGCCCAGTTCCTGAGTCAAATGTGTCCTTAGAGCTAAGCAGCTGCTCTGACTGCTGCATTCCCCACCTGCCTTTCAAGTTGGGATAGACTGCACCTGCTCTTCAACTTTAGAAGGAAAGATGCCCAGACCCCAGCCTGTAAAAAATCACAGACTGCAGCTTCTTCTCCAATTGGTCCCGCTTTCCCTGCGCAGACAAAATGGGAGATCCGCTCCAGGTTTTCCAGCCAGCCCTGTCCCTAAAGTTTCAGCACCCGGCGTATAAGATGACCCCTGACTTTTGAGAAGATTTTCATGGGTTAAAAAGTCATTTTATATGCCGGAAAATACGGTAGGTACCTGGTAACCAGTTTGCAATTATGATGGTTGCAGCATCAAGCTGTCCTGTGATTGTCATTTGTGATCTTCCCTATCTTCCTGAGGACCTCCAGGGAAGAAATAACAAACTGAAGACAAACATGGCATAATAAAGAGCCAAAAAAGTCGCATTACTAAGTGATGTAGTCAGGTGACATCGAGCTTTATCACTTAGTGACAAGAATTCAACTCCCAATTGCCATTGTAACCTGAGGATTAATCTGTGACTCCATTAAATAAATCTCTGTAAAATGGGCAGGGTGATTTTAGTTTTGACTTACTTATCATTGAAATACATGCTTCTGGCTACAGCATATGTAGAGGCAGGAATTAAAGGGACTCCTGTGAACAACAAATAGGGTTTGTTTGTTTTTTAAACAACACAAGGAATTTTATTTATTTAGCTCCAATATTGCTTTCTAATATTAGTAACCTAAATGTATATTGAGGAGAAAAAACTATGTATGGTTACCAAGAGTCAACACTAATTTGATGGGACATAATCAATCAATAAAAAATGTCTTAGAGGAAAAAATGGAATCTCTGTAAGGTTAGTATGCATCAAACTAAATTAAAGTAAGCATCTAAAACTGATAAAAAAATAAGTATAATTTATAGTCCATGTTAAAGATAGCATAAGAGTCTGTATATCTGTTGTGTATATGTCTGTGGCCTAACTGGTTGGGTTGGCGATATATATGAACTACGATTGTATCATTGTTATAGAACTGTAATGTATCACTTTAACTATGTAATGCATTGCATCATATCTTCTAATGATTGGCCAGCGCTGTTTCCTATGGCCATAAGAGGGAGCTAGAGACATAGCTTCTCTCTCTCTCTGTTACGTTCACTCTCGCTTGCTGTTACTTGCTGTTTATCGTGGTTTGTGGGTTTGCTACTGTTTTGCTAAACCTGTAGAACTGTGTTTGACTTACAGACTGGTAAGAAGACTCTGTATCGGATAATCCTTGGACTGTTGTTATCTGCTATCTTTTCATTACTCATGTATGACCTAGACTGTTTTTTTCCTGGACTGTGCTCTTATCTTATCCCGCAAGTAAAACTTTTGTACACACCTCAGTGTTTCTGTGTGGTTGCTGTGTAAACTTAACTACTCTCAGTATCCTCTTTTTTGTGCAAGCTCTCTTTCGCTCAAGAGTTGCTCTGCTCATCCTTGTCAATATCCAACTCAAGCTGTGAAACAAGACCCCTGAATTCTATAGAATCTATCCATCACAATAATGGGAGGAGAAGGTTTAGGGAGGGGGCTTAAAAAAACTTCAAAGATGCAATGTAGCATGTTACTTATCCCATGTTGACAGTGTATCTTGTTACAGTGTGTGTTCTTGTAATGTAGAAAGTAGAGAAAGTGAAAGGAAAACAACTTACCCCAGCCAAGAAAATAATACCACCCCAAGGCCTGTTTTTTTGCAAATACATTTACCACAGTGACAATGTAGAGGTAAATGCCTTCACAGAACATCCAAAAGTAGTTGCAAAGAAAAAAATAGGCCTTGGAGATGTAAAGCACTATACATACCTGTGGGTAGGCACAGATTTAGTACAGCATAAAATTCATTCAGGCTTTTTTATAATACAGATAATTTCCACCTGGTTTAGCAAACAAGAGGAAGATTAAACTTCCCAGGCTGTTCTCTTATTCAAAGGGCTCTTGTCACTCTTAGCTTTGAATCACTATTTCCAACTAGATGCTGAAGCTGATAAATTTGAAACTGTAAAAAAAATCATGCCTACTTACTGGAGGAGTTGTAATCAGTGGCTGCTGGTGGACAGTTCCTCCCAGAGAAGTAAGTGTGACTGGCCAAATGGAACCCACAGACTTTGGGTGGTACAGGTCTCAATAATTCTGCAGGAATAGTGTCAATACCAGAGTCTTGTTGTTTGGCAATTGGTTCATAGCCCATATGATCTCTTCTTCAAGGATGGCCAGTTCTGTTTCTACTTCTTATACCTCATCATCGTCAGGCCGGACCCTTTGTTATCTATGGATAGCTCTTCTGTATATTCTCGGCATCTGTTCTTGATGCCTTCTTGGTCATGTAGCTCTTTCCCTTGCTTGTTTTTAATGATGCCTTTATGAGCAATAAATGGTGCTTGGATCTTTTTGACTTGCATAAATGCATTCCTGGTGTGACCCTTCATGTAGTTTGCTTCAAGTTGTTGCTCATCCCAGTAAATTTCATTACCTTTTCTTGCTGTCCTTTGGAAAGCTTTGTTCAATCTTCTTACTTCTTCCCATCTGCTTGCTGGCTTGGCTGCTTTTCTTTGCTCAGCTATTTTAATGGTTTCAGCTGAGAGCAACTTGCATTTTTTCTCTGGCTTTCTCTGAGGTATGTGTTCTTATGAAATTCCAATAATGGTCAATTGAATTCCTTGCCACAATTCATCAGGCATCTTCTCAGCAGTGTCCAGTAGTTCAAATTCATTTTTCATCTCTATTGTGTATGTAGTGGGGATTTTGGTTGCATCAAACTTCTTTGGAGACATTGCCTTTTTGGAGGTGCATAATTTGACTTTAATCTTTATCATCAACAGTTCATGATCTGAACCACACTCAACCCTTTGATATCAAACAAATTCCTGACAAACCTAGCAGACAACTTTGTCTCCCAAAAAGTAGAGAAGGGAACTAGGAGATTAGCCATATTGGTTCTAATTCTCATTAACAGAGATGAAATGATAGGAGGTGTTGAAGCCACAGGAACCTTGGGGGGAAGTGATCATGCAATATTGGAATTCAACATTCTGGAAGCACAAGCAATAGAAGACAGTCAAACTAGAGTCTTGGACTTTAAAAGAGCTAATTTCAATAAAATTAGAGAGAGCTTAGGAAGGATTCCATGGATGAGAATCCTAAAGCGGAAAACTCAAGAAGCTTGGGAAATTTTGAAAAGTGAGATAATAAAAGCCCAGTCTAGCACAATACCAACAAAGAAGAAAAATAACAGCTCTCAAAAGAAACCAGCATGGCTGCATAAAGAACTCTCTGATAAATTGAAAGATAAAAAGGACAAGTATAAAAAGTGGAAAGAGGGGCACATAACTAAGGCAGAATATCAGCAAATAGCCCGTGCCTGCAAAGATGAAGTGAAGAAAGCTAAGGTTCAAAATGAACTAAGGTTTGCGACCAAAGTAAAAAAATAACAAAAACGTTCTTTCAACATGTAAAAAACAAAAAAAAGTGAAGGAAATGATTGGTCCATTAGTGGGGGAAAGTGGTAAGAAGGTGACAAGCAACAGGGAGAAAACAGAACTATTAAACTCATTTTTTTGCACCTGTCTTTACACAAAGGGAAAAAAACAGTCCAATTTATCAAAAACAATGCCATAAAAAACAGAATAGAAACACAAGTTAAGATAGGCAAGAAAATGGTAAGTGAGCACCTGTCCAGCCTAGACAAGTTCAAATCACCAGGACCAGATGGATTATACCCCAAGGTTCTCAAGGAACTAGCAGATATGATCTCAGAACCGCCGAACTATATTTTTCAAAGTTCCTGGAGCACTAGGGAACTACCAGAGGACTGGAAGAGTGCTGATGTAGTTCCCATCTTCAAAAAAAGGGAAAAAATAGATTCAGGAAACCACAGACCTATCAGTCTCACCTCAATACCTGGGAAGATTCTGGAAAAGATAATCAAACAATGAATCTGCGAACACCTAGATGCAAACAAAGACATTACTAAAAGCCAACATGGGTTTGTCAAAAGCAGATCATGCCAGACAAATCTTATTGCATTCTTTGACCAAGTGACAAAATTAGTGGACCAGAGGAATGCTGTGGAAATAATTTACTTGGACTTCAGTAAGGCATTTGGTAAAGTAGATCACAACCTAGTACTTGATAAGATAGAAAAATGTGGGTTAGACAGCATCACCATCAGATGGATTCATAGCTGGCTGACAGGCCTTACTCAGTGTGTGGTCCTCAATGGAACTGCATCTACATGGAAGGAAGTGTGTAGTGGGGTGCCCCAGGGCTCTGTTCTGGGCCCAGTGCTCTTCATCAACATCTTCATCAACAATTTGGATGAGGAGATAGATGGGGAACTCATGAAATTTGCAGAGAACACCAAGCTGGCAGGAATAGCCAATACTCCAGAAGATAGGCTTAAGATACAGGAGGATCTGGACACACTTGAACACTGGGCGCTATCTAACAAAATGAAATTCAATGGTGAAAAAAGTAAGGTTCTACATTTAGGCAGGAGAAGCCAAATGCATAAGTATAGTATAGGTGGTACCTTGCTTAATAGTAGTTACTGTGAGAGAGATCTTGGAGTCCTAGTGGACAATCACTTAAATATGAGCCAGCAGTGTGCTGTAGCTGCCAAAAAAGCCAACACAGTGCTAGGCTGCATTAACAGAGGGATAGAATCAAGATCACGTGAAGTATTAATACCACTTTACAATTCCTTGGTAAGGCCACACCTGGAATAATGCATCCAGTTTTGGTCACCACAATGTAAAAAAGATGTTGAGACTCTAGAAAGGGTACAGAGAAGAGCAACAAAGCTGATTAGGGGACTGGAGGCTAAAACATATAAGGAATGGTTGCTGTAATTGTGGATGTGTAGTTTAATTAAGAGAAGGGCAAGGGGTGACATGATAGCAGTGTTCCAATATTTCAGGTGCTGCCACAAAGAAGAGGGACTCAAGCTATTCTCCAAAGCACCTGAAAGCAGGACAAGAAGCAACAGATGGAAACTAGTCAAGGAGAGAAGCAACCTAGAACCAAGGAGAAACTTCCTGACAGTTAGAACAATTAACCAGTGGAACGACCTGCCTCCAGAAGTGGTGAATGTTCCAGCACTGGAAGTTTTTAAGAAGAGACTGGACAGCCATTTGTCTGAAATTTTATAGGGTTTCCTGCCTGAGCAGGGGGTTGGACTAGATGACCTTCAAGGTCCCTTCCACCATCATCATCATCATCATCATCATCATCATCATTATTATTATTATTATTATTATTATTATTATTATTATTATTATTATTATTATTATTATTATTATATCTCTTAACAGCAAGGACTGATCTGTTGATTGATGACTGCATAGCGTATAGTCAATCTGATTATGGTGAAGTCCATTTGGTGAGGTCCAAGCATATATTTCCTGGACACCTTTCAATCTGGATTCAGGTCTGGCTATGGGACAGAGACGGTCTTGGATGCACTTATGGATGATCTCTGGTGAGAGCAAGATGGAGACAGTGCAGCCATTCTCACCCTTCTTGAACTTTTAGCAACCTTCAATACCATTGACTATGAGTGACCCAAGTGACGATATCTCTGTCCTCTCATGATGCTTGGATGCTGTGGGGCCCTGGATAGGGGACAATGGACTTCAACTGAACATGGGCAAGACTGAGTGGTTTTGGGTGCATGGAGCCTTGGGATCTGGGGCTTCATCATCTCTGGTTCTGAACAGGGTTGGACTGTGTCATTCAGACCCATATTGCAGCTTGGGTTTTTTTCGTGGACTCACATATCCTGCTTGAAGAGCAGGTTGCAGGCATGACTAGGAGAGCTTTGCACAGCTCTGGTTTTTCCACCAGCTGCAACAGTTTCCTGACTCTCTGTGCTTGGTTACTCAAGCCTTAGTCCTCTCACAACTGAACTACTGCAATGTGCTCTACACAGGGCTACTCTTGAAATCCATTTGGAAGCTTCAGTTGGTGCAACGTGTATAAGTAAGAGTAGTCTTTGGAGTGGAATGGGACAATTCGCCACAGCCAGCTTATCACAGCTAACTCACCATGGGACAATTCATCACAGCCAACTCACCACAGGACAATTCAGTTTAATTATTTAAAATATTTTTTAAAAAAATTATTTTTTGTCATTCACATTTCATTTTTGTCCCTCCTTTAGTATCTTTTCTTTAATGAATCTATCCCTCCATTTCTTCAATATTAGTGTAACTCTTGTCCCACAGGAATTGGCCATGGCCAGTTAGCTGCAGTGAGTTGGCCATGGCGAGTTGTCCTAGACCCCTTTGCAGCCCCTAGAATGGCTCATATTACATCACTGCCCCACAAACTATACTGGCTACGAGTCTGCTTCTGAGTGCAGTTCAGTCCAGTTCAAGCACTTGAAAGCCCTTAATGGCATAATGCTACTTGATGAATTGTATTGTCTAACATATCCAACCCAAGCTGTACTTTGGATCCTATCAGTCAAAGAACTCTGACTGTCAGGATCTCTGCCACAGCACCTGCACCTTTGAAAATCCTGCCCTCCAGGGTAAGATCTGCCCCCAACCTCCTATACTTATGTAAGAGTCTAAAGCCTGGCTTTGCAAGTTGGCCTGGGGACCCAATGGGGAAATCTGATTCAAAAGGTGCTGCATTCCCCGTTCGCCTCAATTCTCTGCTCCCCACTCCTTTTTAAATTAATCATATTGATGTATCTTTTTTTTCTTTTTCCTTGGTTATTTTACTGTTTTATTTTACTTTCACTTTGTTTAAACCTTTTTTATTTCATTTTTTATGGCTGTGAACCATCTGGAGTAGCCTCATGGTGAGATAGGCAGCCAATAAATTTAACAACAACAACAGCAACAAAAAAGTGGTGCTTGTGCTGTTTGAACTGTGTAGTCATGATTCTATATCTGTTTCCTTGGCAAAATTGTACCTAATGATCACCTGCATTGTTCTTCTCACCTGGTCTAAAACAACCAGTGATTTCTGTCTTTGCTTGTTTTCTAACTTTTGCATTAAAGTTGCCCAAGATGTAAACAATGTCTTTTGGGGGGCATTTGTTTCATAGTTTCTTGTAAATATTCATGGCATAAAACCCTTCTATTTCAAGCTCTGTTGCAGTAATTGTTGGGGTATAAACTTGAATATGTAATGTTGAGGAGTTTGGCATGAATTCTGATGGTCATAATTTAGTCATAGACAGTTGAAAAGCTTTCCATTGCTCTAGCAAATTTTTTGCTGACAATAAATGTCACTCCATTTGTTTTCCTGGAATCATGTCCTGAAGAATAGACAGTGAAGTCCTCAGAGTGGAAAAAGCCATTGTCTGACCAGTGTAGCTCACTGACACCAAGGAGATCAATTTCCAACCTGATCTTCTCACATTTGACAATATCTAATTTACCCTACCTCATTCCACTGGCATTCCATGTGTGGCTATCCAATGTATCTCTGTACAACACAGACATTAGGTTCCACTACTGGCTGCCTCAGCAACTGAGATTCCGGTTGTCTTATCATTGGGCACTCATCTGACATGTTTGAGACTCTTTCCATAGAATTTCCTTGGTGAGTTTTTTGCAGAGTAGGTCACTAGGTTTTTCTTCAACCCTGTAATTCACTTTTCAACCACTGCCTAGGGACAGAAACTGCCATGGTCCTTGGCAGTTAACCCCTGCAACCTAGTATGGGATTCTTTTTCAGTTATTTCATTATGATTAATGGTTTTATGGATAGTCTGGCTCCTCTGTTGTGACCTGTCTGGCTTGGATAACCCTTCTGATATATTTTTGGTGGCATACTTCCCGTGTAGCTCTCAACCTCATCCAACACACAAGCCCTTCACCCACAACAAGGGGGCCTCCACATGGAAAGGAGTATTCATAGGCCTATTCTTCAATTACTTAAGAAGACAATTAAATGGCCTGCTATTTGAGAAATAGCCAAGACTCAAACATTTTGCTTGAAAAAAAAATGATATGATTGGAATTATGCCAGAATCAGGACAGAAAAAGGAATAGATATATCTCTGGAAAATAAAATAACTGTAGTTTTTTTTCTTATTCCTTGAAGTTCCTGCCCCTTGCTTAATTTTTTTTCCTTTTTAAATTTCTTTTTCCCCCTGTTTTATCTTTTATAGAAATTTGATAAAGTATATACAAGCTAGAAGGTAAAAGAAGTGTTGTCAATAGTTTTGAAAGGACTTAATGTCATTTCTATATTTCAGTACCATATAAAATACTATTTTAAAGAATTGGCTGGATTTGATAACCTCCTATATACAGTATCAACGAATCCCCGATAATCCTCACCGTTACATGACACACAGACAGCTGGAAGGCAAAGGCAAAATATTACTATAAGTATAAGAGATGCTGCTTGTATCTTGCTACATCCTCCACTTCCTTCAGAAACAAAACAGAATTTGGTCCATATAGTTGACCCATATGGCAGTAATCCACAAGTCACAGACTGGATCCCTCTATAGTTTGCTCCATCTCCTATGATGCATTTCCTTACATAACCTGTGAAGTGATAGTTGAGAAGTAACTTCTAATGCAAGATGGAGTGAGAATCAAGTAAGAGTGGAGTTGCTTATTTCGGAATGTGGTCATTGATATATTTCATATGATAAGAGAATTCATGAGTTCAAGAAAAAGGCCACACATGAGCATTTATATATTTACATGAGCATTTATATATATACATATATACATATATACATATATACATATATACATATATACATATATATATATATACATATACATATACATACATACATACATATATATATATATATATATATATATATATATATATATATATATATGTATGTATATATATATGTATATATATAAGAAGCCACCAGCCTGATGATGACGGATGAGATTCCGTCGAAACGTCGCCTATGTGCCATGCCATTATACTTCCATTTATTTTCTGATTGTCTTTTATCTGCATGGTCTTATCAAAAGCAAGCCAGTTCATCAAATCCAATCCTTCTTAGCTTTTTGTAATTAACCAAGGCAGAGACTGTTTTTAATTCTTAGGAAGAAATTTGAGAACTCTGCAATCAAAGCATCATTCCTAATGCTTCTCTCTTGAGTTTCCTGTACAGACAACTTATATTGTTAATAAATACAGTAGCTCTGGTAAGATTGAAGAAGTGCTAAGCAAGATACGGAAAAGAAAGGAAACATGGGGAATCAGTATGACAAGCATGGTTCAAATTTGTCAATTCAGCCTATCTCTTTTCTAAATTTAATAGGAAAGTCAGAAGTCACTTGCTATTTCCTGAAAAAAATGAGAAAGTGGGAAGAGCATTAACAATCTTTTGAAGATTTGGAAAAATGTGAGCGGATGGGAATTCTACTTGGGGTCCTCATTAGATGGAAGTCCAGCTGCTAATTTTCATCTCCATCTTTACAGTGCCAGTGAACAAAGAACTCTAATTATTTACAACTCTCATCAAAATCCTGAAAGTAAGGTGGACAGTTCTGTACAGCTGTTTTTCCTGCAGGAGTGTCATCCCAGCATAACCAGCCATCCCATGTTCTATTGCAGTAAGAACCTAAAAATTAAAGAGAAATACATTCAGTTTTAATAATACATTTGTTCTTGTTCATCTTAGTTTTCCAGAGAATGATCAGAGAGGATAGATCAGTGGTGGAGAACCTATGGCACGCATGCCAGAGGTGGCACTCAGAGCCCTCTCTGTGGGCACACGCACCGCTGCTGCCAGAAGCTTGAGCAGGTCCATTAGGCTGCCACCACCGCTGCGCGGAGCAGCAGCCCCACCCAGCACAAAGGAGGCAAAGTGGCTAGCTAGCAAGCTCGAGTAGAGGTGGTAGAGCAGTGGTGGCGAACCTATGGCACGCTTGCCAGAAGGGGCACTCAGAGCCCTCTCTGTGGGCACATGCACCTCACTCTTTGGCTAAGTTTTCGCAGGAAAAAGCCATTTCTCAAGCCCCTTCCTAGCCAAAACAAGCCTCTGGAGTGAGCGCGCTGTTTTCAGCTTTCAATTATATCAAATCTGATACCAGAAACAGACTAACAGATGACCTGAGTGCTGCATGTGTTGCTCTCAAACTTACAAAGTATAAGCCAAGGTTAGACAAATTACCAGCATGCATACAACAGCATAAAATCACATTAATTGTTCAAAAGCATGCCAAATGCAAACTTTTACCTTTCAGTAAAAAGTTGTTTGTATTATTGAAAGCTTTGTTATTGTGTTTTTTTAAGATGAAAGATGTTAACGTATGAGTTTTTTTTTCTAAACTAAAACCTCAGTATTCAGATTAAATTGCCGTGTTGGTACTTTGCGATAAATAAGCGGGTTTTGGGTTGCAGTTTGGGCACTCAGTCTCTAAAAGGTTCGCTATCACTGGGATAGATTATAGAAAGGGGAGAGTTATGTTGTAACCATAGAATAAGAGGTAAATTTATAGCAGTAGTTATAACTGCTGTAAAAAAGATCAGAAGCTACTTTTTGTATCCTTTTTCTTTCTTTCAATTTTTTCTTTTTTCGTTTTCTTCCACTGTTAGATTTTCCTCTGCTTTCTTTTTTCAAACTTTATACTAGTTTGTATAAGTTTTTATCTTTTAAGAAAATCTATAATAAAAATATTTTATAACAAATCATTTTTTATTTTTTAAAAAAGATGCTTACAGTGGCTGGACTAATGTAGGATTTAAAATAGAATGAAGTGAGGTGGATGAAGGAGAGGCAAACAGGTTGGTTTAGGCTGGATAAGCAGTGTCAGAACGGCCAGGATACTTATCAATTATTAGGGTGATAAGTTGTTTTTTTTTTCAAATATCTCTACAAAAAGAGCATTAAAGGAGTATGTGTTCAATGGTCTTCACCTCTCCAGAGACCCAGGGACAGAGTCTTTCAATCAATCTTATCTTTTTATATTTGCTGTGCAGGATGGCTGATGGAAGCGCATGTCACTGTGCAAGCAAAAATGCTTTCCAACTGTATAACAACAACAACAACAACAACAACAACAACAACAACAACAACAACAAAGTTGGAAGGGACCTTGGAAGTCACCTAATCCAACCCCCTGCTCAGGCAGGAAACCCTGTGCCATTTCAGACAAAAGGCTGTTCGACATCTCCAACTGGCTAAGGTAAATTGGCTGGGGTAACAACATATCTAATATTGTCTGGAACCAGAAGCAACAGAGCTTTCTCTAAGTCCGCTTGCTTCTTTGTCACAGGGTTTCTGTTGCTTGAGTATTGAGGCTGGAGAAAAGCCTAGTTTGGCAAGGTTGGACTTAACGGCCTTGATCCATGAAGAGGAGAATTTATATTGGAGGATTAATGGAGCAAGGCCTTTGCAGAAAAAAAATTAAGCTTTAGCCAAAGGTTTGAAGATGCTATACAGATTCTTGCTTCAACTTTTATCAATCAAATATATTCATATTGGTTACTTAACAAGAGTACTCTTTTACCTGTATTCTCATGCACAGGAACTTGTAGAAATTTATGGTAACATTCAAACTGTGCTTTCATGATCCTTTCCTGTGTTTTCGTTCCCATGAAAATGCTTAAATAAGAACCTGAAAAGAGAGGGGAAGGGGGGGGGGGAGAGAAAGAACAAGATCTGCTATTGAATGTACAATGAAGTTGAAATTTTTAGGTGATTCTTTATCTAGATCTATTTAATATAATTGCTTTCAGCAAATAAATATGCACTTGGGGAATCAAAGATCCATTTTGTGCCTAGTGTAAAAAAAATGGCTTTTTGTGCAATGTGACACAAAAGACTGTTACTTAAAATAGGTAATAATAAAAATGCGGTGAGCCCTTATCAAACATTGTTATATTTTAAATTACCGTACATAAATCTCTACTCCCCATTGAAATTATATATATATATATATATATATATATATATATATATATATATATATATATATATATATATATACACATACATACATACATACATACATATACACATACACACACACACACACATACACACACACACACACACACACACACACACACACACACACATATATATATATATATATATATATATATATATATATATATATATATATATATAACATCATGTAATACTACCATAGTTGGCCTTATTTGCTGCATTCCTTTTTGATGTGGGGAGTCATCATGTTGCAAGTATCGTGTGTGAAAGGACTATGCAGTTTGAGAAGCAAAACCAAACCAGCAACGGTGCTGATTACCAGTTGGGATGTGGACTGTTGACCTGCAAAGTTCATTTGATGCTTTATTCTTGTTTATGTGTTTTCTTTGCTTTCATCATACCATTACAATGTAGTTTCTCTTCCTTTGAAAAACATGGAAAATCTGACAGGCGTTTAGGCTGAGCATGATGTAAAATTATAAATACTGAGTATCCTGGTAAGAAGTATCAATGGACACTGCATCTGGCAAGAATCTTCCCATATGTATCTGGGAATTATAGAACAATTGCTGGAAAAGAAGGGGAAGAAAGGGAAAGGTCCTTGAAGAGGAAAGACAGAAAGTTACCATTAAATCTGGAATATGAAATGAATGTTAAGAGATAACCTTTATTGTCATTGTTTTTTACTATGGGCACAATGGCACATATTATAAATGAATTTCTGTTGCCTGCTGTTGCAGAACAAGTGAAACAAAAATTCTTGTGGCACAAATTAAATGTAAGCATGTATGTATAAAAGTCATGCAGTCACTGAAGCAGTAGGCGTGAGCTTAAATGGACTCCAGCAGATGGTAGAGGACAGGAAGGCCTGGAGGAACGTTGTCCATAAGGTCGCGATGGGTCAGATACGGCTTCGCAGCTAACAACATGTATAAAAGTATGAAAGTGGATACAAGAATTAAATGATGTGAACCTTACTCTAAAGCACATAACAGAATCCCAGTATTATATACTAAAAAGAAATATCTGTGAGGAACTGAAATTTCTCTTTACATTGAATATTTGACTTCCAAATTTGTTTCGTAACTTTTTCAGGACAGAATCTGTAAACATGAAGAGTAACATTATTAATAGCTTTAAATACACATACTGTAGAAGAACAAGCTCTGTGATACAGGACATCAGCAGCTCATGTTCCTCTATTTTACAGAGCTGTGCCTCAGCTATTCTAATAAATAATCTTTGAGCATGGGCCCCAAATCTCTTTCTTCTTGTTCTTGTGATGTAATACACCTAAAACTGTTTAGATGTGAAATGCAGTTCAAGATATTTTTAAGAAATTTTTTTAAGAAGCTGTATATATCAGCTTATCCTTTGATTTTGAAAGCCTGACGCAAGCTGCTAAGTCTTACTAGTAGCTTCTGAGAAACAACTATGTTGAAAAAACAGATTAGATGTGAAATCTATTGTTTGTACTATTACAGAGATCCATCTAGATATGAAGCAAATTTCTCACAGTTTCAGTCCATTAAGTTTAATATCACAGGATGTAATCTTGATTAGCAAACACAACATTGTAAGGGAAGTCACATTGTGTCTTTTTCTGCCTCTACTAACCATGCAGACATTTCTTAAGCATGCACCTGAGGGTGGAAGGAGGTGCAATTAGCATTCTTGAGCATGCACCCTGAGGATGGAAGGAGCTGCAATTGGCAGCAAAGTTCCCTTAGTTTTGGAGGTGAGGTGCTTCAATGCCCATTGCAAAAGTTCAGGCAGGCAGCCTCAAATGAAGGCCATCAAGGTGACACACAAAAGATACTAAGCGAGACAGGAAGGCTAATTAACAGATAGGAGGCATTGAACAGAAAATCCAAGATCAACCAAAATGTGGAAATGGATATCATAGTTTCATAATGTAGAGATGACAGATGGAATATCTGCAGTTACTGTTTAAGTTGTTCCTGGTCTGTGCTCATGCCAGTTTGATTCTAAGCTGACTTTAGAAAATTCTGCCTGGACTGAACTGAGACATTTTGATATCAGCTTGCAAGTTATTTATTCTGGACTGTAGCATACCATTGCATAGTTTCCGTTTTAGGAAAGTAATTGCCAGTCATTTTTCTTCCTGTGAACAGATCATCTCATATACATAAAAGTTTATCTGTGCATCCTCCTCTCCTCTCCTCTCCTCTCTCTTCCAGACACACACAAGTTAAAGTACATTGAATTTATATATGGCTAAAATTAAAGCTTCAAAATGCATGCACAACTTTTTTTTTAAGCATTCCTATTGCTTTTCTGGTTTTGTTTATTTTTTATAGCTTTTTTATACCTTTACTGTGAGTGCTATAATTGCAAATTGCTATAACTCTTGGCTTGATAGCAATAATGGCTATTTGGGAACTGGGAGTGAGTCCCTTTTATCCCAGATGATTGGAATCTGGCAGATTCCAAAACAGCAACCTTCTATTTCCAAGGGAAACATTATAATCATTGTGCTATTACACCAGGCAAAGTAAAAGACAGTTCTAAAAGTTATTAGAGAAGTAGAAAAGCTTGAAAGGATATTTGTGCCTCTGCAAATTAGCCAATGAACTGCTGGGATTAGCCTGTAAAGAAGTTGAAGCATGGTATCCAAAATGGACAAGAACCTCAAGGAAATATAAGATGTTTTCGGGAAATAGAGCAGAAAATGCATCTAAGGTTGCCTTGAAAGTAAGCAGAAGATTAAAAGAAGGCAACATCATTCATTTCTGCCTTCCATAAATAGATGCCAAACTGTTGTGGTAATGGGGCAACTAGGCAGTATGGATAAATCCAGAAATCCACAAATAACAAGTACAAGAACTGGAGGATGGACATGTCACAGACGGCATCTGGTACAGGTAGGGAAAGGTGACTGCAAATATTTCTAAACTAGGTCAGACCATCATGGTACTAGTACATGGTATTTGTACAAGTAACAAAGAGCATGTAGGGAGTCATAACGTAAGTTACCACATGTATTCAATGAGTAATCGTGTTACTTGTCTAACTAGACAAAACTAGTACTATGACAGATTAGTACTGTCATGGTACTAAAGTAGACTGACAGAACAGGCAATAGTTTTTATGAGTAACCAATTACCAATTATATCAATAAAATGAACTTGGAAGAAAAAAAAGGGGGATAGATCTTCATCACTGGACTTGGAAATATGCTTCAAGATGGGGGGGAATCAAAGAAGGGCAGCAAGTCAGTGGAAAACCATCTGCTTTGTTACTATGTTCAGTCCTCAGTTAACAGTTCCAGATAAGAGTTGAGTCCTGAAAAAAACACTTGTAGTAAGAACCTAAGCTAAGCTAAATTGACCAAAGGTTTGTCTAAATCAGCTTCCAATGCATTGACCAAAGATAATTCACTTCATTCTGATCGTTTCCTTCATCATAATTATTCAATATCCTCACAAAGTGTTAGGTTTCTAGGTATTCTAGTTGTGGGGTCATTAGCGGCATGATGAATTCTTAACTGCAGCCAATTCTTAACTCTCTATCTGCCACATTCACCCATTTATTTTTAATTAGCAGAAATATTGAGACTTAATAGGTAGTTAATCTTGATTAGCAAAGTCATTTTACCTAATTCCCTTTTTATCTTCTGAGATGTCGGTTGGAATGAAATTTGTACAGTAGTTTTAAAGTGTTTAACTACAATTCAGTATATTTGCTTTTTCAGTTGCCCAAAACACCTAGTTAATTTTCTTTGATTTTACAGTGATCTACTATATATTACCTAGTTTCAAGCTGAAACCTTAATCCAAGTACTATGTTGAGCCAGGGTGGACCCTTGCACTAAGTCTAATATCTCTAAAGGTAAAGGTAAAGGTTCCCCCGCACATGCGTGCTAGTCGTTTCCGACTCTAGGGACCGGTGCTCATCTCTGTTTCAAAGCCGAAGAGCCAGCGCTTGTCCGAGGACGTCTCCGTGGTCATGTGGCCGGCATGACTGGACGCCAAAGGCACACAGAACGCTGTTACCTTCCCACCGTAGTGGTCCCTATTTTTCTACTTGCATTTTTACGTGCTTTCAAACTGCTAGGTTGGCAGAAGCTGGGATGAGTAACAGGCGCTCACTCTGCTACGCGGTACTCGGGATTCGACCCGCCAAACTGCCGACCTTCTGATCGACAAGCTCAGCGTCCTAACCCACTGAGCCACCGCGTCCCTTCTAATATCTCTATGGTGCCCCAAATTAAATTTCTGTTATCTATACTTGTAATACCCAGAGACGTATCCAATACTCTGGTCAGGTTAAAAACAGAGATATGTAAAATTGATGTTAGGGCATGGAGATTGATGTTAAACTGCTGACAGGAGGTCCAGTTGTTTTCCTCAGGACTAACCCCATTAATAATGACCGGTGAATGCTTGAACAGTCATAGAACAAAAACAAATGACTTATCAGCTATCTTTCTATGAATCGTGGGCTATGACCTTGCCAAATGCAAACTTCTTCAAGGATTTAATGACACTGAACTTCAGGCAGTAAGTAGCTTGTCACAGAAAAATAGGGCTTGGGTGACAAAGGGCTTTGGGAAACAGCCAATTATCTCTCTTTACTGGCATTCTCCAAATTAAGAAGAAAAAATTTCTTCTGGGCAAAGCATACTAATGTGCCTTCTGGATTACTATAGGGAAGATATTCTAAAATCCCTAAAGAGTCAAATTCTAAAACATACTAAATTATAACAAAGTATCTTTAGCTTCAAGAAACTGCATTAATCTTTCAAGGCAGTTTTACTTTTTTAAAGCGCTGGGGAAATGAAGAGAGAGGGATACATTAATCATTTTTTTAAATATTATTTAATTTTCTGTATATTAATCTGACATAAACAATAGCAATAGTTCACAATCTGTTTATTACCTCATTTACTTGCCAAAGCAAGGGAGGTCCGTCTGCTTAGCTGATGTCCCAACATCATTTTCCTACTCTTAACAACATCCCAACTCACCCCTCCAGTGGGATTTTTCCCTCTACCACAACCTACTGTCTCTAACAAACACTGAAATTTCAAAAGAAATATCCTTTTGATATGTTAGCATAATTACAGAAAGTTTAAATACACACATATATTTCTATAGATCAGTACTCACCAAATATTTTTTCCTAAGGTATTTGGAAGATCAATAATTCATCATTCTCCTTAGAGTTCAAATGCAGGAATGAGAGATGGGTACTAATATTATCTGCAATGTGATACAGTGACTGTCATAGAGTTATCAGTCATCATACGATTGATTGTCATGTTTGACAATATCTCTCTGTGTGTGTCTGTGTGTCTCTGTGTGTCTTGTGTCTGTCTGTGCGTGTATGTATATATAGTTTTAACAGTTGTAGCATTAATGAAAAAATAGAATAGAATAACTTCATTGTCACTTTAAATGTACAGTAATCAGCATACATTAAAACGAGATTTCATTGCATACAGTTCTCAAAGGATACATAATTGGCTTTGTGATCTCAGAAAGAGAGAGAGAGTTACAGCTCAATTTCTATACTTACTGTATGTTATGTATGAATTCCGTTCTCACCTTTATGGGTGGTCTGTGTCTTCCTCAATCTCAATTCTTCTCTCAGAAGCCTGGGAGTTTAAGGGTTCTGCACAATATCTTAGATGTTCCTAGTACTTCACTTTTCTGGACAGAGATCTTGACGTTGTTCCTCGAATCTGTTGAAGGTACTCTCCCTTTTTAGGAATCAGAGGAGTGCTCCTATCACAGCTGGGACCACTTTGGTTTTTATTTTCCACACCCTCTCTAGTCTGGTTCCTCTTTTAGTCCCTAGTATTTCTCCATACTAGGGACTACTCCTTTTATCACCAATGCTGTCTTCTGGTCCTTATATAATGTATTGTCTGTCCATTTAGATCTGGAAGTCTCCCAGGATTTTAGTCCTCTTATTCTCCATGACTTTCTGTGGGATCTCTCATTAGAAGGGTCTAGAGCCCATACACTGTGCAGATGTTCCTATAGAAATGCCACATACTTGGTTGTGCCATTCAGTGTATGCTGTTCCTGCCACCATGTGTTGGACTGTCTCTGAGACCTCCTTCATAGTGTGTGTGTGTTTTATATCTATCTATCCAGGGCTTTTTTTGTCATAGAACACCCACAATGGAGTTCCGGCACCTTTTTTGGATGGAACCTTGTAGGGTAGGCAAGGCGGGTTCTACCACATGTGTGAGTTCCGGCACCTTTTTTTTTTCAAAAAAGCACTGTATCTATCTATCTATCTATCTATCTATCTATCTATCTATCTATCTATCTATCTATCTATCGTCTATCTATCTATCTATCTATCTATCTATCTATCTATCTATCTATCTATCATCTATCTAATATCTTGGCAAAGAGCATCATAAAACAGCATTATAATTTTTGTGCAAAAACTGATAAAATGCAGCCCCCAAAATATAATAAAGGAAAATTATCAAATTTAAGAGTAAAAATCACACAAGCACATATAGAAAGAAAGATGATAGATAGATGGATGGATGGATGGATGGATGGATGGATGGATGGATGGATGGATGGGTGGATGGATAGATAGATAGATAGATAGATAGATAGATAGATAGATAGATAGATAGATAGATAGATAGATAGATATAGATAGATAATACGAGTAGATTAGTTAACTAAAGGGATGCTGTGAATGTAATGTACTTAGGTATTTGATTAGGTTGACTGTAGCCTTAAGAACAATGTGGGTGGATGATTCCACTGCCAGATGGATTTGCAGTTCATTCAACGTGTTTTTAATGGATATACAGTATGATTCTGTTCTAAGCCCAGTACTGTTCATCACTTTCATATTTAAAAGACACAGTCAAATCTGTAGATGACATACATTTTTGGGGAAACTGCTTACTCCTCATAAGTCAGATTCAAGATTGCAGCTTATTAGGGAATACAAGGAGTTTCTTCATGAGAGATAATATCTTAAGTTAAAGACCATTCTTGATTATTGTTAACTGTCAAGAACCATAGAACAGCAATTTTGTCTCGGACTGTTTTGAAGAAGGTGAATTTGGAGGGCTAAAAAATCTTGAAGGAGATTTTAATTTTTCATTGAAAGCAATTTACAGTTATACAATGGGGAGTGATCAGTGAAAGGCAGTTTTAATTTGTATTAAAACTTTCAGGTTTAGTTAAACTTTACTATCATATAATTGTCCCCTACTTTCTTTTTCATTATATTTCTTTTGAACTTTTCAACATCTCTTCTTACATTGGGGATTTGCAAATTTATGCATATACAATTTAGGATGACAGTTTAATTAACTTTTCAAGTTGACTCTATTTGTTCATCTATAATATTTTAGAACTACAAAATTTGCTTATAAGGACAACTAAAAGCTGTATCTGGTGACGTTTGAGTAAAGAGAGTATTTCTTTGATTTATTCTAGTTCCTCCCCTTCTTTTTTTAGTGAGACACCTAAATGCAAATGGGGGTTAGTGAAAAATGACATATCAGTACAGTTATAAAGATAACGATTTTACCAATCTGGAGACAATTATTTTTAAATATTAGCTTATCTGCCTTAATCAAGCATACATCATGAAACAAATTTCAAATAAGTTGGGTGAAGTTTTACATTTTTACTTTTGTCTTCAACCAGCAGAGGGAGGTCTGATATAAGAAATATTATTTGACTTTTTTTTTTAACTTTGAACTGAATCTTAACCAAAAACATCTGGTCTAGGGAAGTGCTTGAAATGTTTGTTAACATTATTTAAAATGTTTATTTTAAGGGTTCTCTCTATGTTTGTATGCATGCAGTGGGGGGATTCAAAGATGTGAACAACCGGTTCTCTGTATGGATGCTGCTTCCGGAAGTCCATTCTGGGCCTGGGCAACAAAAACTTTTGATACACTCGACATGGACCCTACCTCAAATTGTATAGTTTTTCTGCACTTAAGTAGGGAAAAAAAACACCATATGCACATGTACAACATTGGTGTTACTGAAGGCAGCAGTCGTATTTGTGAGAAGGAGTCTTGCGCCTGGGTAGACGACAGATTAAGTATAAATCAGCAGTGTGTTGCAGCTGCTAAAGGAAGCGATAATGGGAAGTGATAGTGGACTGTTTATCTCCAAATGTTTATGCCTGTCTGGTCAGATAGATCAGGACAAAGGCATGCCAGATCCCATGTTATTTATCAACATAGAATAACAGAACTGGAAGCTAGCTTGGAGGTCTCCTAGTCTAACCCCCTGCTCAAGCCCTATGGCAGGGACCAGTCCCTCACCATCTCCGGGGCATCCACAGGGGGGCAATGCCGCTTGCTCGCTCATTTTCTGCCCCGTCGCTTCCAAACGCCACGTTCTCACTACTCTGGTGAACTCTGTTGGGGTGACGGTGTGTGAGCCCACAGAGAGGGCTCTGAGTCCTGCCTCTGGCACACATGCCATAGGTTCGCCATCACTGCCCTATGGCATTCTGGACAAATAGCTGTCCAGTCTCTTCTTGAAAACCTTCAGTGATGGACTAACTCCAACTTCAGGAGGTTAATTGTTCAACTGATTTAATTGTTCTGTCAGGAAATTTCTCCTTAATTATAGGAACTTGGATTTCCTAGGATTATCTTTGATACTTTGTCTTGCCCTTGGGTGCTTTGGAGAATGGATCAAACCCTTTTCTGTGGTAGCCCCTCAAATACTGGAAGACTGCTATTGTATCACCTGTAGTCCTTCTCTTCATTTGACTAGACATATCTAGCTCACCAACTTGCAAGATCTGGGAGACAGTTACTTGATTGCAACACCTGTCTTCTGGGATGCTCCTCTACCATCATAACCTCCCACCCTTCTATTGTTCTGCAATTTACCCCAAACCTGGTTGTTCTCCTAGGACAGAGGTAGGCAACCTTGGCTCTTTTATAACTCCTGAACTTCAAGTCCCAGAATTCCTGAGCCAGCACTGATGGCTCAGGAATTCTGGGAGTTGAAGTCCACGACTCATAAAAGAGCCAAGGTTGCCTACCCCTGTCCTAGGACGTAGATTAAATCCCCTTAGATTTATTCCCTTCTGTTCACTTCAGTTTTGTGTAAAGTTGGCTGCCCACAGTCACTGAGGAGTTGGGCAGTCTCTAAATTGAAATAAATAAACGTGCAGAAGTTACTACAAAATTTTGGAATAAAGTTTTAATGTGGTTTCGATATGTTAACAGAACGTTGAAGGCCTGTCCAAGGCCCCCTACTTCAAGCTGCTGCTTTGAATTTCTTTATGTTTTCTGCTTGTTATCTCACCTGGACTCAAACATCTTTCCTGTAATTGATCAGCATTTTCTTGTGCCTTCTTGGAGTCAAATGATCATTTCATCAGAAATCCCCCATAAATACCAATCCTCAAGTCTTCTTTCAGGTTAGTAGTAGTAGTAGTAGTAGTAGTAGTAGTAGTAGTAGAGTTGGAAGGGACCTTGGAGGTCATCTAGTCCAACCTTAAGTGCCTCCTTAAGTAACACCAGCTGCCTGCAATTAGTGCAGGTTCGAGTCCCACCAGGCTCAAGGTTGACTCAGCCTTCCATCCTTCCGAGGTAGGTAAAATTGAGGACCCAGATTGTTGGGGGCAATTAAGCTGACTTTGTAATAATGCCGCTTGGGGTGTGTGTGAAAGCCCTAATAAGCAGGCATATACATAGAATGAAGGCTACTGCTAAGCTTGTAAGCCGCCCTGTCTTCGGAGAAGGGCGGGATATAAATGGAATTAAAATAAATAAATAAATAAAATAAATGTAGGAAACCCTATACCATTTCAGAGAAACGGTTGTCCAGTCTCTTGTTAAAAACTTCCAGTGTTGGAGCATTCACCACCTCTGGAGGCAGGTTGTTCCACTGAGAGAGGTTCTCTTCTTTTCCATACACAACCATGCTTTACTTCCTTTCTGGGTGCAAAGATTTGTTAGAGCCCTCCAACCCTAATTCAACCGAAGTTTAATTAAAAACAGTGATTTGATAGAGACTGAAAAGGGTTTATATACATCTGAAGACACTGACATGCTACAAAAGAAATATAGCATTACAGTATGGTCTCCTACATTATGTATTTATATAGCAGATTTTTTTTTTTAAAAAAAACAGCATTTAGCTTGACAATTCTTATATATTATTATAGGTAAAGGTAAAGGTTCCCCCGCACGTGTGCTAGTTGTTTCAAACTCTAGGGGCCGGTGCTCATCTCCGTTTCAAAGCCGAAGAGCCAGCGCTTGTTCGAGGACGTCTCCGTGGTCATGTGGCCAGCATGACTAGATGCCAAAGGCGTACGGAACGCTGTTACCTTCCCACCGTAGTGGTCCCTATTTTTCTACTTGCATTTTTTACGTGCTTTCGAACTGCTAGGTTGGCGGAAGCTGGGAAGAGTAACAGGCTCTCACTCTGTTATGCGGCACTCAGGATTCGACCTGCCAAACTGCTGACCTTCTGATCGACAAGCTCAGCGTCCTAACCCACTGAGCCACCGCGTCCCTACATATTATTATAAAGGGATAAAATAAATTCAAAAATATATGCTAAATATAAAATATGGTACTGCATATTTACAGAATATAAAAAGAAAGAATCTGGTTTATTATTTAAAAATGCTCAGGAAGCAATTAGTTTAAAAACCTGCAGTAAAATTTAGAAATGCCTAACTAGCAGGGCTTTATATATAGCTTTTGACTATATATTTATAATAAAAAACCTGTCAATGATTTAGTTTTGATAATACTGCTTTAAGGAGCCTAAGAAGGTGATAATTGTGCACCCATTTGCACTGAATCACATTGATTGATTTGAATCCAGATTTTTGCACAGCCGTACTAAAGCTTGTATTAATTTAAACCTTTGGCTTTTAAAATAGAAATTTAAATGTAATTGAAGTCTTGTGACTTGGAAAGCACTAATTTATTTCTTCCTCTACATTTTTGTTACAAAACATTGTCCTCCTTATTTTCAAGGTTTATTACAGTTGCAATAAGCTGATATAATATTGCTCTGCAGAGTGGAGGATTAAACTTCTTTTTCTAAATTTCTAGATTCCAGAGTATCTAATAATTGAAATAATTATTCTAAACTGTGTATTGTCATACAGGTTCAACGATTATATCCAAAGGAGTCCAATAATATTCTGTTGCCTAAGGATCCATATAGCAAGGAATCAGTCTTCAGGCAAATTTATTTATTTATTTATTTGGATTTATATACCGCCCCTCTCCGAAGGGACTCGGGGCGGTGTACAGGGCAATTAAAATACTATAAACAACACATAATGTATAAAAATTAAAATGTAATTAAATCAAATAGCCCTAAACAATAAACACATTCTAAAATTTAAAATTTTTAAAATTTAAGATCTAAAATCCCAGTCCCTCAGTCCAGGCCGGCAAGTTCAAATAGCCAAGTCTTCAGGTTGTGGCGAAACGAGCGAAGGTCGGGAGCCATCCGGAGCTCAACAGGAAGCTGATTCCAGAGGGCAGGCGCGCCCACTGAGAACGTTCTCCCCCTGGGGGCCACCAGTCAACATTCCCTGACCGACGGCACCCTGAGGAGGCCCTCTCTGTGGGAGCGCACAGGGTGATGGGAAGTTAATGCCGGCAAAAGGTGCTCCCGTAAATAACCCGGACCCATGCCATTTAGGGCTTTATAGGTCATCACCAGCACCTTGAATCTCACCCGGAAGACAACTGGAAGCCAATGCAGCTCGCGGAGCAGAGGTGTTACATGGGAGTATCGGGAGACCCCCATCACAACTCACGCGGCCGCATTCTGCACCAGCTGGAGCCTCCGAGTGGTATTCAAGGGCAGCCCCATGTAGAGAGTGTTGCAGTAGTCTATCCGAGAGGTCATGAGCGCATGAGTGACTGTGCGTAGGGCATCCGGGTCCAAATAGGGCCGCAACTGGCGCACCAGGCAAACCTGGGCAAAAGCCCCCCTAGTCACAGCTCCTATATGATCTTCAAAATTGAGCTGTGAATCAAGGAGGACACCCAAGTTGCAAGCCCTATCTACGGGGGGTAACACCCCACCCCCTATAGATAAAGATGGAATAGAATGGACAACCCGAGATGCCGGTACGCACAGCCACTCGATCTTGTCAATTACCTATGAGAATAAAACAAAGTGATCTGCAGTCACAATGCTGTATATTCAGCAAATTCTGTATACAAGTCAGAGTGATTGGATAATGTCAGATTGAGAAGATAAAGTGAGCTAGTTCTGGATCACAGCCTTTTTTCCTGCAATTCTATGTAATAATCATAGGGGAATAAAATCACAGCATTAATTTTACAGTAAAAAGTCTGGCTCCTGACTGGCAAATCCCCAGGGGAATAGAGAGACATAAAGGTTGCTATAGAAAACTTTGATAAATAACTTGTATGCTATAGTGTTAAATAATGTGGGTAATATAAGAATAGTAGATCTTAAAATGAAACATCATACAGTGCTCAAATCCTTTCAATAACAATTGCCCCATCCACCAACTTGACTATTTGTTTCTTTCTTTTCCGACGTATTCTCATGACACCTTTTTGTCCCTTCTTTGAAATGAAACCTGGGTGGGGGAAAAAAAAAAAGAAATGACAAAATATACTAAACAGCATGCCATATTTTTCTCTTTCTTTCTCCACTTCAATTTCCCGCCCTTCTTTTTGTTGTTTCCCTTTTGTCTAATTATATATTGCAAACTCCTTAAAGTGGGAACATTTTAAAAAAAAACAGCTGTCACAATTTTGGACTGACAATATACAGCAATTGTTCCATAGCTGAAAGCATTACGATAAGAGATATTGATGCCTTTGGTTTACCTACACACTTCTATTTCATTAGGACAAATAAAAGATTAACAAACCAAAAGCTTGTTTATGAAAGGCACAGGTGTGGTCTTCTGGGAGGGGAAACCCAGGAAGTGGCCCTTTTTTGTCATGACTTCTGCCCTCTGGAATAATATTCCCCCTGAGATTTGTATGATCGCCATCCCGACCTTAACTTGACCTCAAGACCTGCCCCCCCCCAAGTGTTGAGTTACAGTAGATGGTAGAGCAACTGCGTGGCGTTTTGGTGTTGTTTTTCCAAATTCGTCTCCTTAAGGTTTCATACACTCATACCTTTTGTTTTATTTTGCAACCTGCCCAGAATTGTAAAAAAATAAAAATAAAAAATAGGGTAGCCTATGAACGAATGAATGGAAACTGGTATCAAAAACGCAAGGAGACAATTCTCTTTGGAATAATCTCCAGCCCTGCGGAAAAAATAAAAGTCAGATCTATTTCTAACCAGGAATTCCTTCAGATGATTCTTATTTTTTTTTATCCTGCCTTTACAGTATTATAACTCAGGGTGGTGAATGTACTGTACCTAATACTCTTCCTCCTTCTATTTTCCCTACAACAACCCTGTGAGGGGTTGGGATGAGAGAGAGCGAGGGACTGGCCCAAAGTCACCCAGCTGGCTTTCATGCCTAAGGTGGGTCTATAACTCACTGTCTCCTGGTTTCCAGGCTAGCATCTTTATCACATCAAACTGGCTCTCTTTATTTGTTACAGGTGTATTCCACTCTTTCTGTATGGAGATCAGTGCATTGTACATGTTCCCCCTCCTCCCCCATTTTGCAAATATTCCATAGTCCTACAAGTTAGTGTGAAGTAGGTTATTGGAGTAACAGTTAATGACATCAACAGAATATCGGGCTTCTATGGTCCTAGTTAGGTACTTAATCCAGTATTCTTGACTGCCTCACAGTGCGGCATTCAAAAGAGATGCTTCAAAACAGAACAGGGAAGGGGGCCTTGTGAGTGTGTTGAAGTACAATCCTAAGAGCTGCAGCCATCACTCATAGGGAGAGAGGGTGAAAATTCAGCAACCCCTGATGAGGTTTCCAGCCCCATTAGATTGGCGAAGCATACCGATTGGTTGCTATCGCAAACGTTAAAAGCTTGTGTATTGCACTCAAACTCCGAACAGGAGACAGACTGAATCTTTTCTATTTAGCTGTGCTAATGGCTGTGTTTAGGGCTTCCAGAAGATACAATCTGTAGATGCTTCTTAAAGGGGAGTAATAGGACAGACTTCTTTGACTTGTGGTGTTGTTGTTAGCTGCGAAGTCGTGTCCGACCCATCCCGACCCTATGGACAACGTTCCTCCAGGCCTTCCTGTCCTCTACCATCTTCTGGAGTCCATCTAGGCTCACGCCTGCTGCTTCAGTGACTCCATCCAGCCACCTCACTCTCTGTCATCCCCTTCTTCTCTTGCCCTCAATCTTTCCCAGCATTAGGCTCTTCTCCAGTGAGTCCTTCCTTCTCATTAGGTGGCCAAAGTATTTGAGTTTTAGCTTCAGGATCTGGCCTTCTAAAGAGCAGTCAGGGTTGATCTCCTCTAGGACTGACCGGTTTGATCGTCTTGCAGTCCAATGGACTTGCAGGAGTCTTTTCCAGCACCATAGCTCAAAGGCCTCGATTCTTTGGCGCTTGGCCTTTCTTATGGTCCAGCTTTCACTGCCATACATTGCAACTGGGAAGACCATAGACTTGACTATACGCACTTTTGTTGACAGGGTGATGTCTCTGCTTTTTAGTGTGCTGTCTAGATTTGCCATGGCTTTCCTCCCCAGGAGCAAGGGTCTTGACTTGTGTACTCAGTAGTAATACTTTACAAATGAAGGCAAATATACGTGTCCCAGGATAATGTGGCAAAATCCAATCTGGGTCAGTCACCAGGACCAGAGATTTAGTCTTCTGAGCCTTCAGACTTGTGCTGGAGCCCATCTTCAGAGAACCTCTCTCTACTATTCCAATATGTATTCCAATAAAGAGAAGTTCCCTGAACATGAACTCAAGCATGAGTTCAAAAGCTCGGAAGAGTTTAAACCTCTGGTCATGGTGACAGACCCAGATTGGATTTTGAAGTAATACTTTAACAAAGAATACTTCAATTCAAGCTTGCGACTGTACCTTTCTTACACATTTGCACACAGGCCTTCCTAGAGGTAAAATTATTTTCATTCCCACCACATCCAGTGTAGCTGAATGGACGGCATCTTCCAGTAGTTTGATTAAAGAAGAACCGTTTCTCATTTGCTTTGCAAAGTCCTCTGTCCATGGGCATCACACAAAGAGAAGGGAGCAGAAATAAGTCTAGGCATAATAAGTAAGAAAACATGGTGAGAAATAGAAGAATCCTGTATTCTTGTATTTTTGGTTCTATGATAAATACCTATTTCTCCTGTATTGCACTGAAGTTCTCATAATTTAAAATGGGTGTCTCTGTGGTATGTGTGCGCGCATGTGTATTGTTGGGGAGGTTTTTAAGTCAAAGGAAAGTATCAAAATTGAATGTGATTGTACATGCATAAAAGCATAAAACAGTGAAATACACACACTTAATATTATAATTGTCATACAATATAAATAGACCATTTAAAAATAAATAAAAATAGAAGTGAAATCCATAGTGGCATGAATACAAGCGAACAGTAAAATAAATCATGAAAAAGAACTGAATTTTCATGATAAAATCACAGGTATTTTATCCCAGACTATACCAATCTCACGCTCTCCAAATGTGGTGGATCAACACCCCCTTTCCCACCCAATGAGGCCAATGGACATGAAGGCTGTGGATGATGGGAATTCTCAGTCGAGCATGCCTAGATTAACAGTTTGTGGCAATGTCATGCTGCACTAATAAATGTGACTTCCAAGATAAATCATAAATCATAAATAAATCAACCCTTGATTGAATTTGTTTAAAATGTGCAATGTTCTAGCCACTGTTCCAATTAGGTACATAGTTTCTAGGTTTAACCAAGCTCAACATGAATGGTTGTTTTCCCCCCAATATCATTATCTCATTAAAACCATTGTGAAATTGTATTTAAGCATCACATCCCACTATTTACAAGGTCGCTCCTTTTGTAAGCTGCTGCTTTCACATGTTTGTGAAAAACGCATTCTAGCAGCTAAAATTGTTCTCTAAAAACTTGATGTTTCAAGAAACTACGAGACACCATGACATTCAGCACTTCTGAGACTTGTCCACTTTGGAACAATGCTGTCTGTTTGAAGACAAGGAAGGAAGACTGAAAAACGGCACATGTTTTTAAGAGAGATAATCAAACAAAGAAGAAAAGAGATAACCCAGAGATATGATGGTATGAGAAGCTCATAGAAGGTACACTGCAGCTCTGACTTGAAAGTTTGGGGAGAGCTAGATAAAGTGATTTCTGCTAGTGGGACTTCCCTGGCCAAGTCAGAGACTACAGTTCTGACTCCATAGCCCAGGGGTCTTCAAACTTGACCCTTTTATGACTTGTGGACTTCAACTCCCAGAATTCCTCAGCCAGTCCACAAGTCATAAAAGGGCCAAGTTTGAAGACCCTTGCCATAGCCTTAGGAACAAGCACCAAGAACTAGGACTGAGCACCAAGAACTAGAAGCAGCACTGGCCAGTGAAGCTAGTAGTCATTTTAATTTCTTATTATATTGCTGCAAACTGATATTATATTAGGGTATTATCAAACACACGCACATACACACACACACACACACACACACACACACACACAGTGTCAATTATATCTTATGTTAGCAGTATTCAGCAACAATCCCAACAAATGTCAGGTTTCTGGAGCAGCCAAAGAATCTCAGGCGTCTGACACTGGCCACAACATGTTACGCAAAGCCTATAGTATTCCTGCTGAAAGATAATTGTACTTCTCCGCTTGTGCCTGGAAATGAAACCAAAATGCAGTTTAAGGGGTGTTTTACAACTAGATTCATAGTCCTTTCTAGCATTTGATCCTAGATACCTTCAGAAGTGTACTCAAGCATTAAAACAAATGGACAAGCAGAAAACAACAATAAAAGAGTTACTGTCATTGTGAGACTAAGGAGTAAAGAATGTTGTCTTATGAAACAACCACGAAAGAGAAACAGCAATAAGTCTATTTGGTGCAAAGATACTAGTGATTTGTGTGAAAAATCAAGAGGGTTTTATGAAACTTAAGCAAAGCAAGGACTGGTTATTGGAGGCTTTAAGGGCCTTGATTTTCTAGATGAGAAATAATGATAGAGATAGTATTATTTTATTTTTTTTAATTCCATTTATATCCTGCCCTTCTCCGAAGACTCAGGGCGGCTTACAAGCTTAGCATCCAAACCTGCCCAGGTTCATAGCTTATAAAAAAAGGCAATTAAAAAGCTGAAGCTTAAATTATTTTACAAAACTAAGTAAAGTCTTAAATTATATGTATGTGCTGCTAGGTTACAGGAAAAAAACAACCCATGGGGAAAAAGGGGAAATAGCAATTTGCTTATAAAATGCCAGGAAGGAAATCTCTCCCTCAGTCAGTTTAGACTCAAACTAAACATAGAGAACACGTCTTTTCATTGAATAGAAAGCAACAGATTCATCTTGTGATTCTGAGGGGGTCCTTTTCTATAAAACTATTGAACAAGCTTTTCTTCAGTGCCTTTCGTGCCCCTTGCACAGAACATGCAGGATTTTTAATTTAAACTCACTTCCGGTTTATCACAGTGGTTGACTGAAGGCATTTTTGGTGTCAAGAGAAAGTGAATGAGGTGCTTAATTCTACACTGGGCAGATGATACAACTTTGCACATCAAGGCCCCTTCTTTTAGGAAGACAAGAAACAATGGATGGAAACTAAAGAAGGAGAGAAGCAACCTAAAACTAAGGAGAAATTTCCTAACAGTGAGAACAATTAACCAGTGGAATGGCTTGCCTCCAGAAGTTGTGGGTGCTTTTAAGAAGAGACTGGACCGCCACTTGTCTGGAATGTTATAAGAGTCTCCTGCTCGAAAAGAGGGTTGAGCTAGAAGACCTCCAAGGTCCCTTCCAACTGTTATTCTATGTTCTATATTATGTTAGCAGAGCCATTTCCTAGAACATTGTGAGGTGTTTCTTAATCCCCTTAATCTCGCATTTTGAATTTATTCTTTTGCCTCTTCTGTGAAGATGGCCAAATGGAGTCATGCAGACATATGAATGGACTCACACACATACCCACAAAAAGAAACAGCATGAAGTTGAAGAAAGTAGCTAAGTAGGTGGATGAAATTCTGTCCATAAAATTTTCCTATCTATGAATATCTATAAAGAGAAATATTAGAACATTGTGTGTGTGTGTGTGTTTCATACCCCTGCTGTAAGGATTAAGATAGCTAATTATGAAATACTATTTTCTATTAAAATATCCAATTAACAATTAACAGAGCAGTAATAAATTGCTGATATTATTTAACTACCACAAAGAATATTTGGTAGCTGTCTGTTTTGTCAAGGAATGATACTATAGGAGTCAGTTGACCCAAAAAGAATAATAGTTCAGCAGACTATCTAAACTCAGAGATAATAGCAACATTTCATGCCTTGCTAAAGCCATTTGAAAACAGTTCATAAATTAAGGGCATCTTCAAATCTCTTTCATTAGAGTGAAATTTTATCTAGTTCTTTTCTATATGATTGTCTGATTACTTTTGCCACTTACCAAGAAGATTGGTGTGCAAGCAAAAAGGGCAAATTAAATTGTTTCCATTAAGCCCTGCAAGTTGGCTTTATATCTTGTTAGGCATTTAGAGGAAAATACATTGGTGCGTGTGCATGAATGTGTTTATTTGTGTGTATCTGAGTAATATAGAAGTATTTCTTGGCTGGTCATTTAGCAAATGTTTGAAGTTACAACAGACACTCCCCCCCAGCAAAAAATACCCCATAGTTGTTTGCCCTTATGACCAATCACAGGGATGCTACAGCACATCCCCCCCAGCCTATCTCACCCTCCCCCCATTTTCCCCATCAGGCCCCACTCTCTCTTCCTTTCCCATCACCCACTGCACACTTGCCTTTCGAAGAGTTCTGGAGTTTGGATTTAGAAAACACAGTAAGTGGTTGTTTTGCTGGGTTGTATGGTGCAATTTCAGAATTATTGCTGTTTGGAAAATAGTGGCCATTTCCTAGATCGTGCAGCCCAGCCCAGAAACAAAATAACTTGCTTTGCTTCCCTAACTCAAACTATGGAGTTCTTCGAAAGGTAAGTGTGTAATGGGTGACATGAGATAAGGGAAAGGGTATTGGGCCCAGTGGGATGGAAAGCAGGCCCAAGGCCTGTGGGCCTCCTGAGGAGCAGGAAGTGGACCATGGGATGCCTTAAAGGTGGGGAAGGCTTTGGGAGGCCGTGGCCAGGGTCTCCTCCAGAGCCCAAGCCACCCCATGCTTTCCTTAATGATCTGCCTGTTCATTAAACAACCTCATTGGGAAGAGCAGGGATGATCACATGGGTACTTCACTTAATGACCATCATGATGTCTGACTGTAATGGACAAGTTCCATTACAGTCATGAGTAGAGGACTACCTGTAATGTGATCTCATCAGGATTTTGTAATTCTGTCAGACTGTTCCTCACTGTGGCTCTATAGGAGTGCCAAGGTATTCTTAGAAGATAGCACTCCTAAATTCTCAGAACTAGAACTGAGAATTTCTAAGCTACCATGTTTTCCCAATGATATGTACCCCTGACTGGATAGGTTTACGTTTTGAGTGGATTGTCCAAATTCAACAGCAGGTCCTTGCCTAAGCAAGGAAGAAGAATCAACCTAAAGACATAAAAACATGAGATGTGTTTAGCTGCTCAATCAAGGCAAGCACCAAAAAAGTACTGTTAGTTACTCTTGAAACAGTTTTAATGCTTTCTTTATTTATCTACTCAGAACATTTCTGTGCCATCCTTCATCTTGATTGGATTTTGGGTGACACAAGAGAGCCTTTCCTCCATCCCATTGCTGGATTAGGTGATTACAGCCCAAGCAAAGTTCTATGTTCTGTCATGAATGAAGCCAGGATATAGAAAAACCACACAGCACTTTCCCATCATAGGCAGTCCCAAAGTTCATTAAGAAGATCTCCCTGGACTTCTCTTACAGGCACTCCAGTTTTCTAGCCAGCATGCATAATCCACAAACTACCAGCCAGTTCCCACATCCGAATGCAAGTGCAGATGGCCAGCAGAAAAATATAGCAACCGTGATCAGTCTTTTTCCAGCTGTTCCTTTCTCCCTGACGTATAACTGTGGATCATAAAAATGAGAAGTCTCACTCTCCAATATGGCGTACTCTCGTGGAAAAACAATGGCAATAAACCTTTCAAAGAGAGTTCTCAGATAAAAAAAAATCAGGAGCAATAAAAATAAAAGAAGAGCAAAAACAACAAAAGGGATTTATTTTTGCCACTAACAATTACCTCAGAAATGTTAGTATTTATTATTTCTTTCCCTATATTTACGTATATATCCCAAGTCTCAAGACTCTAGGAGATATGCAGGACAGTTACGTAAAAATTAAAAATGAAATGAAATGAATGAAACTCTGATTTCATTTATTAATGAGGATTTTATAGTATATTTTTTTTGTTTTGGCTTCCCTGGACTCATCTATTTTTCCTCAGTGATATTTGGAGGGAGAGTCATTAGTCTAAAGACCAAGTGGATATTCCTTCAGGCAGAAAGCAGTAAAATATAAATCCAGCACATTCAGAAGGAATAATCTGTCAGACAACATGCTAGGTGCTACAATGCATTGTGTGACTATTCCCATGTTGCAATGGCATGTTAGAAATTTGAAATCTCCTCCGTAAACTATAGTTTTGCAGTGGCACAGTCAAAACAGAAATTCCCAGAACTTTCTCCCAGTACTAGTTAGCAGGGCTGAGCGTGTTTTTGGTTGTTACCAGTAGTCAGAATAAATAATATAATATGCACCATGTGATCCTGGTTAAGGAAGCTTCATATGTTCCTTTCTATTTAGGCCTTACATATGAGAGTGATAAAAAGGAACTTTACTATCTTTTAGGAGAATGCACCGAGAAGCAGCTTTTCCATGGAGGGCAGGCACAAACACCTGACTTTTAAAAAGCAAGTATACAGATGATGGAATACAGAGGAAATTTAAAAAAAATGGAGTAATCAGTCACCAAGCTTTGCACAACCCCCCCCCCCTTAGTTAAATAAACTGAATGCCCTTCAGAATCACTAGAGGCAAAGTAGAAACACGTCCGGGAAAAATTCAGATTAGAAATGTAGAGCGAGCCTAATACTTACTCAGGAATAAATTATTAATACATACCTTGTTTAATAAGTGGAGCACTATTATTACTAATGGTACTAAAAACCATGTGGCCATCATCTATTTGTAGCGAATTGACTGAGGGGACTGAAATTAAAAAAAAAAAGTCTGATCAAAATGGTATATCGGGACAGAGAAAATGGTGATTAACATTTATTTAATACCCAAAGGTTGTAGCTTCCTGAAATCCTCTTTTCATTTGAACTTACTTAAAGGTAAGAAGCAGTTTTCACTTCTTTTACATTTGTTTACGTAAAACTGAAGCAGGAGTTTATTCCGACCTTCTGTTCTGCACCATACTAGCTTGCTAATGCATAATTTAGGCAGTTCTTTCACTGGAGACTTTTCTGATTCCTTATTGTCTTTGCTTTTTGTCCCCAGTTATAAAGGCACATGATAGCAACCACCCATAGAAGCAACCTTCAAACTGAGCATGTGAACGAATTTCTATTGTAGCTTAGCACACACACTACTCTTCCCACACGCTTCGAATTCTATAAATTCCAAGACCCATCAGCTATTGGTAGTTCAGCCAATAAAAGCTGGTGATAGTTGCTTTATAAAAAGATCTGGAAGGCCAGAGCCTCTCCATTCTTACATTATACTAACAGGCACTGAGAGATGCGGTTAAGAACCCATGAAGCACTTACCCCTGTCATGGCAGGTATTTTGGCATTCTTGCAAAGATTTAAAGTTGTTTTGGTTTCCCAGGCAACCACCATATTGGAATTTTTCACATTGCTGTGACTCTTTGTTGTAGAAATACCTGGTAATTAATCCTCGGCAGACACCAGGGTCATTCTCCAAAAGGCAGAAGGCAGGCTTTTCTGTGAATTAGGATTGTTTCAGAGAAGAAAATCATGTCATTCTTTTCCACTGTTATTGCTACTGAACCCTCTTAATTTCATGACCAAATCATTCGGTTCTAACTAAAGTTAAATGCTGCTCAGTCCCTTTTTTTATTAAAAAGTTTTACAAAAACAAAGTTTTACAATATATCCCCAAATCCCCCCACCCCAAACCTGCCCACTTCCCCCCCCACTTCCCAGAGCTAAATACAGGATTATAGTTATAATAATCATATTCTAAATAAAAATTATGCAAATATACAATTAACCAAATTCATAATGTGCTTTAACTGCCCTTTAACATAACTACAATCAAAGTACCAATAACAATATCCCACTAAAATCTACTCGTAAGCTAAATGGAACTTTTTAGTCCCATATTTGTTCTGAATATAATCTATCCATCTCCTCCAAACTGAAATATATCTTTCCTGCGAATGATCTTTCAAATAAGCAGAAATCTTAGACATCTCTGCAATATTCAAAACTTTAAACACCCATTCTTCTATAGTAGGCAAACTCCTTCTTCCAATATTGTCCCACCAGTAACCGTGCTGCCGTTATCATATTCAACATCAAATTAGTTTCTTTAACATCACAATCTACAATAATACCCAATAAAAACAATTGCGGAGAAAACTTTATCTTTCTCTTAAAAATCTCAGTCCCTTTGACTTCAGGAGGAAAGATGTAGGAAATCCTTCAGCACTCTAGTTTTATAGGTGGAAGATTTTAACATATTCAGAATGTGACACATAATGTAATTGTGGTGTATTAATCCACCGCAGCTGGCTAAGGACTTGCTATATACTCTGCTTTGGTTTGCAAATAATATGGCTGGTTCAGTTTCCAGGATGGACATAACAGAGACGGAACGTGATGAGTTTCACAAGCCTGGTTTATTCTGGTATGTTTTGAGCCACAGTTAGTCAATAGCCCTCAAGAGAGTGGTAAACCTTTGATGCTGCCATAATATTTAATATTTAATTTCAGAGTCCAGATGGCCCCACTTTTTCAAAAAGGTGAGCTACGATAGAAAATCTCTCTCACAAAACTATGAGATTTGTATCTTTTTTCTTTCTTCCTTATACTCAGTTGTCAGGCTTAAACTCAGCTGTATTTACACAGTCTTCAAAGGTAGGCTACAAAAATCATCTCACCACAAACTGCTGAAAGTAAGAACAGCTGGTACAACTTCTAATACAGCTGGAAAATGGACAATAGTTTCAAAAACATGGTCGAAAAGACAGCATAAAGATAACTCGGCTAAATTTGTCAATTAGGTATCAGACTTCTCATTCTGTTATTTATTTACAAAATTTATATCCTGCCTTTCTTTCAGGAGCTCCAGGTGGCATATACACATACCACTCCCTCGTCTCACTTTTTATACCAACAACAGTGCTGTGAATCAGGTTGGGCTGAGGGAACAATTGGTCCAAAGTTACAAAATATACATCTGGGGGTAGATCTGAACTTGGTTATCCCACTTTTAATGTATCAGTTTACACACTATATCTATGTTAGTCTAATTACAGAGAAATGCTCTCCATCATTTCATTTTAAACTCAAACTTTAAACCTAAGGGGCCAAACTTAAATTTTGGTGATATGGGAAGAAATTAGTTTATTTAAGGATGAACCAAACTAATTGTTAGTGGTATTCAGAGGTCTTTCTGCTTGATCCCTATATCTCCTAAGAATACATAGTACTGTCCTCTGTCAGTTTTTGGTTCCAGAAATTGAGGTCTGAAATGAAATCAACTTTAATGCAATTCTTCCAAAACTGTGGATTCTTATGGGTAAAAATATCCTTCTGAATAATATTTTTTTAAAAAAAAAGAATATCTGTCTTGCAACATACTGATTCTAACTCTCATGTCACTGCTTTCCTAGTACTTTGATTGGTTTCAATGGGATTCAAGATAATGGTACCTTTACAATCAAGATATTCATCTTTAAGGCAAAGAAGATAGCCACTTAAAATCTAATTAACTAAGGATAATTGAGTTGATGTGATATGAACACTAATAATTTACCTTGGCAATTTTCATTTCTCATTCATTATTCATTTTACAATACAAACTTAATTGCGATACAATTATATTACATTATACATTGTAAATTGTAAGTTAAAATTATTGTATTGCATTGTACTGTTAATATGAAGCCCTCCAAAATCAAACAACATAAATAAAAGTGATCTCATTCTTGAGCCCCTCTCCTTCTTACAGATGAAAGATATATAAAAAATCGTAATTATTGTTTCCTATGATAAGTACAGCGATCTTATAAGTTAATAAGAACTTGAGACATTTGAATAAAATCTGTATAGTAACTTAACCCAGCCATATTTCTGTTGGTTAATTATTTCTTAATACTGAGAGATGACAAAACACAATAAAACAGTAAGTTACCATTCTTAAGTCTTGTTTTCTTTGTCTTCTCTCGCACATCTGTAATTGAAAAAGTAATTTTAAACTGGATCTAGAAATGGGTAAAAATCCTCACATGGGTATAGTCTTTCTCTTTCTCTCCTTTATATAACTGCACATCACAGTTACTTAAAAATGTATACTTTTGTCACTGCTGCATTTATGTAGAACCCCATTCTTTCAGAAATATAAAAAGTGAAAATGCTAAAGCATTAGTGTCATTGTTAGACTATGCATGTGTTCTTCTGAATACATTAATTTTATGTAATTTATCAAATATATATGCTACTCATCTCGCAGTGCGAGCTGACCACTGAGCAGTTAATATACTTTAACATAGTTTAACAACTTGGCTCCAGAAGCGGTGAGTGCTCCAACATTGGAAGTTTTTAAGAAGAGACTGGACAACCATTTGTCTGAAATGGTATAGGGTTTCCTGCTTGAGCAGGGGGTTGGACTAGATGACCTCCAAGGTCCCTTCCAATTCTCTTGTTGTTATTATTATTATATTATTATTACAAATTTTTTTAAACATCAGAATAAAAATCAAGAAAGACACATGTATAGTGCTGGGGACAATAATTCACAAATCACATATCAAAGGCCTGTGCAACATCCTAGCTCAGTACCAGGAGGAAGAACTAGGTTTAAAGGTCAGGAGGATCAGAGCCATCTGAATCTCAGCGATTGGGAGGAAATGCTGTTCAACAGGACAGCCACAGCCACGGAGTTCCTGGGTTCTATAAAATAAAACTCTTTAATAGATGACACCTGTAACATGTCAACTCAGTTCAATCTGGTTGGGCAGGCTGAGATGATTGAAAGATAGTAGCAACAAACTTGGCTGCAAATGATGAAGCCTGATATAAGAAATGTACACAAAGCATCTAAACTAATTTCAGCAACTAGACAAGCAAGAGGCAATACCCTGGGTTCTAGTAACCAAACAAACTCGAAAGAGATTACAAATTGTACATGTTGCAGAACACCTTATAATCATGATTCTTTTTCAAACCTTATAAGCGTACAATTATTCATTTTACAGATGCATCAGAAAATTTTACTATGGCATCCTTTTTCAGTTCCAAATTCAGAGGGGCTCCATGCAGTTTTGTTTTCCATGAGTATTTTTATTTATTATCTGTCAAGTTTAGGTACTGCCCATCTTACAGGGTGACTCTGGGCGGTATATAGTTAAAAGCATAAAAGCTGCATAAAAATACAGTGCATCAATAAGAAGAGCCTAATTTTAAAAAAAAGAATAAAATAAGTTAGACCAGGGGTCCCTAACCTTGGCAATTTTAAGACTTGTGGATTTGCTGGCTGAGGAATTCTGGGAATTGAAGTCCACAAGTCTTAAAGTCGCCAAGGTTGGGGACCCCTGAGTTAGACGTTAAAAGGTGTGTGTGTGGGGGGGGGGGCGGAGATGTCAAGGTGCCAATCATCCCCAGGATTGCTTGCTGTCAGTGAGCCGCATTCGAGTTGGCCGAGCCAGGTCTTCAAACTCCTTCAAAATGCCAGGAGACTGACGGCCCACCTCATTTCTAAAGGGAGAATATTCCAGAATATGGGGACAATGAAAGAGAAGGCCCTTTTTCTGGACCCCACCAGTCAAAATTCTTTAAATGAAAGGTTCTGTAACATAACTTCCTCGTTTGCATGATGTAACCTTCCTTCTCATGTTAAGAGGACTTTGAATTTTCTTGGAGATTAAGGTTAAGGGGCAATCCTTTCTCCCTTGGAGACCGGGATCTTATTTCTTCATCTGGCTTTTGTTATGTTTGAATTAAACACTTCACCTTATGCTGCATCTACTACGCACCCTTAAACATGCACCTGGGGCCCTGACTGGTTTAGCTTCTCTAGATCAGCATATAAATTCAGGATGTTTATTATACTTGCCCATTGCTGTGCTTTCACTTGCCTTGACTGAATAAGTAAGATTTGTTTTTTCTGGCAGAAAAAATTATTAAAAGTTGCTCCTTGGGATTCTCTGAATCAGCCAGCTATTTGATAGGACTTTTCTCTGCTGGAAACTGTGGAATAACTAAACCCCTGCGCTGAATTAACTTCTTGGTTATAAGGTATATTTCCCACTTGGACTTTTAGTATATACGGGCATAACTTTATTACACAGTTAGTGCACGTATTTTTTTTTACAAGACCCTTCACCAGCAAAAAGATTGCGACTTGCTGAAGGCTCAGATGATTAGCATTTTTTAGCAATGAAGTATTTTTAATTAAAATATGTATATTGGCTTTCTTTTGCGCACTTAATAGACCATAGTACAATGTAAACATCACATTTATATACACTGAGAAACCAAAACATTTGTGATTTGCTTTATTGCAATATTTGCTTTGTTATGGAACCAAACCTACAATATATCTGAGGAAGGCTTGTATTACTAAACTTGGATAACATCTGCTTTATGTGTGTAGTGTTAGTACTGACTGAAATTTAAAACATGGAAATTGCCTACCAGCAGGCATGTCAAACTGCCAGCCTACAGGCCGGATATGTCACGCCAAAACCGTGCCCACCCCATTGTTGGCAATGGGGAAAAAGTTGTGATATGTCACGTGACGTTGCGAGTGTGACATGCCTGGTCTACAGCATCAAATGTATATCTGTGGTAATGTGGGGTAGGGTGATGGATACATAGGAGTTAATGTTGATTTTGCCTGTGAAAATGAGATATGGAGCTTACTATTCAAAATACTTTTTCAAAGTTTTATGTTTATTTTTGATCTATTTTTAATTCCAAGAGGTACCAGAGTTCAGGTGTACAAGGGTGTTTCACATGCACATGGCACCAAATTTAATTTGTGATGTCTCCAGGGACGGCTGTAATCACTGATACTTTGGGAAACTACAAGAATAGGGCAAGTTGGATCATTGATCTAATTTGGTGCAAGGCTGTTTCCTAGAGTCTTAGGACTCCTAAGACTACCCTAGAACAGATATACAGCCCCCAATACAAGCAATAAACAATATCCAGCTCCTCATTGCAAGATTCCCTGCCCCTACTGCTGCATATACAGAACAGGATGAAATATATCTACCCTAAATCATAACAAGTTTTTTTTTAAAATGACACTATCCTTGCCTGCTTTGTATTTCTGTTTTTTTAAACTTAATTTCAAAAATACAATCTGACAATAATATAGCGGTAACTATTCTTGAATCTACTGTTAGAGGGAAATACTTTTTTTCCACGATAACACCTAAACACTTGAATTTCCTTCATTTTTCACCTTTTGGAAATGTCTGAAATAATTTTTATTCCAACGTGTGGTCAATGTTTTATGTTTCCTTGGGGATATCATGAAGATGTTTGCTGGGGTCAAAAAAGTCAATCTGGCTTCTGTGATTGTACAATGCATGTAAAAATGTGGCAAGGTGTTGACTATAAGGTCCCAGTCACAATCATTACTTTTTTCATGCCCCCTCTGCCTTATACAGACCTCTGGACGTTGAAGAATAAAAAGAAAGAAAGAAAGGGAGAAAAGAAAGAAAGAAAGAAAGAAAGAAAGAAAGAAAGAAAGAAAGAAAGAAAGAAAGAAAGAAAGAAAGAAAGAAAGAAAGAAAGAAAGAAAGAAAGAAAGAATCCGGGATGACAGCGAAGATGCTTATAGGGAAGAGGTGAATGCTCTGGTGGACTGGTGCAATAAAAGTAACCTGGTTCTAAATGTTGATAAAACAATGGAGATCATTGTAGATTTTAGAAAGAGCCAGGATAGTCATACTCCACTCAGTATCAAGGACGCAGCTGTCGAGGTGGTCCACAGTATTAAGTACCTGGTGGTGCAGATAACTAACAATCTGAATTGGTCTCTCCACACCTCATCCTTAGTGAAGAGCGCAAACCAGTGTGTGCATTTCCTGCGTGGGATGAGGAGAGCACATCTCTCTCCTTCTACCCTGGCCATTTTTTACAGAGGCATAATTGAGAGCATTTTAACAAACTGCATCACTGTCAGGTTTGGTGGCAGCAGCTAGAAAGTCCATACAGAGATTGGTAAGGACAGCCAAGAAGATCATAGGAAGCTCGCTCCCTGGTAGTCAGGATGCTGCTTATAAGCACTATGTGCTTAGAGCTCAAAGCATTGTTAGAGACCCCACACACCCACTTTACGGTCTGTTTCCGTTGCTGCCTTCTGGGAGGAGGTTTCGAAGTATTTCTAGCAGGACTACCCGATTCTGTAACAGCTTTGTTCCCTATGCCATCCATCTGGTAAACTCGCAAGATTCGTTTTTCTCACCATGCACATGTATACATAACCCGAACTAGATTGTGTTGTTTCTCTGTGTCATATAATATATGGGGGTATAGGCATAATTCTGTATTTCTTTATTTATTTTTGTCATATTTATGTAGTGTGTAACGGAGGTGGTTACCCTTTGAGAATTGAATGCAATGAAATTTCATTTTAATGTATACCAATTAGTGTACATGCAAAGTGACAATAAAGTTTCTATTCTATTCTAGATAGAAAGACGGACAGATAATTATATATTATTATTATATATATATTATATGACTTATTCTTCTGCACCCAGAGGTCCGTATAAGGAAGAGGGGACAGTCAAAAAGTAATGATTGTGACTGGGACTGTATAATCAACACACACACACACACACACAAAGTAAAACCTTTCTCACTTTGTTAAAATTCTACACTAGGTCATAAATACTTCCCTCCCGATCATGTACTGTATATATTTGTATACTCTGCAGGTAGTACATAGGATAACAATCTGATAAGTTATCCAAAGAACTGGCTTTTGTGTGAGTCTTAAAAAGAAGTGTTTCTTTTGAAAAAAAAAGACAACAAAGAATTGTAGCAAGGTATATACTGACCTTTTATGACACATGCTTCTTGACATTCTTCTAAGGTTAGAAAGTTGTTTTCATTGCCTTGACATCCACCAAAGTTAAAACTTTCACAATGGCGGGTAAGAATGTTGAAATGATAGCGGGTGTGCAGGGCTTTGCAGGGACCAGAATCAGCTTTCAAGGCACAGATCGACATGCCTAGTATGAGTGGGGATGAATTGAGACCTGAAAGAAGGCAGATAACAGTAGTTCACATACTGTGTACCCTGATATAAACTGAACAGTGTAACAGGCAAAGGTATCTGAAGGAATCGAAAAATGTATCATATATATTCAGTTCTGTTTCCAAGAGGTAGAATGAAAATATCTGTAAAATATTCCTGCTTGGTCCAACACTACATTTCAGTTTGTGTTTGTGTGTGTGCATCTTCAAGTCAGTGTTGACTTCTGATGACTGCCTGGACTAGACACTGTAGATTTTTTAAAAATCCATTTATTATTTTGATAAATAATACCTGAACAGCACAGTACTCCTTCCTCTTTCTATTTTTGTTTAGTAAAATTTTATTTATCCTTGCCTCCTTCTTGGATCTAAAAGAGAGTGATTGACCCAAAGTGACCCATTTGGTTTCATTTCTACGGTAGGATTGGATGCCTCCTAGTTTATAACTTGGGACACTAACCACTGCATCAAACTGGTTTTCATTCTTTATGTATGGGGTACCATTATGCCCTAAAATCAAATTAGTGATCACCCTGGGAATAAAACAACCTTAAATAATTAACTTATAACTGTACTTCACATAGAAACTTGAGGCTTCATAAAGTAAAACTTTTCCACTGGATGTAAAACTCCTGAATTTTCTAAAATCTAGATTTAAGTTTATTTAGTGGAAAGAAAGCACTTGCTTAGTCTGGCATTTTGTCTGCAATCTGAATTTTATTTATTCCTTCCTCCACATTTACTTTAGAACAGAATTTGCTCTTGATAGAAGCAGATGAAAATCCTGATCTTCTGCCCCTTTGTCCAGACAAACTAGAAACCCATTCTGATAATACTCCAGCTTTTTTAAAAAAAAATGCCACGAGATTACCCATCTAAAGTAAGAACCGAGTAAAAATTCACTCTGGGCTTTGCCTGGACCAGCCAGTTGCCAGCTTACTTGCAGGATAAAGTAGAGAACAGTACTATCAGCCAGTCAGTCTTGCATGTAGAAGCCCTCCTCACCCCAATTTGTAACAGCACTTATATTAGCTGTTGAGGGAGGCTGCATATGCTAGAGTTTGCAAAGTCCTTCACTATGCCTATCCCATAAATAAATATATTAGTTGCTAGTTCCAATATAGTTTTTCAAGAACACTGGAAAAATAAAGATACCTTATCTTTATTTGCTTAAAACTGCTGGCCATACACTGGGAGAGATGTAAGCTTTTTGAGCCTAAAGCCTCTTTGCCTGGATGGCAGGTCAACTATTTTTTTTTAAATCCCATTTATATCCCGCCCTTCTCCTAAGACTCAGGGTGGCTTACAATCTAAAGCACAATGTGCTTAGCAATAGCCTTCATTCTATGTATATGCCTGCTTATTAGGGCTTTCACACACACCCCAAGCGGCATTATTACAAAGTCAGCTTAATTGCCCCCAACAATCTGGGTCCTCATTTTACCTACCTCGGAAGGATGGAAGGCTGAGTCAACCTTGAGCCTGGTGGGACTCGAACCTGCACTAATTGCAGGCAGCTGGTGCTACTTAAGGAGGCATTAGCCCACTGCTCCACCAAGGCAATTCTTCTTACTATGGTTTCTTTATATAACTATTGTGTGCACTATAAGCTTTTTCTTTTGTCAATTCAAGGAACATGTACTCCTTTCAACCTTGTTTATTTTTTTTAAAAAAAACTTATTTTCCTCTCTGCTGAAAGTATAATTACTATGCTTATTACCGTAGGATGTACAGTAATTATAAAAAGAAACAAAAATATCACTAACCACGAACAAACTGCTGAAAAGTAGGTTCATTGGTACAATATTTTTTCACTTGCAAGTTAGCATGAAAAAGGACCTTATATTACATATAGCATGCATTATCTATATAAATTCATATTATACTATTATGGAATAGAATATCTTTACTGTCACTCTGTAACTCACAATGAAATTAAATAAATGTAGTAAATTATGAAGTTCAATATTAAACTCTTAACATTAAAATACAGTATTTTAACTATACATCCCTATATAGACATATAGCTTCATTCAACTATTTGAGTATGTATTATTGAGCCTTAAAGAAGCATAATTAATCACTAGGGGGCAGCATCTGCCTAGAAATTGCACATCAAAGAGCCATTAATTCCCTGGAAGTTGCAAAACTGGAGTGTGAGACACACTGTTCATTTATTCATTTCCTTTGAAGATTACAAATGATAAATTACCACATCTTAATACGTATGATACAGATCTTTTTTTTTTTTAAGATGACATAAGATGTAATCAGTGTTTAAAGATCCTATTCTTTTAAAGGATATCATTGAAGTCACCTTTTTTCTTTCTTTCTTCAAACTGCTTAGCAGCCTTTTAGTGCAAATGCAAAATCTGGAAAAGATATTCATGTGTGCACATCTGTGGACAGAAATATTTTAGTTTTTTGGTTCTTTTCCTATGAAGTTTAAGAGCAAGAAATCTTCCCCAGTTTTTCGAAGTTAACTGTTCCCACGTGGCATTTTGCACCCTGTGCTCAAAATCCTGCAACGGTCTTTCTTCTCTTTTCCCTCTCCTGGAGTCAATGAATCAACTCACCATGGGGGAATGTGGGCGTAGGAGCTCCATGTGGCCCATGGGAGAAAGATAAAATTGGCAGCTGGCAGCTGAGGAGTCCAGGGAAAGAGCAGTGAGGTGTGGTAGCCTTTGCCAGCTGGTGAAATGGGGGAAAGTCCAGAAGTCAGACAGTGGAATAAGCTAGGAACTCTGCCAAACTTTGATATCAGGGATTTCCCCGGAGCAGGATCCAAGCTGAAATTTCATCGGCTAGGCTTCCCAATCCCCAAAGAACACCCATAAAGCCATCGCTTCTTTCTGTCCTATTAGTGTCGGCATACTCTGGGTCACCTTTGTGAAACAATGTGATTTAGTAAAATTCGGGAAAACCTGTGTCGTGGCATTTGAGATCCAGATGGTCCTGACTCTCTCAAACTGACTTTTTCCACAGGGGATAAGACCAGGATTTTAGAAACAAGACATGCTGTTCAATGGTTGTCTGAGGCATCTCAATGGTTTTTAATTTGGTGTTGCCGTATAGGAGAAGCCCTGTTGGCGCAGTGATTGGAATGCAGTATTGCAAGCTAACTCTGCCCACAGCCTGGAGTTTGATCCTGACAGGGCTCAAGGTTGACTCAACCTTCCATCCTTTTGAGGGCGGTAACATGAGGAGCAGATTGTTGGGGGCAATAGGCTGACGCTGTAATGTAAACCACTCAGAGAGAGCTGTAAAGCACTATGGAGGGTATACAATCTAAGTCTTATGGCTGTTGCTCTTTTTTTAATAGCAAAGTCCTTTGAATTACTTGCATTATTATGCCTGGACAATGCTGAATTCAGACTGCACACCCTCCCAATAAGATAGGAGCCTTAATCAGGGCTCTGCATATTTCAGGGCAAGACTAATCTGATCCTGGATGCAAACTAAATATTGTTGCTTTTGCCAAACAAGTTCCTCTTAAATTATTCCCCTGCCCTGATCCCATCCTAGGACGGTCCCCAGCAGTTCATTCTAATTATTTTCTTCCTTGCACAGTTGCCATCAATTTAGATCATTCCTGTCTGGCCATGAGGATAGAACCAGAAAATAAAAGAATATACATAAAAAAGGGCCAGGCCAGATCGGGAAGGCCTAAAGCTGGTGCTTCGTCTGTGGCTGCAATGCCTCCCTCTTCTCTGATCAGGAGAAAAAGAGTATCAATTGTTTAGTAGAAAGAATGGGATGCATTTCAGTGCCCCAAAGAGAAGAAGGGCAGGGAGAAGGAAGTCAAGAACAATGGTAGCTTAGCGATATCTATCATGTATAATTGGGAAAAAGGAGAGTCTTATTCTTTAAAAAAATCTCAGCAATGACATTAAAAACCCGAAAGCACAATTAAATCTGGATTCACTCTATTCCTGTGAAAATGCCTGTGTGTGCATATGGGGTGAGTGGATGTTGCATCTGTTTTGCATATTGAGTAGGACTGTTGAATCATCTTTTTGTGGCTTACCCCAGTTAGCTTGGGTTTGTCCCTTATGACACTTATTATTTTAATGACATGGCAATGGGCAAGACACATTGGATGGGTTCCCGTATGTCTTAAGTCGTGGGAACCCGCCCTATCAGTCTGGCAAAGTCATTGATTTTACATCATTACTACTGCAAAACATGCCGCATTTTTATAACTCTCAGAGTGGAATCCAACGATACTGTTCTCTAGTGGAAAATTTGTTTTCTATACATCAAAAGGCTATTTGTAGTTTAGCAGACAACCCAACCTGAGCTGAATGAACTCAAATCAAAAACAAGTTATTTTATTCTCAAGAGCTTTTGTGGCCTCTTAGAAATATATTGCATTTCCCACGACATTTGGTGTTTTCAATAGTTAACACATTCGGAAGCTTCCATTCACTTTTACGAGCATAATAGTTTACACAGAAGGAAGAGAATTAACCGTTCTTTTCATCTGAGAATTTGTTCTTTTGTTTGATTCTTGGCATATCTTGGCATCTTATTTTCCTTCTGCTTTATGTTCAGGGAAAGAAAAAAAATGGAAAAAGCAGCTTCCCTCTGCCTCACTAAGGTATCTTCAGATAGTAAAAACTGTGCGTACAAATTAGACTTTTTCTTTTAATTTCCCGGTGTTGTATTTTTTATCAAAGAATTCAGAAGCGTAACTCTGTGGTAATATAATGGAACAAATATGTCAAAACACTGGAGTTTAATTTTACCATTTTGATAGAAGCTGTCCCAATCTTTCATCCAAAACTATATTTAGACTAGTTTGTTGGCACCCTAAGGCATAAAGAATAGATCTTATCTTAGCAGCTCTGGGAATGACAAAAAAACAAAAAAAACACACCAAAAACCCAACATCCTAGTTTTCCCATTGTGTTGGTCATTATTTATACACTGTGTGAAGTGCAGCTGTCTTTGTTTCTATTTCAAACATTAAAGATTTCCTTTTTGGAATCAAAGACTTCTAAAGACATGGGAGATTCAAGAGGTCAGTATTTCCTTGGTAATAAAAATATACCGAGATTGGACTTCTTCTCTCTAGTAAAGATATTTGTTGAGTTGCAGAAATTCCACAGGAAACACACCACTGCATCTCATACTTTGCTGGGCTCATTCAAACAGGATAGAAGTGAGGGTGTATATTTGAACTTTTTCCTCTATACGTGACAGTTCCCCATCATGAGCTCAACTACCTTAGTTTCAACAATATGTACACACACCCTTCTCCTAAGGAGATTTCCACAGCAGCTGGGAGGTAGTAATAAAGTCAGACTGCCCTTGTGGTCCTTAGGAGAGGAACACACAACATATCCTGCGCTGCTTGGGATGCCTCATCAGCAACCACAGGATTGCAATACAAAATGTTTGCAGTGAATATGGCAAGAAGAAAGTAAGGCAGAGACAAAAATGTGGGGGAGATGGACAAAAGCAGACAATTGAAAGAAACAGCAGCCTGGGAACAGACTATCCACAAAAACCGCTGGCTAACTAGAGTTAAAATTGGTAGGTCAAGCTCTTCATTGCCTGCAAATTTCTTTTAAAAACCCCAATCTTGAAAGATGGAGTTGCCAAGATAGATGGTACTTTCAGCCAAGTACAAATGGCATTCATGTCTTGCTCTTCAGTAGGAGTTTAAAGTAAACCCGTAGTTACATGTTACACTAGCTTGTTTCAATTCCTATTTGCTTTTCTCTTAGAGCGGACCTATGGCTGATAGGAAAGGGGTTGCAAAAATAAACAAAAAGTAAACACAAAAAGCAAAAACAAGGAAGTTACTGATAGCATAAAAATCATATTTTTATATTTATGTGGGTTTGTTAATGCCTCCAGTGCCTTGGAAATTAACCTGTGGCCATTAAGAGAAAGGTCCCTGTTATTCATGATTAGGTGGAAATCCAAGAAAGGATTCAATTTGTGAAAGGGAGATGAGATTTTTTTTTACACATGTGTCTCTTCTCTTGTTCCCATTCTTCCAGAATGATTTTCCAGAATGGAATAGGGGCACACCAAGAATTCTAATGGAGGAGCAATTGTGGAAGCCACACTCAGAATGATACACTTTCTAAGAAATCCAGAATACAGCCTATGCTTGTTGAATGTTCCTGCTGTTGAAATGGATGCCCAACTTGTCCTCTGATTTCAGTAGAAACTAGAATAACAGCCATAAACTGGATATAATGGAATAAACTCCTCATATCATTTCCCACAATTCTGGGAAAAGTGGGGAAGAAAAATTTCATACAATATTTTCTGAAGAACTGAAAAATGTTTTGGTTCCAGTTTCCCCCCTCCCCCAAATGCATAAAACCAGATTTCATTTGTTTCTATAAGACTGAACTTGTGCCTTGGTTTTAAGTGGCATGGCAAGGATCAGACACCGATATATAGGTATGACAAGAACAAAGAACTGAGAACTAGCAAGGCAAAATATTAAATGTGATTTAATTTACACTAAATGTAAAGTGTATTATATTTAAAGTTTGTTTATTTTTTTTAATACTCCTGTGTTCTTAACCTTTTCCAAGAGATGTGTAATTCAACGAGAAAAGTAATATGGGTCATTTTACTAATTGTCCATTGAAGCTAGATAAAGTTGTGGTAAAACTTAGGCTAAGCCAAGTTAGGTTTATTGCAAAAGAGCAATACAGATACCAGTGTATAGCATAGCATAGCATAGCACAACAAAACCTAACCTAATGTAACCTAAATATTGGGATATTTATCACAGAAAATTCTATTCAATTGAGGGCTAAATCACTCAATTTTTGCTCCTCATTTTTTCCATCTTGTGCTTATCCCATTTTTGCACTGGGCTGAGTTTTTTTTAAATATACAGAAATATTTAAAGAAAGTTAAATATGGAGAAGAATATATTTAAAAAATTGATGTTTCACTTAAGAGGTTCAGTATTTTTTTCATTGAAATATGAATTAAAGGAATTTATTACCCTTGAAAATTGCGTTCTTCTACTCGTCCCAGCTTCTGCCAACCTAGCAGTTCGAAAGCACGTAAAAATGCAAGTAGAAAAATAGGGACCACTACGGTGGGAAGGTAACAGTGTTCCGTGTGCCTTTGGCGTCTAGTCATGCCGGCCACATGACCACGGAGACGTCCTTGGACAAGCGCTGGCTCTTCGGCTTTGAAACGGAGATGAGCACCGGCCCCTAGAGTCGGAAACGACTAGCACGCATGTGCAGGGGAACCTTTACCTTTACCTTACTATGTCTATGTCTTCAAATCAGTCAGGATAGTTGTCATCTTATTTTTAAAGTGGTTTGTTATTGCTTTTTCCTTGAACTGAGAGATGGGGATGATCCAACATCACCTAACTGGCTTTGGCATAAGGAAGACTGAAACTTATAGTATGTGTGTTTGTTTATATCCCACTTGTATTATTTTTTACAAATAATTCAAGGTGGCGAACATACCTACTACTCCTTCCTTCTATTTCTCCAACAACTGCAAACCCGGGTTGAGGGGTTGGGCTGAGAGAGAGTGAATAGTCCAAGGTCACCCAGCCAAGTTTTATGTCTAAGACAGGACTAGAACTCACAGTCTCCTGGTTTCTAGGCCAATACCTTCCCCACTGCACCAAAGTGACTCTCCTTATTTCTTACTCCTGCTAAAATGAGCCTTGTGCACGTACGTTTCGCACACTGTATTGTTTCCATCACCCCAATCAAATGTCTTTGCAGAATATGACAACTCTCTAATTCTACAATTTTAACTAAACAATCACCTATTTATGATAAGCTGGCTCGACAGGGGAGAATATTCAGTACTCTTTCCTATGGATGATTCTTCTGTTGTCTCCCAAGTGAAATGCTTCACGTCTATATATTCTATTTATACAGTTTGTCACGAGGCTTTATTCAAATCATTCTTGTTGATGAGCATTATCAAGGCAAAACAGCTTGTCGCATTGAGAGAAAATGACTCTCTTTTTTGTCCCTATCGTAAGCTGGATTTGACAACTTGCCACCCACCCACCCACCCACCCACCCACCCACGCCTGCGAAAAGCTTTTCCTGCTAGACAAGCTGAATCCCCAAGCAGTAATACTAATAAGTTATGGACTTTCACCCTTTACAAGAAAGGGGTATTTCAATGGCTATGACTCATTCCATTCAGGAAATGCGTCTTTCAAGAGAAAGGTTACTGGACGTAATTAATACATCAGGATCTTCCTTACTATTCAAATCTGTGTATTCCTAGGAATTTTTTTAAAGTTTATATTCCATACAAGGTATTGGGGCTTATATAGATTTATTCTCAGAGCAATTGAGTAGTAGGCCTCTTATTTTTTGTCGTATTTGCTTTGTAACTAATAAATAGTAAAATAACAAGTAATACCTTTTTCAGATACTCTTTGGACCCCTGGTGTATATACATGACAGCGATTTTCTTTTCACAGCTTGCATAATGTTCTTTCTTTTTTCGGTCAAACAAAATTTGACAGTAAAAGTAACGGTCTAGGCAACTCCAAATATTGAAATAGTGAGCAGGATTATATTTTAATGCCAAAGATGAGAACTCTTTTGTTTTTAACTGCATTGCCTTTTTAAAACATTTCCTCTGTATTTACATCCTCTTTGAATTTCATACGTTAAATAAATTGCCATAATGAATTTACACTTTTAATTTAGATAAAATATGTTTTGAAATTAGGTTTGCTTCTAAAAAGGGTATTTGGTGAAAAGTACATTCGAAATCATACCTATAAATGGATGAAATTGCAGACTAATTGCAAATTAAGACAGAACAGGCTCATTAATGATGACCAGTGGAATTCAATTGGGGCTGGAAATATTATTGCCCATTTATCTTGAAAACACATACAACAATTAACAATTAAATATGCCCTGTTAAACCAAGACATTTTATTTCTCTGCACTGTAGCTTTGTGAGAATAAATAAAATAGCACTTACCAATAATCTCTGCATATTCTTCATTCTCTGAAGCTGCAGTCCCATCACAAGGGACAAATTGGGAGAGAAGATACAAGATGGCAGCTACAAACATATGGATCCTCCTTCTGCTCATCTTTTCTAAACAAGCAAAAGAAAATAAACTTCAGTACAGAAGACAAGGAAGAAGAGAGCTTTGAAGCATCCTTCCCTGCACTGCCAAGAAAAAAAAAATCTTATAGGTATTACAGTTCAATTCACATCATCATCATCCACCAGGCCAGGGGTTGGCAACCTCGGTTCTTTTATGACTCATGGACTTCAACTCCCAGAATTCCTGAGTCAGCTATGCTGACTCAAGAATTCTGGGAGTTGAAGTCCATGAGTCATAAAAGAGCCAAGGTTGCCTACCCCTGCACCAGGCAAAGAGAAAAAAGGGCCTGGATACAAAGACTCTATTACGATGCCTGTGTTAATGCAGAGGCCTGAACGCAAGAGTTGTTGAAGCTTAACTCCAAAATGTTGCTCATTCTGAGGGGAAGTTGAAAAGCTTCTGTACCGAACCTATAGAAATGGGTTATGGTAAGGTAACTCTTGACAAATTGAATGGGTTGAATTAGCATCAGTTTCTCTGTTTGTGCTGAATTTTCTTATCTTTCCTAATGTGACTCATGACTATAAAAGATCATTTTTCTTCATTATATTTGGCCTGATCGATTGTTGATAATTTGTGATGAATTATGCATTTGTTTGTTTGTTTATTTATTTGCACTAATATGACTATGCCAGGGGTAGGCAACCTCGGCTCTTTTATGACTCATGGACTTCAACTCCCAGAGTTCCTGAGTCAGCATGAGTCCATGAGTCATAAAAGAGCCGAGGTTGCCTACCCCTGGACTATGCAAAAGTCCCGTTATACTTGCAGCATTTCAGAGAAATCTTTGCCCTCTTTCCTGTGGGCCCTTCCCCTCTGCTGGGTGCTCTCCATTCGTCCTGGAGTTGGCAAAACATTATATTGGCATGAAAATTCCTCTCCTCACTGCTAATTCCTATTGTACCTATGTGGTACCTCTGTTTTAATTCCCCCAGTCCCTTCCCTCCAAAGTAATGCATAACATAGTCTATTGTTTAAATACATTTTAATGCATTTACATCTTCCCTGAATAAAGGGGGAGATATACTTATTTAATACCAGTTAAGAGTTGTATAAGGAGCCCAATTTAAGGGGGGGGGGAGAAAATGAGATTAAGTTTAAATGTAAAAAAAAAGACCAAATTAATGACTACAGGTACAGCAGCCAGACTTATCATTGTTTTTATGGTTATTTATTAGTGTTATGATTATTGTAAGTCACCAGAGTTGCTTAATATGGTAGGCCATATACATCTTAATTGGTAATGAAGACAGCATGGACAGCTTTTGCTTTTTTTTTTTTTAGGGTCAACTATCAAGTATAAAGGAATCAGCAGTTACGAAATATAGCCCAGACTAGTACTTCATAAAACAGGCCTGGGAAAAGATTCAGGGATGCCTCTATACTTGCAAAGATCAGAATTGTGCAGGCAATGTTTTTCCCTGTGAGATTCTGTCAAAAAGACTTTGAAGAAGCAGAAGAGAAAGAGTATTAAGCTTTAAGACTTCGGTGTTGGAGGAGAAGACAACAAGTCAATTCAGAATCCTCACTTGAGGCACAAATGGTCCAATTTTGGATATGTTCTGTGCAAACATAGCTCTTTGGATAAATCCATGATGCTAGAAAAGCGGGAAGGAAAGAGAAGAAGAGGACAACCCGCAGCAATTGGCAATTACAGTAGTAATGAGTGCACCCTTGCTTCCATCCAGAAAGACATGAAAGGTCAGATTAGGAAAGACAATCCTGGAGAAGATCTATCTGTGTGGTTGCTAGAGCTGACACTGACTTGATGGCACAGAATCAATAATCAATCAATCAGAGGCAATATAGGACTACCACACTCATGGGCTAGAAGCAAGAAGAGTCTGGATTGGGGAAGCTGTTTTTGATCACTACTGCAACACGCTTGATGCGGTTGGGTTTTGAAAATGACTCAGAACCTCCAGTTGGTCCAGAATGCAACAACCAGGCTACTGACTGGGGCAACTCACTATAACAAAATTACTTCCATCTCATGATCATCTCTAGATGAGATGAGTGGTACATAAATCTAAATAAATAAATAATCAAATAACCATCTCACATTAGGAATATCTAGGGTAGTGGTCATCATTTCGTGCTCTGTGGTCCCGCGGCACCAGCAGTGGTGGCGATGGGGGGGGAGAGGGATGATTTTGCATGCATGCACCACTTGCACAAATGCAGTTTTGTGCGCTTAACTGCCTGGCACTGGGCTGTGGACCAAGGATCGGGGACCCCTGCTCTAGAGGTCTGTGAAAGTCTCTAATATGCGTTGCTAGGAATCTGACGTACTTTCACATGGTATTAGTACTTCAGAAACCATATTCAATCTGCAAGGGAATGATTGGCAACTTAAATCATTAGATGAGTTAAGACAAGAAAACATAAGTTACTCTTGGTTTCAATATACCCAATTGAAAGCTAGGTGGAAGTTAGACCAAAAGGTTGGCATCACAATTACAGATCAAAATTTAGTAAAACAAATTAGAGATTTAAATTGTGCACATATAAAGAGGATATATAATGCTTTAATTGAATTGGATTCGGAAACGGAATTAGTTAAAGATTGTATGGTAAAGTGGGCACAAAATATTCAGGAACCAATTTCGTTGGACACTTAGGAGATAATTTGGGTCAGAAATGTTAAATTTACTCAGGCCCAAAACTTAAGAGAAAATTTTTATAAAATGTTTTATAGATGGCATCTGGATCCCAAGATGTTGTCCAACATGTATCCCAATTTACAGTCTAAATGTTGGAGGTGTGGTAGTTTAGAAGCCACCTATTTTCATATGTGGTGGACTTGTAGAAATATAAAAGCTTTTTGGATTAAAATTTGGTGGAACATTCAAAAGATTTTTAAGAGAAAGATAAAGTTTTCTCCGCAATTGTTTTTATTGGGTATTGTTGTAGATTGTGATGTTAAAGAAACTAATTTGATGTTGAACTTGATAACAGCAGCACGGTTACTGGTGGGACAATATTGGAAGAAGGATAGTTTGCCTACTATAGAAGAATGGGTGTTTAAAGTTTTGAATCTTGCAGAAATGTCTAAGATTTCTGCTTATTTGAAAGATCATTCACAGGAAAGATATATTTCAGTTTGGAGGAAATGGATAGATTATATTCAGAACAAATATGGGACTAAAAAGTTCCATTTAGCTTATGAGTAGATTTTAGTGGGATATTGTTACTGGTACTTTGTATGTAGTTATGTTAAAGGGGAGTTAAAGCACATTATGAATTTGGTTAATTGTATATTATACAAAAATTTTATTTAGAATATGATTATTATAACTATAATCCTGTATTTAGCCCTGGGAAGTGGGGGGGGGGAAAGTGGGCGGGTTTGGGGTGAGGGGGATTTGGGGATATATTGTAAAACTTTGTTTTTGTAAAACTCTTTAATAAAAAAGAAAAAGAAAAAAAAGAAACCATATTCAATCTGTTCCACAAAAGTATGTGAGGAAAAGTGTCTGCTGCTTTTTCTCCTTTTTCCACCCATCAACAGGACAAAAAATGCTTATCTTTAACCAGGATTACTTTCCTAGTACTTTCCATTTGTCCTCATGAAACCTGTATCTGTAACCTTGGTCAAACGTCAAGAGACAAAAAATAATTATTCTTAAATAATGGAGACACTATCTGTCTGTCTCCTGTATGCTTAAACAAAAAAATAAATAAATCGAAACAATCTATTTGATAATAAAGAAGTTTAGAATCAACACAAACATTTCTGAGATATTGGTGTGCTCCATGAATACATTTTCTAATAGAAAGAATTAAGCCCAGTTTGGAAGGAGAGCAATGGAACATTTCTTTTTTTCCAAGGAATCCAATATTATTAGTTATTAGATTGAGAGTATCCTTTTTTAGTTGGGTATTTTTGCAAATTCGCTAGAAGCACACTAAGGTTTTTATATCTTTGGAACTTTAATATGACTACGTTATTATGTTCAATAACATATTACCCATAATAACACATATTGTGCGTTTATTAATCACATTTATATAGCCGCCCATCTCACTAAATGCAACTCTTACATATTCAATTGCACTTATTTTTGCCCAGCTTTGATCAAATTATCATGCTGAATGGGTTTTATCCATAATTTGCAGAACTCTACACTGTTTGATGGCATAACATGGAGATTTTGAAAGGTTATTAGAACTGCACTATCTGCAAATCGGTAAACTGTTAATGTGTAGATGAAATTCTTTTTGACAAATGCCTAGAAGTGAAATTACCCAAAAAGGTACATTCCCCCCCCCCTTTTTTCTTGAAAGTATGTCTTCAAAATCTGTTCCATGTGTTTGAGAAACAGGGGGATGGGAAGGAATAGCTCCAGAAGAGAAAGTAAAATCATCACGAAAGGCAGTTTGGCCCCCGGTGAAATTATAATATTAACTTTTATGAAAACACTGCCATCTTTTTTTCTTCAAACGTTTTATCATCTTAAATCTGCTCATTGTTTCCTGAAAATTGAGTCTAGTCACACAATTAATGTTTTGATCAAATGTCTACACCTCACAAGCCAGACTGTAATGTGAAATCCTTTCCCATTTCATAGAAATCAGTTGGTTTCAAGGGAGTTGGGGAAAATTTCCGCAAGAAAACGCTCCGTAACAAGCATTCCTAAGCACTTAATCTGGAAATAGTTCAAGCCAATTATTAATGCAATACCTTATTATTTTATAGCAGCCTAATATTAAATCATAGCTTCAATCTGTATTGCAAAAGATGCCCTGGAAGACTCAGGATTATGAAAGAAAGACTGCAGTGATCATCATTAGCCTGCATCATAGAAACCAGTAGTATATAATTATAAGACATTAGTAAGCAGCAAAGACTGTGAAGTGCTTATGCAATATTAATGCGGTAGAATCAACCTGAAACTAGGTTTCATGGAAGGCTTCTTTCATAAAAAAGAAAAAGAAAAAAATCACTCTTTATGTAAAAGTTGAGTAATAAATGAAACACTTTTAAATGCAATCTTATTATGGGAAATGGAGCAAAAGGAAATGGGGCGGGGGAATGGGAATTCCTGAAATGTAGTATTTTAGAATTACCTGTTTCAGTTTGCAGAGGGCCTACATTTTGTTTTAAATCTTCCATTTGTTTCCCAATCTCAGGTATTTGATCTATTGAACCACCTGGGAAATGCAGAAGCAGGGACTGAAGCCTCCCAAGATTAATTACTCTTTGTGGTTCCCTTCTTCCTTGTCTTGTGTAATCCATTGTTAAAAATAAAACTTGTGCTGAACATTCCTTGAACAATTTTAAAACACATGCCTTTTTCACATCTGTGCTTTATGAAAACAAAAGTGGAAGCCAGTTTTCCTCTAGTAGTTTTCTGCCTTTGCATGAACCACAGGAAATCCTCGATTTAGGACCACAATTGAGCCCAGAATTTATGTTGCTAAGTGAGACATTTGTTAAGTGAGTTTTGCCTCATTTTACGACTCTGCTTGCCACAAATGTTAAGTGAATCACCGCAGTTGTTAAGTCAATAATGTGGTTGTTAAGTGAATCTGGCTTCCCCATTGACTTTGCTTTATCAGAAGGTCACAAAAGGCGATCACGTAATCCCGGGGCACTTCAACCGTCATCAATATGAACCAGTTGTCAATCATCCGAATGTAAATCACGTGACCATGGGGATATTGCAATGTTCGTAAGTGTGAAAAATGGTCCTAAGTCCCTTTTTTCAACACCATTGTAACTTCGAACAGTCACTCAACAAAGTGTTGTAAGTCGAGGACCACCTGTATTACAACCTGGCAATGCTGAAAAACTGACAAAGGGACTCGTGAGTTCAGACCTCCAACTGAATTAAGATTAATGTACTCTGCAGATCTTACACTCTTTTAAAATCCAGAAAGGATATGAGAAATATTATCCTTTCCCGGGCCCTTTGGAGTAACCATGATCTGGATGGCTGAGAACCTTCGCAGATGGTTGCTGGCTTTGTTTTGGATTACAAATCTTGTTTGCAGATGATTTATGCACTTTGCAGTCCACAGTCCAGTTTCAGGATACAGATTTGCTATAAGGAGTGTGAAAAATGCATTGAGAGGAAGAGTCGAGTGGGAGATTAGGACCATGGCTTTGCTCACACGAATCCAAGCTCTACCCAAACTAGCTTTTCTGGTGCTTTGATTTCACAAACCCATTACCCCTTTCAGATTATCTTATCCTGCTAATATCTTCAAAGGACAGAATCATGATAAAGAATAGCAAGTCAATCTGCGCTGTGAACTGCATGTCTTGATCCAATTTAAAAACAAATTGGGGAAATAATTATCTGCAATGCTCTCTTTAGAAATATTTAATAAACAGCAGGATTGTATTTGCTTAGCACTGGAAGAATGAAGAAACACCACTAGACGAAGAGATAATCAAGAAGATATTGGACTGTGCTGAAATGGACAGACTTACATTGAGGATCAAAGAGAAAGAAGATACAGAATATTTTCAAGCATGGTTGGAAAAAGGGGGGTAGAGACTAAGAATGCAACTTGCATTATTAAGCAAACAAATCAACCCAGACAACACGATGTTTATTAAGCACTAATCAAATGTAATAATAGAAAATTAATAATTGTTTTGGGGGGGAAAAGAAATATTTAATAAGCGGGCCACAGTTTTAGACCTTAATCCTGAACACCTTCTGCATTTGTTGCAGTTGACTTCTGGGTCCCTTATGGTAGAATTTCAGCATATTTTTATCCATGTTCTTTTTAGAAAATAAAATTGCTAGGCATCAATGTTGTCTGAGCTTGAATTACAAAACAGGGAGAGCAAAACACAAGCTATTCAGGTAAAACAACACAAGTTTGCCATTTTTTAAAAGCACAGATAAATAACTAGACCACCCAAATGTTAATATGGTTCTGACTTATCAGATTATACCTGCCTGGCTCTTTTGGAATGGTGTGCTAAATTCTGGAGGAGTTAATACAAGTAGTCCTCAATTTACAACATTCACTTAGTGACCGTTCGAAGTTAGAAGGCACTGGAAAAGTGACTTATAACACTTGTTCACACTTATAACTGTTGCAGCAGCCCCAGGGTCACATGATCAAAATTCAGATGCTTGGCATCTGACTCATATTTATGACGGTTGCAGTGTCCCGGGGTCATGTGATCACCTTTCATGACTTACTGACAAGCAAAATCAATGGGGAAGCCAGATTCACTTAACCACCGTGCTACTAACAACCGCACTAATTCACTTAACAGCTATGGCAAGGAAGGTCATAAAATGGGGCAAAATTTACTTAACAGCTGTTTCACTTAGCAACAGAAGTCTTGGGCTCAACTGCAGGTGTACGTCGAGGACTACCTACATATGTATTTGGCTATAGGCATTTGGAAACTTAAAGCAAATACACTTTTCACCCAACTCCTTTCAAATTTACCAGGTATGGACACACTGCTCACTGCAGTCTGTGTTGAAGACACAAAACAAGTGAAACAGACGAGTGATTCATAGATACATTTACAGATACATTCAACATAGACATGCATGAACTCAATCTACTGTATTTTCCGGCGTTTTAACCCATGAAAATCTTCTCAAAAGTTGGGGGGTCTTATACGCCCAGTCATCTTAAACGCCGGAAAATAGTACATAAATCGAGCGCCCCCGTTCTTGCAAAGCAACTTCAAGCCTCCTTAGTCCAGTCCCCCCTCCAACGTGACTCTCCCTTCTCACCCCCAAGAGCCTCTAAGCCCCTTCCCCTCCCCCTTGCAAACGCCAGACCCCGGGAGCTCTTGCGTTTATTCCAAAGGGTGGGTGGAAGGAAAAGCCCCCTTCGGCTCTGGCATGGATGCAAGTCGACGAGCCCAGGAAGGCACGCCCTCCGCTCTCACTGTGGAGGAAGCAGGGCAGGCTGGAGTCGGGCGGGAGCCGGCAGGGCAGTCCTGCGCACGCGCGCACTCCCCGGCTGCTAAGGAGTCCTCGGGGAGCCATGGCAGGCGCCTCATGCCCTTCCCTCTCGAGGCGGCACCAACGGAGCTGTCCGACGTCGGGCAGGAGCCGGCAGGGCAGTCCTGCGCACGCGCATGCTCCCCGGCTGCTAAGGAGTGCTCGGGGAGCTGTGGCAGGCACCTCACGCCCTTCCCTCTCGAGGCGGCACTGGCAGGGGCGTCGGGCGGGAGCCGGCAGGGCAGTCCTGCGCACATGCGCGCTCCCCGGCTACTAAGGAGTCCTCGGGGAGCTGTGGCAGGCGCCTCACACCCCTCCCTCTCAAGGCGGCACCGGCGTCGGGCGGGAACTGGCAGGGCTTTGCACCATCTGCATCAGACAGGTCTGAATCGGGCTTCTGTCAGACACTTGGCAACTGGCATGTAAGTATTTTCCGGCGTATAAGACGAAAAATCTTGAAAATCGTCTCAAAACTCGGGGGTCGTCTTATATGCCCAGTCGTCTTATACGCCAGAAAATACGGTATCTTAGCAATAAATATTCCTTTGTTATTTTGCTTTCTCAAACCTTTTAACAATCTTTTCTTTCAACTTTGCTCAGATCCTTAAAATAATTTTGTTTACTTGTTTGCATAAGTACATCCTTAGTTATTTTAACTATGGGCGTTTCTGTTGGATAGAATAAAAAACAAGGAAAAGTCCCTATGTTGATTTTGAGCTTCAAAAGCCTTATGTTTTTTTTTCCCTGTTCAATTTCCTGTGCTGTCACTTTGAATGAGTCACTTTTGTGGCTATGGAACAACAGGAAGGATAGAAAGGAAAACAGAAGAGAGATAAAAGCCTGAAGTTATTAAGAATACAATTTAAATGAAAGATTTTTAAAGGTCTGCAAAGATAGCTGTCAAAGAAGATGTCATAACTTCAGTGGTAATCTTTTATTATTACAAAAAAATGTTTCTGTGGTTCAGCAAAAGTTTCCCCTCTATTTTAATACAGATGTGTTCACTAGTCACAAGAGATAAGTCCTATGAAGGCCATATGCATGACCTAACTGAATGCAAATTTGGGATATAAATTGGGATTGTGCCCCACTGTTCCCATGTGCAGCGTGCCTGGCTGAGGAATTCTGGGAGTTGAAGTCCACAAGTCATAAAAGGGCCAGGTTTGAAGACCCCTGATATATATCTACATCTGTATCAATATTTGAGGGATATCTGAGGGAACACCTGCTGCCAGCATCAAATTCCCTTCGTCCAGTGCGCTCGCAGAGGGAGGGTCTTCTCGGGGTGCCGCCAGTAAAAGATTGCCGGCGGATAACACCCAGGGAGAAGGCCTTTTCTGTGGGTGCGCCTACCCTCTGGAACCAGCTGCCTGTGGAGCTCAGGACTGCCCCTGACCTACGCTCATTCCGCCGGGACCTGAAGACTTGGCTCTTTGAGCTCTCTGACCCAGGCTGAGAATTTTAACTGGGGTTTTATTATCAGGGATAATTTAATCTTTTAATTCTCTTTTAACTTTGTATTTTATATTGATATGATTTTAAAATGCCCTGTAAACCGCCCTGAGTCCTTCGGGAAAGGGCGGTATATAAATCTAATAAAATCTAAATCTAAATATCATCTATATGTATACAGTAGCTATATCCATAGCTATATCTACAGTATATTTTTATTGACAGTTCACGTAAATTTCTACGATAGTCCATAGCTGAACACTGTATCATAACACAGGATAAGGTATAATGGCACATGAAAAAATAACTAATTAGTAATATGAAACTATCTTTATTTTGTGGAACAATCAGGCTTATCAGTGGTGACCCAATCACACAGATAAGGTACCAGTACATTTTCCAAAAGGAGTTACACTGAAGAAAATAAAACAAGGAGAAAAAGTCTTTGATTTAAAATGTGACTTGGCTAGCAATGGATCTTGCATTAAGACTGGTTAAATATTAGACTGACTTTAAAAATGGAAGCATCCTTAGGGAGTTTTCATTTCAGTGCAGGACAAATATTTGAACGCTGGAAAGCAGTATTTGTGCAAGAGTTTCACTTCTCTAGAGAGATATAGTTTTAAAGGAATATTGTCTCTCTCTAAAGAAGTTAGGAAAATTGCATGCAGATGGTGATTCTTAAGAGAGGTTTTTGACAGGATACCGTAGACAATTATAAAAGAGAATTCTGTTGGCAATTTTAAATCCAACTCTAGAATGAGGTGAAGAAAACCAAGAGTGAGAATTAGCTTTAGATTTGAATGGATCATATTATAATTCTGTATACTTTCTATTTTGTGTAGAAATGTCACAGGAAATTGCATAGCTCATGTTTCCCACATGCATGACATCTTTAAAGTTTCAAAGATTAGTATTTCTTAAAAGGTAAAGGTTCCCCCGCACATGCATGCTAGTCGTTTCTGACTTTAGGGGCTGGTGCTCATCTCCGTTTCAAAGCCAAAGAGCCAGCACTTGTCCGAGGACGTCTCCGTGGTAATGTGGCCAGCATGACTAGATGCCAATGGCACACGGAGCGTTGTTACCTTCCCACCATAGTGGCCCCTATTTTTCTACTTGCATTTTTACGTGCTTTCAAACTGCTAGGTTGGCAGAAGCTGGGACGAGTAACAAGCACTCACTCTGTTACGCGGCACTCAGGATTCGACCCGCCAAACTGCCGATCTTCTGATCGACAAGCTCAGCGTCCTAACCCACTGAGCCACCGCGTCCCTTTGTATTTCTTAGCCTTTACTAAAAAAAAATTACTGAGAATAATTCTTTGAACCAAAGGAAATCCTTTTTTTAATCAAATAACGGAAATTTGCTACCCAAAGGATATTGCATGCTATGTTCAACGCTGTTTGAGAAAGCAACTTTCATATGCCATACACGTTGAAACTTAGGAGTAACTTAATGGACATCCATGTATGTGTGTGACATCACTATACAACTGCCATGATTTACATCAGGCATGTCAAACTCGTGACATCATGTGATGCCGCGTGACGTATCGCGACTTCTTCCCCATTGCCAGCAATGGGGTGGGCACGGTTTCGTCATGACGCATCCGGCAGTTTGACATGCCTGATTTACATACTTGCATCAGCTTTTTTCTTCCCTAGGCACAACCCCAAGCTGTCCTAGTTTTATTTCTTTTAGTTATTTATTTACTCATACTCCATCCTGCTATTTTGCCCAAAACAACAATACTGTGAGGTGGGTTGGGCTGAGAGAGAAGGACTGATCCAAAGTCACCTAGCTGGCTTTCATGCTTAAGGCAGAACTAAACTCAGAAGGTCCTGGTTTCTGGACCAGTACCTTCAGTACCAGAGCCGTGGTGGCGCAGTGGTTAGAATGCAGTATTGCAGGCTGTTTCTGCTGATGGCCAATTTCCAGCAATTCAGCAGTTCGAATCTCACCAGCTCAAGGTTGACTCAGCCTTGGTAAAATGAGGACCCAGATCGTTGGGGGCAATATGCTGACTCTGCAAACCGCTTAGAGAGGGCTGTAAAGCACTGTGAATGGGTATATAAGTCTATACTGCTATTCACCAGTATATCAAACTAGCTTCTGCTTCTTCCTAGAGATAATAATAGAAGAGATGAAGAAGATAACGCAGAGGATGCTAGGCAGAAAGGCAACTCTGTATTTCTAATAAGTAAATTCAAGACTATTAACCTGAAGGCATTCAAAATCAATGGCTGATTAAATGGGACAGCAACCTTTTGGCTAGTGAGAAGATGTGTTTACATTTATTAAGGTTGTATAATTACTTTCTCTTCTGAGTGTGAAGCACTCAAGGCAGCTAGCTCAATTGAAGACCAAAGCAATGCATAAAAACAGTTAAGATTATAGATTAAAATTATCATTAATAGAAAATTATAATAGTAATAAAATGATCTAACAGTTCCAAGCTTGGCAAAGAGATATACCTATACAGGATTCCAAATACTAAGAAGGGCAAACCCAACTCTGAAGGGAAACAGGGTCTTCTGTAGCTAGGAGCAATGAGGACAAGATCTTCTCCTGCATGCAAAAAAACCAAGTCTCTGACCTCAGAAGCAAGAGAGTGTCCTCTGCCAATCGTATCACCGGGACAGGTGCAAAACAGGAGAGATGACTTCACATAACCCTAAGCCCTTTTGAGTTTTATTAGTCAAAACCAACTTCTTAATATGTGCTTGATAAATTAGTACTCATCTTTCAATATTGTCATCATCTCTTCCCTTTTCCTTGCACTTAACTAAAATACTGCATTTTCCACCAAGTGTAACTTCTTCCCTCTCATACTGTCAAGTACATTTCATTGAACTCTATGAGAATTATACCCAAGAGAATCGCAATATACAGTAAAACCCACTCTTTTCCCTCCAGTTTAATTGAGAAAGGTTTATTTATCACCAGCTCTCTTTTATCCAATAGCATAAACAAAGCTTATCACCAACTATACTAAAACTTGTTTCAAGAAAATAGTGGGCGATTAACTATTGCATTCTTCCTTGCTTCCCAATTCATACATCTATGTAAAGCGAATAAATCTCTTTTCTTTTCCTGGATTTCTTTGAAACAGCTTCTTCAATACATAAAATATTCATAATATCACACCCTTACTTGGGATGGAATTCTGCATTAACATGCATGCATGAGAGGAAATCTCAAAGTAATTTTCTTGTAAATGGTCTTGCAGACAATTGTGGATGTGCAGAGCCAAGAAAATAAACATTCTAAATCTAAACTATAAAAACATTTATTTTTACTCAAGCTCGCTATAGAAATATATGCCTCTTTACACTGCTAACAGTTTGTATTTAGTTGCTTTAAGTTGGTTTCCATGAAGGTACTACTCACTGTCCTTGCTGAGGTATCCTTCCAGCTAAAATGCATACATTGCCATTTTAATTTTTGCACGCAGTACACAAAAGCAGACTTCCAACAACATCAATACATCTGACACTCATCTGGCAAAAACGCATCCCCAGCCAGAGAAATAACATGAAAAGAACATTGCTATTTTCTTACCACCGAGTTGCTTGCAGTGCTGGGGGGAAAAAAACCCGTCCCCAAAGTATGCCAAGATTCCAGGAAGGCTTCGTTGTTTTGTTTCTTCCTCAGCTCCAGAAGGCAGGGCCTGGGGTGGGGTGGTGGAGGTGGAGAAAAAAAAGGCAAAATCAGAAATACAATCTTGATTTTATTGCCAGAGTTGTCAATAGACAAACTGGCGGGGAGTGGAGTGGGATGGGAAGGGAATCTAAACACACAGCTGCGAAGTTGCTCTTTTTATACTCTGCAGAAACTTTGGGATTCCAAGGAGTCGCCTGGCAAGGATCGACAGCAGAGCTTCCGGTTCAAAGCATGATGATGGCCTTCCTGTGAAATTATCTTGCCCTTCTCCCTCCAAGGAAAGCACTTTCTCTGTAACAGTACGTGGGAGGCAGGATGAGCAGCCCTTCTGACTAATTTCAGGCTGTCTTCTCTGATTAGCCTCCTCCCTTTCCCCCCCCCCCCAAACAAGGAGTGTAAACTGATCTTGAGACTCTCCCCAGCACTGTGTTTTCTGCATGCCTTGGGATCTGGGCTACTATTATAGAATCCTACAAGGTTCTGTTGGATTTCCAGCCCTTTTATCATTGATCAGAAGAGTTTTGTCTTTTGGGGATAAACAGACTTTCCGCCTGGTTTCCCCTCCCCCCCCCCCGCGCAAGAATATTCAGGAGAGCTTTTTAATGTTTAAAACCCAGACAAAGCATGCATACACTTGGTTTTGCTGTCTGCTGTTTTTTTACACTGGTTTTGCTGTCTGCTCCTGCCTCTCACGGATGGGCAGAACTCTTCATGCTACTGCTCAGGAATGTAGAAGGAGCTAGGTCAGGGGTAGGCAACCTCGGCTCTTTTATGACTCATGGACTTCAACTCCCAGAATTCCTGAGCCAGCATAGCTGGCTCAGGAATTCTGGGAGTTGAAGTCCATGAGTCATAAAAGAGCCGAGGTTGCCTACCCCTGAGCTAGGTCAAATGATTAGGCAAAAGAAAGGGCTTTCTTAAAAAGAAAAGGAGGAAAAATATTGGAACTATGAGAGAAATCCAGTTATGATGTGTGTGGGTTTGGGGGGTGGGTGGTATTAGCCTTTTCCTCTCTTCCTCTTCCTATTGCAAATAAATCATCTGCTTTCCCTTCCTCCAAATGTAATCTGAAGACTGGCAATTTTTCATGAAACTGTGCCATGAAGAAACAAGATAATACTTCTCCCAGAGTACTACATACCTCATTCCTGATAGGGCATGTTACTAGCAACTACTAGGTAAAAAAGGAAGTTGTTGGCTAATATGATCATGGATTAAGCAGATGGTCTGGCTCTCTTCCAGACACAAAGAGGTAGGACTATCATTTGTTTTCCTTCCTCCCGCTCATAGTTTTGCTTAGCTAAGGCTGTTAAGTCCAGCTTGTTCCATTTTGAGATAAAACACTCTCAAACGCTGAAGACAGTAACAGCAGGAACGTAGTTTTGAAACCACAAGCTGTTGCAGTCATTGAATATAAGCATGCAAAGAGAAGACTGCTCAGTAGGTTGCAGTTTGGACAACTGCAAAACGATGACTGCGCATGAGAGATTATTTTCAATATTCTTCTGTTTTCTGGCATCTATAACGGGCATTTTTAAACAATCGTGACAGTCAACAGTGGAAAGGATTGGAAGCAAGGAACTTATATGATGATTTGGTTTGTGCAATGGAAAATTAAGGTTTCAGGGTAAAAAGAATCCCACAACTCAGGCACCTGGAAAACTCCTAAATTACAATCCCTCCCCCCCAAAAAAATAGCAGTTTGTAATGACAGTTGCTCCAGGTCTCCTAAATAAGATCATCTTTGGCTCCGATATATCAATGATATAAGAGTCAATGACAAAGACTGTGCCAGACATAGACTTACCAGTCTCATTTAATCATAACATTATTGACATTCTTTAATTACTTCATATTTATTTCCTGTGTCATAAACACATTGATCAAAGCAATAAATTAAAAATAGTTGTCACTTTAGCTCCAGTCAATTTAACCCATATTTCTTGATCAAATAAAGGAACTAAATCACATTTACCTTTTGCTTTTTGCACTATCTGAAATTTATATTGTTTATCAATTTCAAGTATAAAGTCTGTTTATCAGTTTTCTGGACTGCCCAACTCCAAAATGATTCTAATTGTTTTTCTGAGATTAAAACAAAAACAAAAACACTACATCAAAAGGAATAACAACGTTATATAAAACATTGCAATTGTGTAAGGTTAGCAACTTAACACATTTCCATATCACTCATCTCACCCAGATCAAACAAAAATTATGTATGCATTTTTATTGTGAATATTTGTAGCTCAGTTAATACCTACTCTGAATCATTGTTCATTTGCAATTCTATAAATTTGAAATATGTATTCCAATTATCAAACATGTTGTTTTACAAAATTTTGTCACATTGTGATCTTTTCGAACCAAAACAGATGAGAAACCTCTGTTTTCAAAGCCATGAAAGTCTTGAATAAATGGGGAAGATTCCAACAAGAGATAATTGAGGACATAGGTAAAAATGTAAAGGTTTCCCTGTCAGTCATGTGTGACTCTAGGAGGTGATGCTCATGTCTGTTTTTTGACCGAGGAAGTCATCATTGTCTCAAGATAATTTCCGTGGTCATGTGGCAGCATGGCTGTACGTCAAAGGCACATGAAATTCCGTTACCTTCCTATCAAAGTGGTACCTATTAATATACTTGCATTTGCATGCTTTCAAACTGCTAGGTGGGCTAGTGCTGGGTAAGGAACGGGAGCTCACCCCATCGCGTGGCACTCCGTTCTCAAACACAGACTGTCAGCTTTCCAGCTGACAAACTTAGTGTCTTTAACTGCTGAGTCATCGCAAGGACCCTAAACCTTGAGAAAATGTAGGGTTTTTTAAATTAAACTTCAAAAAGCTAGTCAATACACTCAGTGTTAGTATTTATGTTTTGTTTTTTCGAAAGCACGTAAAAATGCAAGTAGAAAAATAAGGACCACTACGGTGGGAAGGTAACAGCGTTCCGTGCGCCTTTGGCATCTAGTCATGCCGGCCACATGACCACGCAGACGTCCTCGGACAAGCGCTGGCTCTTTGGCTTTGAAACGGAGATGAGCACCGGCCTCTAGAGTTGGAAACGACTAGCATGCATGTGCAGGGGAACCTTTACCTTTTTAAAGTACCATGCTTTGCTCATGACTTAAAACTGAGCATACGGTATATCAAAATGGTATAGTCTATGCTGTATTTTTCAAATATAAATAAATTGCATTTATATTATTCAAATATATATGAATAACATTTACTTCTACAAGTTTTAAATAGAGGAAATGTACAAAATGACAATGCAAATCCACAAGAATCAATAGGAATTAGGAATTAGTTTCAGCAAAGAATATTTGTCCACATCTGTAAATGTTTTGTCTGTATAAGTTCCATAAGACAACTCAAAGCTTAGCAGAAAAGCATTACATTGTAGACAATGAATGTAAAAAAACCTGGAGGAAATAATTGAGAAAAAAGCTCAGAAAGAAATAATTAACATATGAAACTTCTATCAAGTTTCAATAAGCGCAAACTTTGTGAACCTGGAAAGTTTCTTTGCTGGTAGTGTTTAGTCACACAGAAAAACAAATATTCACAAAGCCATAGCAATGAATAAAAGGTTTGTTTTGACTATTTATTTATCTGGGACAAAGAATGAACAGTAAAAGCTAACCCAAAAGTAAGTTCCTTATGGGAAAGTCCAGGTCAACAGATGGAGCAACAGCTGCTGCTGAGCTACTATTTCTAATTTTTCAGGCCATATTATTGTAATTCAGGGGTCTTCAAACTTGGCCCTTTTATGACTTGTGGACTTCAACTCCCAGAATTCCTCAGCCAGCGTGCCTGGCTGTGGAATTCTGGGAGTTGAAGTCCACAAGTCATAAAAGGGCCAAGTTTGAAGACCCCTGCTGTAACTGAACATCAGAGGGCTATAGTTTCCAAATCCCCACCTTAATCTATCTTCATGCTCTGTTCTGAGTAAGATAAGAGTGCCACAAACACTGTTTATGCTGGCCCCCAACTCACATACTTATGTGTACTGGCTCTTCCTACTAAACCTAGGGACCCCAATAAGCATTATCTTGATTTCTAAGAATTCCTCTACAATCCAGATGATCCCATATGCGTTGTTAGAAAATAAAAAAATGATGGAAGGCTGCAGCCCAGTTACCTGGGGGGGGGGGGGGAAGAAGCAAAGCTTAGGGTGGGGGTAAGGAGTAAGAAACATTCTAC